>NC_090843.1:34688638-35060035 GCF_028021215.1 Eschrichtius robustus
ATATATATATATATATATATATATATATATATATATATATATGTATATATATTACTGAGTCATAAGAAGAATGAAATCTTGCCACTTGTGACAGTGTTGATGGACCTGGAGGGTATTATGCTTAGCAAATTAAATTAGACAGAGAAAGACAAATACTGTATGTTTTCACTTATAAGTGGAATCTACAAAATAAATCAAATGAACAAATATAACCAAACAGAAAGAGACTCACAGATACAGAGAACAACTAATGGTTACCTGAGGGGACAGTGGTAGGGATAGAAGCAAAATAGTTGAAGGAGATTAAGAGGAACAATCTACTAGGTATAAAATAAATAAGTTACAAGTATCTAATGTATAGCATAGGGAATATAGCCAATATTTTATAACTTTGTATGGAGTATAATCTGTAAAAATTTTGAATTACTATGTTGTACAACTGAAACTAATATAAAATTGTGAGTCAACTATATTTCAATTAAATAAAACTGCAAATAACAATATGCTACTAAACAAGAAATTGGTCACTGAAGAAGTAAAAGAGAAAATTTAAAAATTCCTGGAATCAAATAAAAGCAACATACCACAATACAAAATCTATGGGACACAGCAAAAAATGTTGTAAAATAGAAATTTATATCAATAGAAGTCTACCTCAGGAAATAAAAATCTCAAATAAATGATCTAACTTTACACCCAAAGGAACTACAAAAAGAAGAAAAAACAAAACCCAAATTTAATAGAATGATGAAAATAATAAAAATCAGTACAAAAATAAATGAAACAGAGACAACAATTTTAAAGATCAATGGATCTGAGAGATGGTCTTTGAATAGATAAACAAAATTGATAAACCTGTAACCAGACTCATTTGGAAAAAAGGGAGAGGGCCAAAATATATAAAATCAGAAGTAAAAGAGGAGTTACAATTGACATCACAGAAATACAAAGGATCGTAAAAGATTACTACCAATAATTATATGCCAATAAATTGGACAACTTAGAAGAAATGGATAAATTCCTAGAAACATATAATTTCTTAAGACTGAATCATGAAGAAATACAATATGAACAGACCAATTACAAGTAATCAGAATCAGTAATCAAAAAACTCCCAACAAATAAATTTCCCCACAAGATGGCATTATAGGTGAATTCTATGAAACATTTAAAGAAGAGCCAACACTTATTCTCAAACTAGTCCAACAAATTGAACAAGAAGGAATGCTTTCTAACTCATTCTATGAGACCAGTACCTCCCTGATACTAAAATAATACAAAGACACCACAAAAAAAGAAAATTACAAACCAATATCACTGATGAACGTAAATGTAAAAATCCTCAACAAAATAATAGCAAACTGAATTCAACAATACATTAAAAGTATTGTACACCATAATCAAGCAGGATTTATCCCAGGAATGCAATATTGGTTCAATATATGCACATCATGTGACACACCACATCAACCCACTGAAGAATAAAAGTTATAAGATCATCTCAATAGATGTAAAAAAATTATTTTGACAAAATTCAACATCCATTTGTGATTAAAAAAAACTCTCAACAAAGTTGGTACAGAGGGAACATTCCTCAAAATAATAAAGGCCACATATGACAAACCTAGGGCCATTATCATACCAATAGTGAAAAGAAAATCCTTCCTTCTAAGATCAGGAAAAAGACAAGGATGTCCACTCCTACCCATTTTATCCAACATATTACTGGATATCCTAGTCACAGCAATTGGACAAGAAAAAGAAATAAAAGACATCCAAATTGGAAAAGAAGAGTAAAACTGTAACTGTTTGCAGATGATATAATGATATTTAAAGAAAATCCTAAAGATGTCACCAACTATTAGAAGTAATAAATAAATTCAGTAAAATTGCTGAATACAAAGTTAATATACAGAAACCTGTTGTGTTTTTATACACTAATATCAAGCTTCAGAAAGATAAATTAAGAGAAAAATGTCATTTCCAATTGAATATAAAATAATAAAATACCTAGGAATAAATATAACTATGGAGGTTAAAGGCCTGGACTTGGAAAACTATAAGACACTGATGAAATAATTGACAACTACACAAACAAATAGAAAGATATATCATGCCTATGAACTGGAAGAATTAGAATTGTTAAAATGATCATACTACCCAAGGCAATCTACAGATTTAATGCAATATCTATCAAAATATCAATGGCATTCTTTACAGAACCAGAACAAATAACTCTAAAATTTGTATGGAAACACAAAAGACCCCAATTGCCAAAACAATCTTGAGAAAGAACAAAGCTGGAAGTATCACACTCCTTGATTTCAAACTATAGTACAAAGCCACAGTAATCAAAACAGCATGGTACTTTAAGAAAAATATGGACATAGATAACTGGAAATGAATAGAGAGCTTAGAAATAAACTCACATTTATGTGGTCAATTAGCCTAAGACAAAGGAGGCAAGAATATACAATGGAGAAAAGACACCATTTTCAAGAAATGATGTTGGGAAAACTGGACAGCTCCATACAAAAGAATCAAACTGAACTACTTTCTGATACCATCTGCAAAAATAAACTCAAAATGGATTAGAGACCCAAATGTAAGACCCAAAGTTATAAAACTCCTAGAAGAAAACATAGGCAGTACACTCTTTGACACTGGTCTTAGCAATATATATATATGTATATTTTTGTATCTGTCTCCTCAGGCAAAGGAAATAAAAGCAAAAATAAACAAAAGGGACCCAATGAAACCTAAAAGCTTTTACACAGTAAAGGAAACCATCAAAAATTAAAAAAACAACCTACTGAATGGAAGTTATTTGCAAATGATATGTTCGATAAGGGGTTAATATCCAAACTATATAAAGAACTCTTACACTCAATTCAAAAAGACAAAAACAAAAACAAAACAAAACAAAATTTAAAAGTGGGCAAAGAACCTGAATAGACATTTTTCCAAAGAAGACATACAGGTCAACGAAGCACATGAAAAGATGTTCAACATCACTAATTATCAGGGAATTGCAAATCAAAATCACAATGAGGTATCGCCACATAAGTTTCATATTAGCTATTATCAAAGAGATCACAAATAACAAATGTTGGTGAGGATGTGGAAAAAAGGGAACACTTGTGCACTCTTGGTTAAAAAGTGAATTGGCACAGCCACCATGGAAAACTTTATGAAGGTTTCTCAAAAAATTAAAAATAGAACTACCATGCAATCCGACAATTACACTCTTGTGTATTTATCTGAAGAGATTGAAAACACTAATTTGAAAAGATATATTCACACCTGTTGTCATTGCAGCATTATTTATAATAGCCAAGATATGGAAGCAACCTAAGTACCCATAGAGAGATAAATGGATAATGGGGGTTGGGGAGAAGGGAGAATGGGAGAAAGCTGGTCAAAAGTACAAACTTCCAGTTTTAAGATAAATAAGTACTAGGGATGTTGTGCACAACATGATTAATATAATGAACACTGCTTTATGTTATATATGAATGCACCTAAGAGAGTAAATCCTATGAGTTCTCTTCACAAGAAAACTTTTTCTTTTTCTTTTCTATCTATATGAGATAATGGCTAGTCACTTAACTTATTGTTATAATCATTTCATGATGCTTGTAAGTCAAATCATTATGTTGTACACCTTAAACTTATAGTGCTGTATGTCAATTTTATCTCAATAAAACCAGAACATGTTCAGAATATTTAGAATAAATATTTTCAAATAAACTTTAAAATTAGAAAACTAAGGCAAATATCCAATGAAGGGAATTAGCTTTGCTCATTTTGAATCCAAGGGACTATATCTTCTAGTGAATGAGAGGGCAGTTACTCTCTGTCCTAATCATAGGTTGTGTAAAATACCAGGAATTTTTTATTAAGCCCTTCAACTCTTTGTTTTTGGGGGTAAAAATCAATGCACATAGTAGGAAAGATATTTTTAGTATAGAAATATTTTTAGTATGATGGACTCCAAATGTGGCTGAGCATCAGCATCACCTGCAGAGCTTGTTAAACTGCAAACACAAAGATGCACAGCCAGTTCCAGGAATGCTGGCCAATTAGATGTAGGTCAGAGGAAAGGTCCTTGGTGGCCCTTAAGGAATAGGTATTTTTTAAATCAAGTTGTGACCCTTAAGGAATGACCCTTAAGGAATAGGTTTTTTATAATCAAGTTGTGGTAATTTAATAATTCACACTCTCCCACTAAACATAATCTGGCCAAGACAAAAGATAGTCATGGAGCAGACCCCTGGATCAATGCTGGAGTCTTCAAATCTCCTTTGTTTTTCTCAGTAAAGACCACCCTCCATTTTTGCACCTGCCATTTTCAAACCACCCTTCTTCATGGTGGCAGATTTACCTAAACTACTATATAAAAGTATAGGGATTAAGAATATGAGTCTTGGAATTGGATCAAGACCTTAATCTGACTCTACTGCTTAACCATCCTGGACAACTCAGTCTCTGAGCTTCTTTTCTTTACCTGTCAGATGAAGCTAATGACATCTACTCTATAGGAATTTATGGGGATTCAGTGTAATGTGTACATTAATGTGGCTTATAAAGTACTAGGCATATTTTAGTTATGAGTTGTAACTGCTTCCTGCTGATGTTTAAAATAAACAGCCTTCAGTGAAATATTTACACATCATATTGCTGGATGCATTGCTCTTCTAAAAGTTTCTTTAGAAATTACCTTACTTTCCCATCCATTTTTTCATTATATTCTGAATAGTATCCACTTGTAGCCACAAATTTGAGTTCTAGAGCACAATATATATCCAGACGTTTATAGAGTAGTGGGCACATATTATTTATTTTTCCAAAAGAAATGTTTATGATTTCCTTCCTATGGGGACTACCTAACTCTGATGTCATAATAATCTTCATCAGTCCCCATCACCCCACTGATAAATTAAGAACATATCTTAACAATGGGTACCATAATTATTTTAGGGATAGGCATGTTGTACAAATCAGACCTAGAGTCCTTTCCTGTACTTTTATAGAAATTTGTTGAGAAAGACAACCTTTGATATCCTCTAGGATCAAGGATGCAAGGGACATGCAAATCTGAAATTGCTGATTGTTCTCTTTCTCATAATGTGGAGACCACCTCCCTGAAAATGAAGGCAATATGGATGAGTGTAGAAAAAGAGACAGAAACCAGTGATGCAGTGTGAGCACCTGGTTTCAGTCACACCTGTGAACACTGAATATTGGATACCTCCATGAGTATTCTAGTTTTAAAAGCTAATAAGCTTTTTTCCCCCCCTCCAACCTAGTATGTACTGAGTATTTACTTTCAATCAAAAGAGTTCTGATCAGTGAAAATATACCTTTCTATGCATTTGTAGAATCCCACTTTATATGTGAATTCCTCTATTTTCTCATTTCCATCCTGGCTGAATTAATTATTCTACCCTTTGGGCATTCCTCCAATGTTGTCTATGCTTGCTGTTTTAAGTGTGTGTCTTCCTCATAGACTATGAACTCCCCTAGGATATGGACTGCTTCTTATTCAACTTTATAGTTTCAGCATCTTGCAGAGTATCTAATGAAGTAGGAACTTAATGCTATTTGTTGTGCAATCTGACTAAAACTAAATGATTACACTGTCATTTACAATTTTCAAATGCACAGACAAAAGTTTATTTCCTCCTTCCCACATCCTCCTATAACTAGACTCAAAGACTATTTGATCACTCATTGAAAGGGAGTATGGGGATCTGGGAGACAGTAGAACACATCTTCCACGATGGTAAATTTTGAGCTAATATAGTTCAAGTACTTTGCTTTCTGATGATTTAACAACTTGGGAAATTTATAAGAATAGACTGTTTATATTTTCTCTAATATCATCTGTTTTAAATAATTTTTCAGCAGACACTGTCTTGTCATCAATTTATGATTGAGTTCTCTAGCAAATGCCAGTGGTGCAAATGGTCTGTCAAGCAGGTTTCCCCACTGGGAAGGGAATGCACTGATAGGCTGCTGTGGACTGCTGGAATCCTGACAGTCAAGATTACCCCCGGTAAGTTATCAATGTGGCTTTCCTATGTGGGTTTGATTGGTATGAGCCAGGTTTTCTATCTTCTCAGCCATGAAACTTTTAAAGGGAAGGAGGGAAGTAATCTCAGTTAATCATTGAAGTAGGTGTTCAGAGTTGTTGCCTACCCCCACCGCATGTAAGCTCATTGATATTTTATGATCTTCCTCGTGATAACATCTACAAGATGTTATCTTGTTCACACAGTTTGGTCACACAGTTTGTTCGTGAGATTACTGAAGGGGAAGTTGGAAAGAGATCTGGTCGTCTGCTAATTACAGTAAGTCCCCTACATATGAACCTTCAAGTTGTGAACTTTCAAATATTCGAACGTGCGTTCCATCAACGTCAGGCTTGAGTGAAATTTCAGCTTGGCTTCTGTCTCCTATTGCTGACGTTCCTTCAGCTCTACCATCTCCCACCTCTTTTCCCTCCTCCAGTCAGTAACTCTTCTTGCCTGTTCACTCGATGCCAACCCCTGTATGCAAGCTGTTGTATTCTACTGCTCTACTTTTCAAGGTAGTGTACTGTAGGATTAAAAATGTTTTCTTTATTTTTTGTGTTTATTTGTTTTTTATGTATTATTTGTGTGAAAAGTATTATAAGTCTATTACAGTACAGTACTATATCGCCAATTGTGTTAGTTGTGTACCTAGGCTAATTTTGTTGGACTTATGAACTCATTCTTGGAATGGAACCCATTCATATGTAGGGGACTTACTGTACTTATTTTTCATTTCTACTTCTTTGATCTATGGAAAGAACTGACAAGTTATGGAAAGAACTGACAAGTTAGGCAAAGCATTGTGTGATTAAAAGATTTGAAATGTGTGCTTGGGCCAGAAATGAGTTGAGCATGGAGATGCCTGGTTTAAGGTTAAAACAAAAGGGTGTCTCCTGAAAGAGAGATCTTTCCTGCCAAAATCTGCTTATATTACCAAGTAAGCCATTCAGGCTTTGCACCTGAGAGATCAGTGTGTGGAGGCATGTTTTCAGGCGACCCATCCAGTTGTAGATGTCAGTTTTTTTATTTCACTCCACTCCTTCAAGTCCAGTCTTGTTCTGATGGAGGCACACACTGAGCAAATCAATATTTCATCAGGTCATGCCTATCATTTTCCTTTAAATGTGGCATTTCCTGAATCCTCAAATATAGTGTTGATTATATCTTGGGACCACTCTTGACTTGGACTCTCATGTCTGAAATTAAAATATAAGAAAATGGAGAGAAAAGATTACATTTTTTAAAACTCTGATTTTATTTTTTTTACTAATTTTAAGAACAAGTATATATTGAAGGTTGGAGAAACTATAGACTGTAAGTGCCAGTGGTCATGAAAGTCTTCCAAACTCCAGGGACCTTACCCCACTTTCTCCTAATTCTTGATTCTAAGGTTCAGATATTCTATCACTAACAACGACATTTCTCTGGAAAAAATTTTCCAACATCTTACTTAACACTATGTGCCATGGTGAAGCAGGAGATAGATGTGCTCCAGGCTAGAAATTTACAACTAGCCTCCTTTTCACACTTCCTGGGGTGAGGAAAAGATGGGCTCCAGGCCGGACATTCACTACCAGTCCCCTGTTTACATTTCCTGAGGCAAGAGATAAATGGGCTCCGGACAACATATTTATGACTTGACTCCTGTCTACAGTTTGAGACCTGCACTTCGATGTAAGAAACAATAGGAATAGGGTAGATAACCGGATATTAGACACCTTTATGGCAGGGACAGAGAGGGGCTAAGCCCTTTTAAAAGATCAAGAGTTCATACATTTCCCATCCTTAGGGCAAGAGAGACACTACACATGTGCAAAAGGCTTCACGGGGTCAAAAAGGCAGGGGAAGCCAGACCATAGTAAGTCTTGCTATTTTCCTCCCAGATGTCTTTGATGAAAGCCATCTTGACTGAGGGGTGCGTGCGCACCCAGAGGAGGGTCCTGAGACAAATTAGCCATGGGGTCAGAACAATACGATTGGCCAAGTAGAAAACAAAGACCTAGAAGACTACCCCCTTATAAAGGATTTAAACTTCCCAAAGGTGTGACTCTTGAGACTAACTCACTGAGTTCACATGTGTGTCTTTCCGCATGTACTCTGCTTTTCTAATTAACACTTTACTTCCTTCTATACCTTCTGTCTCCTTGTGAGATTCCTCCTTTCAAGGCAGACAAGGACTGGGGACTTTTAGATTTTAGCAGCTGGCTCTGTGGTCTAGCGCTTAAGATTCCCGGTTCCCATTCAGGCAACCAGGGTTTGATTCCCAGTCAGGGAACTAAGGTCTCCTTTCCAGCTGCTGCTTCACTGCAAGCTACCACTCACTGCTGCGTGTGGCTGAAATCAATGGGTTAAAGAGGCAGTGTGTCATTCTTTGGTGTAAAGATTTCTTTAAGATAAAACAATGCTAATCCTTTAGCAATTTGCTCCCGATAGTTGTGAAACAGTTTGTTTTGCAAACAATTGTTTAAGTTTCTTTTCAGTAGGATCTTCAGAACATACAGGACCCTAACAGGATTTAGGTGAGAAGGGGAAAATTTGGTTCACCAAAGAGGCAAAAAGGGAAACATAAACATTTATTGAACCCCTACTATGAGGCTAGTGTATCAAATATGCTGTCAGCAAAATTCATGTAAAACTATGAGATGTCAGTTAGCAGAACAATCAGGGAGTCAAGACACTTGGGCTCAAATTACAGTTCTGTCATTTACTGACAGAATGACCCCAGGCAAGTTGCTTAACCATTCAGAAACTCCATTTCCTCATTTGTAAAATAGTATTCATAACAATATCTAAAATCATACTTAAAAAAAAAGAAACAAATAAGGTAATGCCATCAATTTTCACCTTCAAAACCTGTTAGTATGTAATGGTTTTCATTATAAAACTTATCATTATTCATTATGTAATTAAATCAGATTAGGAAACCGAGTCTCAAATAAGATAACCAAAGCCATTTATGAATGCAGGCTGACCTTCTCCTTTATAACACTATTTTTTACTTTTGGAGGCAGAGATGATAGGAAGCAGTGCGAGGGGTGTGTATATCAGTGGTAGAGGGGTTGGGTTAGGATTTTTGTGGAGCTTTGAGAAATTGGATGATAAGAGAAGGGCTCACTGTTCTTTATGTATTACATTATGATTGCAGCTGCTCAGTCTCCTAATATTTTTTTAGAGTGTCTTTTAGAACATTTGCTATTTTTAGGCTTCCTTGTCATGTCTTGATTTTCCTGATGTCAGAAATGGCTTTGAAAAGTTATACAATGCTGAAACAACTTTGGTCATTTATCAGCTCTCAAGCATCCAAAGTGTTGCCACTATTGTTCAGCAACATTGAAGGAAGGGAATTCACCCCTTGGGACTTTCTTTTGATTGTTGTTAGATTTTAGTCATAGCTAAAAATCATTAAAATCATTGGCCTCATAAGAAAAGTCTGCACTTTGGTGGCCTTGCAGTTTTCCATTACTGTGCCCAAGCTGTTCACTGAGATACAAAGAGGATCTAAGCAATGTCATCTATCTCAGTCATTTTTGACATGAGAGTAAAACCCAGTGTCTGAAATCTTTGTCTCTTGTCACCCTAAAACTCTATCCATCAATCTTTCTTCTCATCAGTTCTAGCATAAATGCCAGAGAGAGACATTTTCCTCCTCACTTGTAAGTTAAGGCAACTAAGCTTGCTTTTATATGTATCAACTGTATTATACTACACAGGTAGAGCAGAGCCTTAGCTGGTACCATGATGAATGCTGGTGCTGCCAATGACTTTGTTTTGGAAAGACAATTTCCTGTTTTAACACAGTCCTTAGAAAATAGTGAACTGAAGCATGAACCACTCAAATATTTTTTCTTAGAGTCCACTTTACTCATTTGTCACTAAAAAATCTCAGTGTGCCATAAAACAAATACAGTTTTTTAATAACTTGGTTTCAGATCCAAACTGAAGCTGTATCAATAGTAGGAAAGAACCATTATGTAGTTCTTAACATTTTGATAAATATTTTCTTATACATTATAGTCATTTGTTAGATTAAGTAAGCTGCAAAAATTTTAGGATATATATTACTGGGGGAATCATGTATTTTTTCCACCATGCACAGATAATTTCAGGATTACTGGCCAAATAGTCAATATTGTTAGGGAACTACAGTGATGATAAGAACAAGGGTGGATGTTCTTTCTCAAGAATACTGGGGTCTTGCTCTGAGACAAAAGCTAATAAAGCTGAATGAGAGGCCTGTCTTAAATATGCAAGGTAGGGCTTTATCAGAATATACCAGTATAAGGCTGAGATAGAATTAAATCCTTAACCATTTTAATACTATAGGAGCTTCCATGGATGATATAAAACTCTCCATTTTCTTGAGGGCCAGTTATGTCAGGTTTTCAGACTCTTAGGAGAATATAAAATGAATATAAAAATGAATTATAGAATATAAAAATGAATATGATTCTGGTATATGTTAGAAAATGTGGGAAATTCTAGATTGACTTTTTTAGATTGATATTTTTTAGGTCATTTTTAGAAGTGATACCATCTTGGCCAGATAGGGCACTACTTAGAAATACAGGATATGGCCCAGAAATTGCACATCAGAGATCTCAGATATCCATTTGTTAAGTATTGGCCTGGGAGTGATTCTCAGAAGACAATTAAGAAAAGACTGGATTAAGGACACATGAAATACCAGATATAGAAAGAGTGTCAGATTTTTTTCAAAATAACTCACAACTACTGAACCTCATAGGCCATGGAAGGTGCTGACTATCAAGTACTATAAACTAACAAGAATATTGCAGAGGTTAAAAGGAATCACATCTCTCTGGCAAAAACGAGTCTGGAATATCCTTATTACCTTTCCATATAAGGACAGCACTAATATTTTCAATGTCCTGAAAGTCAAATTTTGGAACAGATCAAAGGGCTATAGGTATTGACTGCATTGAAGTCTCAGTTCATAAATAGTTTTGTGCCAAAAGAGCATGAGGGGATAAAAGGATAAATAAAATATTGTATATCCATACACTGGAACACTATTTGGCCATAAAAAGGAACAAAATACTGATGCATGCTAAAACATGTATGAATCCTAAAAACATGCTAAGTGAAAGAAGCCAGACAAAAATGATCAGACCTTGTGATTCTATTTATATGAAATGTTTAGAATAAGCAAATCTATAAAGATAGAAGGTAGATTAATGGTTGCCTATTATATGGCTGAGGATGGGAAGAGGGAAGGACTGCAAATGAGTACAAGTTTTCCTTTTGGTGTGGTGAAAGTGTTCTAAAATGAGATTGTGGTGATTACTGTAGAACTCTGTAAATATACTGAAAAACACTAGCTTATTAATTTGAAATCGATGAATTTTTATGGTATGTAAATTTTATCTCAATAAAGCTATTAGAAGAAAAAAGAACAGAGAAAGACTTTGTGGAGGAAAAATAAACACAATGAACTCTGAAAGACATGAACAATTGGCTCATTAAGATAACACTTGTCCTTCTTAACCAGGTATGTAGGCCTCAGGCATCAGATCACCATCTCATTTTCAGTGGAGAAAAAGAGAAAGGCTCACCAGGCTCTGAGTTCACATCACAGCTTCTGGGACACAGTTAGTTTAGTTGTCACTTAGAGGGCACTATTATACCATTATTGTAAGGGGAAATATTGGACTAAATCTTTGGATTTATTATTATCTGCTGCTGTGTGCGGAGATGCTGCAGACTCAGGGCTTCAGGAGGCATGCTCACATAATATTCCCTGTAGGTGACCAACCTTACACTTGGGCTCTGTTGTACTGGTTATTGGTCCTCTAGATTGGGCAGGAGGATGCTGGAAGCTAGGAGGGTCTCTGAAAGCCTTAGCCAAATTTATCTCCTACCTCACATGGCTAGGAGAGATTCTAGGAGAAAACCAAACTCAGCATATTCACCCAGGGCTGAATTATTATTATGAGCTCTAGAATCAAAATAAATAGGAGCACTAGAAAATTCCAAGCTTCAGGAGATAGCTTGTGAACATTCACGGATGACCTAGACTGGGTTTCAGTGGGCCTCAGAAATAGGGGCCATGTGAGAGTGGTCCACAGCATCAGCAGACACAGAGCACAGTTGACTCTAGTCTAATTCCCTGAGTGGAGAATATCAGGTTCTGTAGCTGTAGGGCTTGGGACTAAGGGGAATAATGATGGGAGGAGTTTTTGCAACAAAGGGCAGGTCGTCAGAATGTCAAAAGGTTATTGTTAATTAAAGAAAACCAGATATCTCAAGTTAAATAATTTAGTGCTATTCTATGTATGGGAAGATGCAAGAGTCTGGGATCACTGAAATCATTCCTTTGATATGCACCTCAGCTATCTGGGGCCAACATCTTGTGTATTCTAATCCTGAGTTTCCTCAAGCTGCACCATTGTGGGTGGCTGCAATCTGATGACAGCTAGATGGCGGGCATATCTTATTTCCAGCTTGAGTTCTCTCAGAGCTCACCATTGGGGGTGGCTGCAATCACTGATGGCTGTGACACCCTTTGTTTACTGATATGGCAGGCAGCATTTAGTCCACAGTGTCCCTCATGGTCATAAATTTGACCAATGTTTGAGAGGCATTTCATGACCAATTTTGTCCCATGGCCCTGGGAGTCTCTTCCCAGATTAGGCAAAGATTCTTGTTGATATGCCAACTCCAGGTGCTGATTTCTGGATTAGGCCCTGTTGATAATTTAAAATTCTCTGGATCCTCTCTCTTACTAGTCTATTGTGATCCAGGAAATGTTTTTCCCTTGTTGCTCCTTTCCATGCCTAGAATCACACTATTACCATTATTCTGTAAGAGTCATATGTGTGATCTATTTCCTCAAGATGTTTAGCCATCATCAATTTTTTTGGAGGTCTGGTTGCACATTGGGTACTGTAAGAGACAATGGTCTTATAAAATAGACAGGATATAAGCTAGTAACATTGGCAAAGTCATAGTGCAGCAGAGAGACACAAAGCATAAACAATTTGGAAACAAAGAATAAATTAAAATGATGATTAGTATAACTAGCTGTAATCTGGTTGCAATAAACCATCAAGTCTACAGGAGAGCTAGCTGGAGAAGCCAAATTCTGGATGGATCAGATAGAGAGGAAAAGATAAATGTTTCATCTTTGTTTACAAAGTTATACTTTATCACATTCTTGTAGGTCAGAGCATAAGAGAAAAGTATTTTTCTGGAAAACAAAGATTAAAGCTGGTATATTTCTCCCCAGAAGTCATAAAGTTATAAATCATATTTATCAGCTCATTCAATCCCTTGTAATTAATTCCTGTTGACCTGGATGAAGTCATCAGGTTTTCCATTAGAGTTTTGTCATTTGTTACCCTGTTCAGTGGATTATCTAGAGGCTCTCAGAAACTTATATTTGTCAAAAAATTTCTTTTATGAGCCTTCTTGAGGATCTTCATTTTGTAAAAGCATCAGAGTAAAATAATGACTGTCTATAAAGGGCAAAACTTAAAATGGCATGGTTAAAGGTTTGAGTACAATGCAATTGGTAAGAAACTTGGACATTTCTGTGACATGTAATACATTAAGATAATAACTAGAATTATAACATTTTATCAGGGCATATCAGATGTTAGGAATTATATATAAATTTTGGAATATCTATATCAATGACATTTATCTATATACTATAACATAAGGTTCATCTGCAACCACTTGACAGTGTTTCTCAAGTAATTTAACATAACAACTAAGCGTAATTAGTTTAACATTCCTTTCTGAGATGTCTCAGGGTTCCTTGGAAGCATCCCAGAGTTAGCTGGAGGCTAAAAGAACTTTAGTTAGAATTTGATATTTTGGAAAGTTTGTTAAATGTATCAAAAAGGTTTTAAGACACAATAGGATCATAGGTCACTGTGAAACAATACTTACTCATTTAATCAAAGTCACAAAAAGATTTTAAAATATCACTTAAGGGCACAGAAACTCACGAAATCTGTTATCAAAAAGGAGCACTCTAAGATATGTTGTGCTCTTAACAGAGAGAGAAATCAAAATCCAGTCTTGTACTAGCTTACTTAAAAACAAAATCCATTTACTTAATTAAATTCAATCTAAATTTAGCTAATCCATGCATTAAACTTTTTTCTTGGGGGTTCCTTTCCACAACCTTTCATCACTTTTTGTATCCATGTTAGTTTGTCCCTTATTTTTCCATCCAAAGCCAACCATCTCTAAGACAAAATTACTATCTTTTCCCTTAATAAAATGCAATCCCATTCCTTATAGCTTCTTTACTGAAAACACACATCCTACTTTCCTATTTAAATGTTTTATTATTTCTATTGGCTTCTATTACATATTTAAAATAGAATCCTCAACTGTTAAGAAACCTTAATTTCTAGTGAAAATTAAGAAGTAAGCAATTATGAACTGTCTTTTACACTAGCATTCTGTAGATTGGTGAACATAAATACCAGTGATAATTTCTAAAAACTTTTGCTTTCTGATAGAGAATATCTCAGTTTGGCACCAAATATATTCAGTAATAGTCCTAAATACCTTTAGTTTCTCTGTTTAGTAATTGATGTCTCAGTATCTTATTTTTTTTGGAAATGACCTAGCTATTCAACAGACTTCCATCATTTAACTTAAATTAGCGCAAGTCTAGAATTTTAAGTTATAAAATATTTGGAGAGATCATTTTAAGTAGATATTTGTAAAACAATTATTTTTAAAGAGTTTACTCAAAAGCTCTTATCTCATTTATATTTAAAGTTTTCATCATATCAAGGTGTTTTCCTTGCTGACAAATTTGCAACAGATATAATAAGGTCTTGTTTGACTTCCAGTAAACCTAGTACAATAAAAGTATTATACTTAATGCTGATGACTCTAAAAACATGTTTATATTAATTAGATCAACAAACAAACTACCTTTAATACCAGGTATCAACTTAATATTGGATATTTCCCAGTTCACTTGAACCTGAAAGTCATTTTGCCTAGCTTCTTTTATAGTTAATTTGTAAGCACTTACTTTTAAGTCAGTTAAATGGAGTGCTCTATACATTCAATTTTGATAATGATTTCTAGAGGTAGATATATCTCATATGTATAATGTGTTCACAGATATATAAATAGGCAAAACTTGAGATCTCATGACTTTACTTAAAAAAAAACAGTTATAAATCAGGCATTACAATATAAACTTACTAGTTTACAAAGAAGTGTTGGAATACATTAAAGTTGCTTGCTCAGATGACTAAGGCTTTAAAATTTGTGGAAAAGACTTCTAAGATTTGTATTTGTTCTTGAGAAAAATTCTAAGGAGGCTATGAATTAGATTTTCAGCGGAGGGAGGCTTTCCAGTGCTTTGAATTTTAAAACTGCCACCTTTGTCATTTGTTTTTCTTGGTTTCAAGTCTTTCCTGATTGAGCTAATTAGACTCAGTCTCAGGTCCCTGTGGCCTGTATTTACATGTCTGATTTGTAGAGATTTGTATGACAAAGACAGTTGCTTTTCGATATCAGTGAGAATGTTTCTAACAAAATTGAAATTTAAGTGTTCTATGTTCTAGAGTTTTAGAGTTTAATTTATCATTCCTTCACAATTTGTATAAGGCATTCAACAAAGAGCTTCTTTCTGAGTTTATGAGTTAAACCCAGAGCAAAATCACTATTTTTATTTTTATTAGTCCCTTAATATGAGTTCCTATTTCACTTTATTGTATGGCTCAGGTACCCTATTGGTTTCCTTTAGTATGTTTACTATTTCCTGAGGGGCAGATCTATATGCCTTGTCTTACAATATCATGCAGGGGAAGCATTCCCCAATGAAACATGTCTATCTCACAACATAATTAAGCAAAAGAGATGTAACCATCTTAAATAAAGCCCACTTAAATAGAGCAATTTTATATGCTTTCTTCTCAATTCTGTCAACTTTTATACCTTTAACTTTAGTTTTCACTAGGATCCAATCAACAAGCTTTGATCTTACCAGAGGAGTCTTAGAAGTTTTTCTTTCTTTTTATTCCCTGTCCATTTTATTTTTATATAAAATGTTCTGGGATCCCCATAGAGAGGAGATGAGCTAAGGAGCACCGGCCCTTTTATCAATCTTGATTAATTGGCCTAATTTTTGCCCCAAGTAATTGTTGGTCAGGTATCTCAGTGTAACTTCTTTTTCCAGCCACTTAAATATATATATATATATATATATATATATATATATATATATATATATATATATATATATGTGTGTGTGTGTATATATATATAAAATATATAATAATAATATATATAATAAATACATATATATTAAATTGGGGTAAATAAAGCAGGCTTGTTTGGCTTTTAATCTTGGGGACCAGTAGGGGTTCCCTTTTGGCCCATTTAACCTTAGGTAATGTAATATCAAAACCTTGTGTTTTAATCACATAAATGTCCATTTTATTTATTCCACTCTAAATAATAATCTAAAGATTTCTTTATCCATTTGGGATGTCTTTTTAAAAATTTCTACCTTGTTGGAAAAAGTATCTAAGCTTTTCTTACAGGTTTTTTTCCTGTTAACATTAGTTACTTTTAATTTTTTTTTTTAAGCATCTGTATGTCACCTACAAATTGGCACTTGCCATCTACTTCTACAAGGATCAAATTATGAGCCACTGCAGTTGCTGACCACCAGGGAGATCAGGAATGAGGCCCTCTTTGCTCTGTGAAAAACTGGCAGAACAGGTCTTCAGATAGTTAGATATTTTCAGGAGATGATTTTATAAGTCCAATTCTTGCATCTCCTCATATCTAGAAAAGCACTAAAATCCTTCATGGTGATGTCTGCTGCTTGTAACTAGCAGTAACCTTCACGAGCCTAGCAGAAACTTTCTGTAAAAAATACATGATTGATTGCATGTACTCCCCCTTCACCAAAATCACATATATACTGACCTTCCCCCCTACCTCTTTGGAGCAGTTTCTCAGAGCTGTCTGAAATGCTCTCTCCTGGGCTATAGTCTTCATTTTGCCCCAAATAAAACTTAGCTCTCACACTGTGCTTTTTTTCCCCCAGTCAACATGTAAGATCCATTGAGGGGAAGCAAAGACCACAAATAAAGCTTCTCAAACTGTTTTTTTTTTGTTTGTTTGATTTAAGCTAATGGAGTTCTTAGGTTAACCATTAGATATACTTCTTTTTTTTTTTCCACCTTTAGTTTGATTTTTGTTTATATAGGTACCAGTAAAACAGTTGTTTATAATGAGAGCTCTCTAAAAAAATTACCAATTTAGAAGATTCTCCAATTTAAAAGATCCATCATTTGGCTATTAACCAATAAGATGCAAGTGGCTTTCGAATAAGAGCGTGGGAAGGATGCCACCTAAATAAAAGATCCAGAAAGTGTACTCCCCAAAATAGCATGACAGAAGAGATCAAGTTTTTTTTTTAAACACACACACACACACACACACACACACACACACACACACAACATCCTAAGAAGATCAGTATAATATTTACATCTCAAAGACACAAGAAGAGAAATGCAAGTTCCCCCTAGAAGGCCTTTGTTTAAAGTCAGAATTCTGAAAACATATTTTTATCAAGCTGGCTTTTAAAACTTAACTGCATTCGCAATAAAAGAGCCCCTTCTTTTAGGATGAGATTTCCTTTAATTCCCAATTAAGTAAGTATTTGTAAGTGTAAGTATGTATGTACATAAACCTGGCTGGGGTATTAGTTGGAGGCTGACAATCTGTCGTTCCTTTTTTGTTGTTTGTTTTGAAAGCTTTATTTCTCATTCTGAGGTCGGTTTGTTGATTGATAAACTTGCTAATGCTGATCATGTGGTGGGTCAATGTGCTGCTTAAGAGCTTAACTCCTCTTTTTCCTTTTTTTTTTTTTTTTATTCTTCCAGAGTTGTTTTAGCTCCCTTTTACGTGTCTCGGGTTTTCCCGGTGGCAGCGTAAGACAAGCACAAGTGCTCAGATCACGGAATGGCCAGTTCTTATTCATGTCCCTGGTTGAGCAGGTTGTTAATTAAAACGAGTGGGTTTCCCTACAGGGACAGCTACACAAAGGCATGAGGCCTTTGACTTCACCACTCCTCAAAGTTTCTCAGTCCCCTGAGAAAGCCATTGCCAGCCGGGATGAGAGGGTCCCTTCTTCAGAGATAAGAAGTTTTCATAAGATTTAAGTTTTATTTCAACAAACTATATTAATGTAGACAATTCAAGGAAAAATGATAGGCCAGTCTTCCCCCTAATTACCCAGTCCAACCGTATTCAGTGTTTAACTGAGCAAAGTCTTCCTAAGTTTTTTGACAGAGGATAAAACCACTCAGTGTCTAAAATGAGCCTGAATGTGTTTCAACCAGGCTCCCCTAATATTTTTCAATTAGGGGGCATTTTCTCCTTTTTCAACTGGGCTCCCCTAATACCTTTAAATTAGAGGGTCACTCCCCTATATCTTTCAATTGGGGAGCCAGGTACATGTTAGACATTATCAAATAAAACTCAGGATCATCAACAAAAAATTGGGAGAACCAGGAGAGACTCAATTCTTCTGGACTCTCCAATGAGGCAGATGGGCACAAGAGGCCTCTGCTGGTACCAAGGATCCAGTTCATCATAGAGTTCAGGTGAAGGAGATACATCTGCTCTGGGTCCTTTATTCATGGTATTCAAAACTGTTGACTGAAAAAAAATGTACAGCTTAAAAGTTAAGAGTTATGTTTTATTCAGTGGACATTCTTAGGACTTCAAGCCCATCAGATAGCATCTCAAATAACCCTGAGAAAACTGCTCCAAGGAGGCAAGGGGGGAGCCAGGATATACCAGTGTTTTTGCAAAAAAGACCAGGTAGTTGGAACGTCAAAGATGATTGTTAATTAAAGAAAACCAGATATCTCAATTTAAATAAGTTAGTGCTTTTCTATGTATGGGAAGATGCAAGAGTCTGGGATCACTGAAATCATTCCTTTGATATGCACCTCAGCTATCTGCGGTCAACATCCTTTGTTTTCTCATCCTGAGTTTCCTCAAGCTGCACCATTGTGGGTGGCTGCAATCTGATGACTGCTAAATGGCAGGCATTCCTTGTTCTCATCCTGAGTTCCCTCAGGGCTCACTGTCAGGGGTGGCTGCAATCGCTGATGGCTGTGACATCATTTGTTTACCATATGGCAGGCAGCATTCTTAGTCCACTGTTGCTGTTTCTTCTCCTGGCTTCTTTGTTGGTAAATGAATTTATTTTGTTGTGAATTCATGCATGAGTCCAAGTATGAGGGTCTTTCTGAGTTATGGCTAAACATTTGTAGGAAAAAATGGGAAAATTTATGCTCACTTGAAACACAAGAATTCTCTTTTGGACTTTTTTTCGGTCTTGAAATGACTTTGTCTGATTTTGGAATCAGAATAATGCCGTTCTCATAAAAAGGGTTGGGAAGTGTTCCCTCTTCTATATTCTAGAAGGATGTATGTGGAATGGGTTTCTTTATTTCTCTTTGGAATTTATTTCATGGGTGTTGACTCACTGTTTACATCACTGTTATTGCAGAGGAAATTTGTTTTCCATAAGGCAGAATCTCTAATAGTCAGATAGAACCACTCAACATTCTTCACCATTTTCCACCTGAGGAAACCTTACTCCCATTTCCTTACAGCTCCAAGTGCCCTTTTGGTATCTTTCTGGAGCACAGTCTTTCATATCAGACAGACTTGGGTCCAAATTCTAGCTTTGCTTCTGATTTTTTAAAAGACTTATTTTTTAGAACAATTTTTAGGTTTACAGAAAAATTGCATGGAAAGTATAGAGAGTTCCCTTTTTTTCTCCCTCCTACAAAATGTCTCCTATTTTCACAATCTTGCATTAGTGTGGTTCATTTGGTAGAACTTATAAACCAATATTGATACATAATTATAAACAAGAGTCCATAGTTTGCAGTAGAGTTTACTCTTTGTGTTGTACAACTCTTTGGGTTTGGAAAAATGTAAAATGTCATGTATTGATCATTACAGAATCATATAGAAGTTTTACCACCATGTTATATGCTGTGATACATTTATTCATCCTGTCCTCTCTGCCCCTGAACCCTTGATAGCCACTGATCTTTTTACTATCTCCATAGTTTTTCCTTTTCCAGAACGTCATATAGTTGAAATAATACAATATAATCTTTTCAGACTGCCTGCTTTCACTTAGTGGTATACTTTTAAATTTCTTCCATATCTTTTAATGGCTTGATAAACTCATTTCCTTTTAACATTGGAAGGCTGGACTGCCAACATGGAGCGCATCATGCAAGCCCTGGCACTTCGGGACAACTCGACCATGGGCTACATGATGGCCAAAAAGCATCTGGAGATCAACCCTGGCTACCCCATTGTGGAGACCCTGCGGCAGAAGGCAGAAGCAGACAAGAGTGACAAGGCCGTCAAGGACCTGGTGGTGCTGCTGTTCGAAACTACACTGCTCTCTTCCGTAGAAGAGAATTTGTATCTTTTCAAATTCTATTGTTTGAGTGTGCCACAGTTTATTTATCCATTAACCCACTGAAGGATGTCTTGGTAGCTTCTAAGTTTTGGCAATTATGAATTATGAATAAAGTTGCTATATGGACATAAGTTTTTTGCATGGACATAAATTTTCAACTCATTTGGGTAAGCACCTAGGAGTGTGATTGTTGGATTATATAATCAGACTATGGTTAGCTTTGTAAGAAACTGTGCTTTCCAATGTTGTTACTGAATTAAGTTGTATGTATTTCTGCTTGGGCCTTAGACCCGCTGAGGCCTCTGCCTTGGTGGGGAGGTTATTTTTCCATTCCAGTTCATATAGCTGAAAACAAAACTGAAGCTGAGATTGAAGCACCACAAGCTTCATTCAATGGCCAGAGGATGGAGAAGTGAGGTCATGGTTCACAAATACATTTCTCACCTTAATGGAGAGAGGAATTTCCTTTTAAGGAGTAAAGACAATGGAGGGAAGCAGAGAGATTAATGATGGGGAGATATATAAATAGTTTTCTGGGTAAGAGGTAGGGTTTTCCTGGAAATGGGGTGCCCCCCCTTCTCTGTCTTTCTCTGTCAGTGACTTCTTGTCGTGGTCACCAGTTGGTGTGTCATTTAGTATGCTAATGTAGTAAAATCAGTATAAAATGAGACTCGGGGTCTGTTGCAGGTCAGATTCATCATGTTTTTTAAAAATTTTATTGAAGTATAGTTGATTCAGTGTTGTGTTGACATGTGTTAACACTTTCTGCTGTACAGCAAAGTGACTGTATATACAGATACATATATACAGACATATATATATATATATATATATATATACACAAACATATATATATTCTTTTTCATATTATTTTCCATTATGGTTTGTCACAGGATATTGAACATAGTTCCCTGTGTGACATAGTAGGACTTTGTTATTTATCCATCCTATATATAAGAGTTTGCATCTGCTAATCTCAAACTCCCAGTACTTCCCTCCCCCATCCCCCTCACCCTTGGCAACCAAAAGTCTGCTCTCTATGTCTGTGAGTCTCTTTCTGTTTTGTAGATATGTTCATTTTTGTCATATTTTAGATTCCATATATAAGTGATATGATACAGTATTTGTCTTTCTCTTTCTGACTTACATCGCTTAGTATGACCATCTCTGGGTTCATCCATGTTGCTGCAAGTGGCATTATTTCATTCTTTTTAATGGCTGAGTAATATTCCATTATATATATATATATATATATATATATATATATACACACGCACACACACACACACACACACACCATATCTTCTTTATCCATTCATCTGTTGATGAACATTTAGGTTGTTTCCATGTCTTGGCTATTGTAAATAGTGCTTCTATGAACATAGAGGTGCATGTATCTTTTCAAATTACAGTTTTGTTTGGATCTACCCAAATTCCCAGGAGTGGGATTGCTGGATCATATCTATTTTTAGTTTAATGGAAACATCCATAATGTTTTCCACAGTGGTTGCACCAATTTACATTCCCACCAACAGTGTAAGAGGGTTCTCTTTTCTCCACACCCTCTCCAGCATTTTATTATTTTTAGACTTCTTAATGATGGCCATTCTGACTTGTGTGAGGTGGTACCTCATTGTAGTTTTTACGTGCATTTCTCTAATAATTAGTGATGATGAACATCTTGTCATGTGCTTATTGGCCATCTGTATGTCTTCTTTGGAGAAATGTCTATTTAGGTTTTCTGCCCATTTTTTGATTGGGTTGTTTGGTTTTTTGTTATTGAATTATATGAGCTGTTTGTATATTTTGGAAATTAAGCCCTTGTTAGTAGCATTATTTGCAAATATTTTCTCCCAGTCCATAGGTTGTCTTTTGTTTTGTTTATGGTTTCCTTTGCTGTGAAAAACTTATAAGCTTGATTAGGTCACATTTGTTTATTTTTTGCTTTTATTTCTATTGCCTTGGGAGACTGACCTAAGAAAATATCATTACAATTTATATCAGAGAATGTTTTGCCTATGCTTTTTTCTAGGAGTTTTATGGTGTCTTGTCTTATATTTAAGTCTTTAAGCCATTTTGAGTTTATTTTTGGATATGGTATGTGAGTGTTTTCTAACTTCATTGATTTACATGCAGCTGTCCAACTTTCCCAGAACCAGTTGCTGAAGAGACTCTCTTTTCCCCATTGTATATTCTTGCCTCTTTGGTGGAAGATTAATTGTCCATAGGTGTGTGGGTTTATTTCTGGCTCTCTATTCTGTTCCATTTTATGTTCCATTGCATGTGTGTTTTTGTGCCAATACCATGATGTTTTGATTACTGTAGCTTTGTAGTACTGTCTGAAGTCTGGGAGGGTTATGCCTCCTGCTTTGTTCTTTTTCCTCAGAATTGCTTTGGCAATTCTGTGTCTTTTATGTTTCCATATAAATTTTAAGATTTTTTGTTCTAGTTCTGTAAAAAATGTCATGGGTAATTTGATAGAGATCACATTAAATCTGTAGTTTGCTTTGGGTAGTATGGCCATTTTAACAATATTAATTCTTCCAATCCAGGAACATAGGATACAATTCATCACCATCTTGATTTCACCTGGTTTTATCCAGTTTTTCTTTTTCTCTTCCTATAGCTTCCTTTCTCTGTGTTCAGATTCTGTGACTTAAAGACATATGTTAAGTCCTAATTAAAGAGGAGGTTGGTGGGTTTTGAGCAAGGGTCTGTTGGCAACTCTGGCAACAATGTGACTATACCTTTTCTCATTCCCACCAGCAAAGAATGAGAGTTTCCATTGTTCCACATCCTTGTCAGCATTTGGTGTTGTCATTATTTGGGGATTTAGCCATTCTAAGAGGTGTGTAGTGGTATCTAGATGGTGTTTTAGCTTACAATTCCATAATGATATGTGACATTTAGCATATCTTTATATGCTTATTTGTCATTTGTATGTCTTCTTTGTTGAAGTGTCCATTGAGATCCTTTGACTAATTTTTAAAACTTTTTTTCTTATAGTTGAGTTTTAAGATTCTTTGTAAGTTTTGGATACAAGTCCTTTATAGGATATATGCTTTGCAAATATGTTTGCTGTCTGTGTCTCTGCCTCTTATTAATTGTGTGACCTAGGCTAAAACTCTTAACCTTTCTCAGCCTTAATATCCTCCCTTCAGAAAATGAGAATGGCAATATCCAACTTACATTTTTTTTTTTTTTTAATAGATGGAGTTGACAAGTTATATGAAAGAACCCAGTCCACTGCCTGGCTCAATAAAAGTTAGCCTTGTGTCTGTGCCTTTTCTTCTCCCATCCTCCAAGCATACATCCATTTAATACTTCTCATGTTTTATATGTGGTTGTTTTTATCAGTACTTTTCACACTTTAATAAGCATATAAATTGTAGACTCTAATTCAGTAAGTCTGAGGCAGAGCCTGAGAGTCTGCATTTCTAGAAGACCTAAATAGACATTTCTCCAAAGAACATATACAGATTGCCAACAAATGCAAGAAAAGATGCTCAACATCACTAATCATTAGAGAAATGAAAATCAAATCTACAATGAGGTATCACCTCACACTGGTCAGAATGGCCATCATCAAAAAATCTACAAACAATAAATGTTGGAGAGGGTGTGGAGCGAAGGGAACCCTCTTGCACTGTTGGTGGGAATGTAAATTGATACAGCCACTATGGAGAACAGTATGAGGGTTCCTTAAAAAACTAAAAATAGAACTACCATATGACCCAGCAATCCCACTACTGGGCATATACCCTGAGAAAACCATAATTCAAAAAGAGTTAGGTACCACAATGTTCATTGCAGCACTATTTACAATAGCCAGGACATGGAAGAAACCTAAGTGTCCATTGACAGATGAATGGATAAAGATGATATGGCACATATATATACTATGGAATATTACTCAGCCATAAAAAGAAATGAAATTGAGTTATTTGTAGTGAGGTGGATGGACCTAGAGTCTGTCATACAGAGTGAAGTAAGTCAGAAAGAGAAAAACAAATGTGGTATGCTAACACATATATATAGAATCTAAAAAAAAAAAAAATGTAGTTCTGACGAACCTAGGAACAGGACAGGAATAAAGACGCAGATGTAGAGAATAGGCTTGAGGACACGGGGAGGGGGAAGGATAAGCTTGGACGAAGTGAGAGAGTAGCACTGACATATATACATTACCAAATGTAAAATAGATAGCTAGTGGGAAGCAGCCGCATAGCACAAGGAGATCAGCTCAGGGCTTTGTGACCACCTAGATGGGTGGAATAGGGAGGGTGGGAGGGAGACACAAGAGGGAGGGGATATGGGGATATATGTATACATATAGCTGATTCACTTTGTTATACAGCAGAAACTAACATAACATTGGAAAGAAATTATACTCCAGTAAAGATATTAAAAAAGATAAAGATTGTTAGTGATGTTGGGGCTACTGTTCCATAGAACATACTTTGAGTAGCAAGGGTTTAGATTTCTTTCTCCTCTTATAAATCAATGTTGTCAAACTTCTTTCTTGACCTATTAGTGAGATATGAAATCAATTTTGTCAATTGGCAATCATCATTTTTACACACATAGAATACAATAAAAAACATCACAGGGAGTTAACCACTAACAATATTGTTTCATGAAAAAACATTGTGATGCACAATATAAATACTGAGGTCAAAGTAAAGGGTATTTGACGATTTACTGTATTATACTGAAAGAAGGCTAAAATCTTGCTTATTCATACACATGCTGTCAGCTACTGAAACATGTTTTTGCAACTGATAGGTAAATTAATACTTGTTTATTTCAACTGGGATGTAGAGACAGTAAGACGAGTAAGTTTTGGATAGTCTGAATAATCCTCATGACGAAGCAAAGACATGGATTGGTTTTTGAGGAATACATAGGATGCCACTTAGTATAAAGGAAGAGAGGAAGGTGGAAATGACTCGAGTTATAAATAGAAAGTGTACAGTGTGGGCTAGCCTGTGGTGTGGAGCCAGGGGAGAGAATCGTCCAGGTGTGGGAGGAAACAGGGAGCTGAGAACGTCTATAGTTGCGTGTTTAGAATTGAAAGATAAAAGCAGAAGCACACGGTGGTTTAAAAGGAGTGGGGACAGTAAATGGAACTGAGGCAGGAAACCCAGATAAATTTCTCCTCTGTTGTATTAATACAGGAATAAACTGATAAGAGCCTGAGTTAAGTTAATGACAGCAAAAATGAAGATCACAAATCATTCTAAGGATAACTCTGCCCCAACGTTACCCTTTATCCATACTGCTGTGGGGTACCTTAATTAAGTGAAGAAAGTGGACCCCTAAGCTTCTTTGCCTACATTATCAGATGTCATGTGTTGATGGTGATTGATACTCAGCAGGGCTCTGTGGGGCTTCTGGGCACAAAGCCTTTCTGTGTTCCCCTTTTCTTTGATTACAGGAAATAGCCTCCATCAGTCTCCATGACCTTCCCTGAGTTCCAATGGGCAGATTCAAGCAGTTGTTAATTAGGTAATGGAGAGGATATGAGACAAGAAAAAACAAAGTCAAGAGAAACAATAGTTCAGCCTTGCAGCAAGATCCTGGTTCCTCAAAAACGGACACACACAACAATATCTTTGAGCTGTTTTGCAGATACTGAAAGCCCCTCCAGGCAGGAAAAGTTAATGATTAACAATACTGTGCTGCCTACAAGCACATAGACCCCAGACCAGTTGGAACCAGAAGGTTGATGATGCTGACTCCCACTTACCTCACTACCAACAAATCAGAAAAACATCCATGAGCTAATCACGTCTTCTTTGAACCATTTTTATAAAACTTCTCACTACCCTCTCCAAGGGGCACAATTTCTGGAGGTGCTAGCCTGCTGTGTTCCCTCTTTGCCTGGCAAA
Source organism: Eschrichtius robustus (assembly GCF_028021215.1). Classification (NCBI taxonomy): domain Eukaryota; kingdom Metazoa; phylum Chordata; class Mammalia; order Artiodactyla; family Eschrichtiidae; genus Eschrichtius; species Eschrichtius robustus. The sequence goes on from NC_090843.1 coordinate 34,715,083, forward strand.
GAAATACAGCTACTCTTTATCTTTCCCTCAAAATTCTGTCCCTGTGTTTCTGTTCAGCATTTGTGCACAGAGAGCCACTATTTTGGCATCAAATTTTGGGGGGCTCATCCAGGATCTGCTCGCAGGCAAGTGGCCCCACAGGGCCCCTTGGCTTGATTGAATGCTTGGGGATTTCTCTCCATGCCAACCTCCTCCTGGAGAGTGGAGGTTTGGAGGACTTCTCTGAGGCCAGATAGCCAGGGTTCCCTGCTGCAGGACGGTGCCCCAATCACACCAAAATTGCTGACTCGGTTGTGGATCTCCAAGGCTGGGGTGGAGAATGAGGGAGAGGTTGGCCTAACAGCTGCTGAGGCTTTCTTTGCTTGAGGACATTTTCTCTTGTCCATGCCAGTCCAAACTTTCACTCTGAGAAAGACACCAACTTCTTGAGGACCAGAAAGAGGGTATACAGAAGTTGCCATGCACCTGTCAGCACCTCTGGTGAGTCTCCTGGAGTGCACACCAGAGACTTTGACTGTACCCATACAGAAACTTCAGTTTCAATTTGCACATTTCCCTGAAAAGGGAAATCCCAGTGTGGAATTCTCTCAGCAAAGGGAAATTCTGATGTAAGACACCACTTAGGGCAAAGGTCCAGGTCTAGTGGGACTTGGAAGTCAAGTTTGTGTGGGTTTCCACCATATGTTTTTCTTTTTCTTTTTGAGCATCTCTTTGCTGTTTCCTCTTATGGTTTATGTTTTATGTGTGGCTTCCAGCTGTCAAGGTGAATGTTTAGGTTTTGATTTGAGCACATTAACATCTAAGGTTTATTGCCAACTGCTCAAGCCAAAATGGGAAACATTTCCTCTGAGGTTCCACCCCGACCTGGGAGCCCCTTGGGAAAAATTTTTGAATGACTGGTTGACCTATAGTTATGATCCAATGAAAAAAAGAAAGATTTGTTTTTGACACAGAATGGCCACAGTATTCTTTAGACTCTGGAGAAAATTGGTTAAAATAAAACTTTTTTAAAAACTACAAAATGAGTTCTTTATGCATGTACAATTAGAGGAAGCTAGCTTACTGAAATACTTTTTCAGAATTCTGACCCTGAGAGGACAAAAATATTCTTAGGAGAAAAACTTGAAGTTAACTCTTATCATGTCCTTGAGATACACAGCCCACTTTGCCTGAAATTTCAGCCTTGAGTAAATTAGTAAAACTTCAAGCCCCCCCCCACCAAAAAAAAGAGAGAGACAGAGACAGAGACAGAGAGACATTTTAAGTCTCAAGCAGAAAGCTAGGTCACTCACTCTGTCTGTCTGGATATATGTATATCTCAGTATGTGTCTTTGTATTTGGATAATATTTCTGAGGTTAATTTGTAAATGAGCTCCATTTAATTGGTTTAAAGAAAAGTAAGCTCTTACAAATCAAACAATTCTAAATACAAGAGAAATTAAGCTAAATAAATTTCAGGTTCATGTGAACTGGGAAATATTCAGTACTAAATTAATACCTGGTATTAATGTTTAAGTTTGTTGATCTAATTAATATAGACATGTCTTTAGAGTCATCAACATTAAGTATAATACTTTTATTGTACCTAGGCTTAATATAAGCTAAATACGATCTTATTATATCTGTTGCAAATTTTCAGCAAGGAAAGTAACTCAATGTGAAGAAACTTTTAAGGAAAGAAAATGCAAATCAGATAAGAGCTTTGGGTGAAATTTTTAGGAACAATTATGTTTTAGGAATGTCTACTTAAGAATAATCTCTCCAGATATTTGACAACTTGAAATTTTAGAGTTGTGCTAAATTAAGTTAAATGATGGAAATTTATTGAATAACTAGGCCATTTCCAAATAAAATAAGATACTGAATCATTAATTATTGAACACTGGTTTACTTTCACAGATAAACAAAGGTTTAGATTGATTTATAAATCTGTTTCATGTCACACTGAGATATTTTCTATAAGAAAGCACATTTTTCAAGAAATTATTATTTGGTTTTATGTTTACCAATCTACAGATTGCTGATATAAAGGACAGTTCATGGTTGTTTAAGGAAAGTAGGATGTGTGTTTTCAGTAAAGAGAATATGAGGAATGGAATTGCTTTGTATTAAGGGAAAAGAAAGTAGGTCTGACTTACAACTGGCTGTTTCTGGATGGAAAAATAAAGTGATGGATACAGAAAGTGATGAAAGTTTTGTGGAAAGTGGACGCCAAGGAAAGAGTTTTGTGCATGGTCAGGGTTGACTAAGTTTAGAAAAAATTTAAGTGAGTAAATAAATTTTAAATGTAAACTGCTGCAAAACTTGAAAGTGGCTTTTCTCTCTGTTCAAAGGACAAGTTTTAAAAAAATGTTGAGCTGCCTTTGATAACAGATTTTAAGTTTCTATACTTTTTAAGTGATCTGTATTTGCCTTTGAAAACTTTTATTGCCACTTTGGCTACAAAAATAACTATTATTTCACAGTGACCTATAATCCTATCTGACTAAGTGTTCTAAATCCTTTTTGATTTTTTTTTTTTGACAAAACTTCCAAATCAAACTGTAATGAAGTTTCTTTGACCTCTAGCTAACTTTGGGATGCTTATAGGGGCCCCTGAAGCATCCCAAAGAGAGATATTAAACTAATTATGTTCACCTGGTATGTTAAATTACATGAGCAGTATTGTCAAATGTGTAATAAATCTGCTTAGATTATATTGTATGGTAAATGTTACTAATATAGATATTCTAGAAATTAGATGGAGTTTCTAAAATTCTGATATGTCTTGGTAAAACGTTATCAGTCATAGTTCTAGTTATTATCTGAAAGTGTTGTATGTCACAGCAGTAACCAAGTTAGTTTGTCAATTGCATTGTAATCAGATTTTAAACGTGCCTTCTTAAGTCTTTCGTCATTATAGACATTTATGGTTTCACCCTAATGCTTTTGCAAAAATTCTGCCTCTTCAAGAAGATTTATAGAAAGGACTTTTGGATAAATACAAGTTTCTGATTTTCAGACCATAATGTTAAACTGGGTAAGAAATTGAAGAATTCTAATGGGAAAACTGATGGCTTCATAAAACTGTTAACAAAAAGGATTAGTTACATAGGCCTGAGTGAACTGGTGAATATGGTTATAATTTTTATGGTTTGTATCTGAAAAATTACTTGTTTGAATTTATTTTCCAGGTATAAGGAAATCCTTCCCCTCAAACTAATTATGGTTTACAGTAATTCGGTAAATGATACCTTTAAAAGCAGAATTTGTCTGCTTTTATCTGAAACATTTATCTTTTTTCTCTATCTGCTCCCTTCAGAGATTGGAAACTCTTAGGTTCACAGCAGCTTTGTCAGATAAATTAAGAAAGCTACCTCACTAACAGGTACAGAATTCTCAAAGTATTTTGGGGACCTTGAAAAGGGAGGAATTCACCTAGTTCTGTTAGGCAAAATCTGTGACAAGCCCTTGGCGTGATTTTCCTAGCCCTGAGAGGTCTTTTAAAAGTTCAGTCTGAAACTCCTTATAAAAGTTTCATCAAAGTAAAAAAAAAAAAAAAAAAAGCCTATATGGTCAATTACAGTTATATAAATCAACAGGCCAAGTTTATTGAGACCAGACTTATTTTGCAAACAAACTAGTCTTAATTTTGTTATATTTGGAAAAAATTAGGGTAATTTTAGAGAGAAAAAGATTATGTTTCAGTAAATATTACATTCCAGTTTTGTTAATGGAGGTCTGTATTTACTAAGACTCACCTCCCAGATAGTTCCCCATTGTTGTGTTATATTTGTAAAGTTTAATTGAATTATTAAAGGACACTCTGTTTCTGAAGCTTATTTTAGTAATCTAACTTTGGATGAAGATCAGATGCCTCATGACCTGCAACCAAGGGATTATGCATACTGGAAAAACAATTTAAAGGACTATCTCCAACCTAGACACGAGAACTCTTATCAGGTACTCTTAACTAGCTCATACACCATGAAACTGAAGGGAATTGACTCTTGGATTAATCTCTACTCACAAAGGGCGCCTGCACTGGACTGGCCTATAGAGAGGACTGCTGACCTCAAAATCACCTTAAAACAATGCTCAAACTGAGAAGAAACTACACTCACAACAGGATGATAAGAAGATGACATCAGAAGTAGACAGCTAGCCCAAGATCCTGGACCTGACTCGAATGATCTTTTATAATGTTTTCTTGACTTCTTGGACCTTTGCATATGAATCAAATGTTTTTCTATTATAGGCATGATTCTATGCTAGTTTTAAAAATCAGTCCAATTGTTGGGTTTGTGGCCAGTTACCCATGTCTAGCACTTCTGGGTTACCTTGGGGGATTTCTCCACTCCAAGGCTCTAATTGGTTGGCTCTTAGGAAATTTATTTTAGAAAAAAGAAATTATTGTCCTGCTTAGGCCACTATTGATATTACTAAGTGGGATTGGGATCCCCTCACCTGGCCAATTAATAATATCTGTTCTGACCCTGACCATAAATATGAATTTTCCTCTATTACTCAAGTTCAATCAGAGCAACAAGCAAAATTTCAGCCAAGAAATAAAACTTCCCATGATTGTGTGATGGATTTATGTAGTTAACACCAGGCTATGGTAATTTGTTTAAAGACACCTCTATGCTGAGAACATTTAAATCATACTAAGGATGATCAGTCTAGTAACACTAGGAAACTGGGCTGGGTGCCTTATGGACAGTGCCAGTATATAATTTCCCTGAAAGATAAGGATGGTACAGAACAGACTAAGTCAGATGACCTGGGATATACTGGGCAGCACCTAATAGAAGTTCTTGAATTACATTCTTACTTATGACCTTACTAACTATATTGACCTTACTAGCTATATTGTTTCCTATATTGCCTTTTTTCAGAAAATTGTTGTTTCTTACATTACCAAATGTGTGACTGAGCCTCTGGTAAAATGACATATAGTTCCATGTGAGGTCAGTGATTGTAATAGTGTAACTTTAGATATGGGAAGAAGCAACAAGAGGGAATATTTTCCTGGACCATAAGAGACTAGTAAGACAGGTGGTCCAGAGACTTTTTGCACTGTTAATAAGGACAAGTTCAATAATAGCACATTGAGTGGCCTATCAATGAAATCTTCACCAGACCTGGGAATGAAAGTTCTTAGCACTGTGGGATGAAATGGTCATTAAATGTCCCCCAAACCAGGGTCAAAATTATGACCCTGAAGGGGCCCTGCCAACAGGCAGAAAATTGGCACTTGCCTTCTGCCTCTGCAAGGATTAAGTCAAAGGCTACTGTGTCCACTGACCTTCAACACCCCGTGAAATGAATTCAGGGTGGAGAACAGAAATGAGTCACTCCATGCTCTGAGAAAACTGTCAGAACAGGCCTTTAGATATTTTCAGAAGATCTTATGAGTCCAAATTCTTGCATCTTCTCATATCTAGAAAAGCACTGAAATTAATAACAATGACATCTGCTTTAACACTGCGGAGGGGAATACATTTGAAAGTCAAAATGGAGTAACTATGGTGAAACTAGGTGACAATTGTGGATATGATTTCAGACGCATTCATTCCTGTATTTTTGCAAACTTGAATTCTCTGAGCTATGCCACAAGGATTTAAATATTCCCCTACCCTCTTCAATGAAATTTGGCTAAAGATTTGAGAGGATTACTCCTAGATCAAGGTTGAATAGAGGCCTTTCCAGTCAGAACAGAAAAAGCATCGGAAGTGACAAAAACTCTTTTAAGGACATTATTAAGAAAACTCTCACCAAGCTATGCCAGAAAACTCACCCAAAATGGGACAATGTCTTGCCAATTGCTCTTCTCCATATACTGATGGCTCCTAAAAGCAGGCTAGCATTGAGTCCTTATGAAATTATGTACAGGAGACCATTCTTAGCTCCTAAGAGTAAGGAAAGAGAAACATTTCTAACACAGAAGGAAAAAGGAAAATCAAACAGTATGTTCAACAGATTGGTCAATTGTTAACCGCTATGTATGAGATTGTGTTCCACAGGTCCCGCCCTCACCTAGAAGCTCTTTTGCATCCCCTCAAAGCAGGAGACTGGGTGGTGCTGAAAGTGAAAAAGAGCAATGACCTAAGCAACCATTTAAAGAAAAATGGAAGGGATCCTATGACGTTTTTCTTACTACTTACACCTCTCTAAAATTGGATGGGGTAAAACTGTGGGTACATCACAGCAGGGCAAGAAGATTGCCTACAGCCAGCAAGCAGACTCTTGAGAAACAGACATCTCACCCTTTGGGAAACTTAATTATTTGTTCTTACAAGAGGAATGAAAGTTCTGTTGTCTTATCTTTTCTCATAAATTTTACCTATATATAGATTCATATACTGATTCTTTTGGTAATTCTAACTGCTAGATAAGTAGTCAGCTTCTTATTTCTGGATCTTCAGGATTGCCTTGATGGGTTTCCCCATACAGGGAATGGTTTGGAAACAACTGGCTACAATTAGTCTCTCTGAAGTGCTGATTCCAGACTGCGCTTCAGACTTACTCTCCTGAATTCCTAAGGAAATGAAATCTATTTAGTCTACTAAAGTTCTAGTTATCACTCTTCTTATCTCTAACTGGGTCTATTGCACCAAAATGGTGGAACAAGGGATTGAGATCTTAATAATATAACACTCGGATCCAGGACTTGAAACTCAAATATTTCTAATTCAGTATCTATTCCCCAAAATTTAGGCAAGACTACACCCCACCTCAGGAGGAAGTAGTTAGAGAAGTCACCACCCCATTCTCTGAAGGAATTGGGGAAAGATAAAACCAAAATGAGGATTAAAACCAATTCTCCCTAAAACCGAGTTTATGATTAACGTCTCTATCCAAAACAATTATTCCCTTCCTTGTCCAACACCTGTTCTCCTCAAGATTGAGGGAGTATCAAAAAAGGGGGTGGGTTCATACTGAGCAGTGCCCTGTGGGGCTCCTGGGCACAAAGGCTTTCTGTGTCCCCCTTTTCTTTGATTACAGGAAATAGCCTTCATTCAGCCTCCATGACATTCCCTGAGTTCCAGCGGGCAGATTCAAGCAGTTTTTAATTAGGGAAGGGAGGGGATATGAGACAAGAAAGAAACAAAGTCAAGAGAAACAATAGTTCAGACTTGGGGCAAGGTCCTTGTTCCCCATCAACGAACACACACAATATCTTTGAGAAGTTTTGCAGATACTGAAACCCCCTCCAGGTAGGAAAAGTTAATGATTAATGATATATGCTGCCCACAAACACGTAGACCCCAGACAAGCTGGAACCAGAAGGTTGATGATGCTGACTCCCACTTACCTCACCACCAACCAATCAGAAAAATGTCCAAGAGCTGATCACGCCTTCTTTGAACCATTATTATAAAAACTTCTCACTATCCTCTCCAAGGGGGCATAGTTTCTGGAGGTGCTAGCCTGCTGTGTTCCCTCTTTGCCTGGCAAAGAAATACAGCTACTCTTTCTCTTTCCTCCAAAACTCTGTCTCTGTATTTCTGTTTGGCATTGGTGCACATGGAGCCAATATTTTGGCATCATTATTACTCTACTTCTATCCCTAGGGTAGACCCAATGTGTCAGTGATGGAGGGCACAGAAAATGAGGTGTAAGAAGAAAGGGGTAGGGTGGGAAGTCTGAAATCCATCTGTTTCTTTATCTTTGTAGTACTCTTATCAAACCTATCCTCCACAGTTTCTCACAGCACCAAATAAGTATAGACCCCATCTAAACCAGCGATTACATACCAAAGTTTTACCGTGTTTACAAGCTTCCCACTATGCACTAGGAATGTAAGAGCTGAAAGGAACCTGAGGTATTTTGCAGGCTGACGATCTAATGTTGCAGAGAAAGAAAGGGAAAGTGAGGGTTCATATAGTCATCAGCAGAGCAACTGGCAAGTGACAACTCCTCCATAGATATTTTCTGAATGAAACAAATTAGATATTTACAGGGACAAGATTAGACCCAGAAACTCTGACTTCTGGACCATTATGCTCTTCTGCTTACCCCTCAGCTGGCTCTTCACAAAACTATTATATCTGAGTAAAAATCCAGTCTCTAAATATTGAGACCACACAAGGGAACTAGAGTTCATCCTAAGATTCACTGCGAGTTCTGCCCTTTTAGTAAAAGGCATGGATAGTGTGGAAGACAAGTATATGGAAACACCATGAAATTAGATACATTAAGAGCTCTGAAAAAATCTGGAACCACTTGTGAAAGATTTAAATAGAATAATTGATTGGACTGGCCACAGGGCACCAAATGTTCATAGAGAGGAATAAGTGTTAAAGATACCAAGAAGAAAACCATTTCTAGGAATTACTCAAAGCCAGTGGTACTTTGTTTCCTACAACTCCACTTTTACCTGGTTGTGTTTTTCACGTTGTTTCAGGTGGGGCTATTTTATTAAGCCCATGGTTCCCTCAGACAGGTTATGTAGCAAAAGGGTGAAATAAAAGGAGAAAAAAATTTGCTACACAAGGAGAAAATAAAGGAAAGGAATATATTTTTGTTGGGAGGATCTGGAAACCTCAGGTCACTATATCTATGCCTACTCCTTAATTTTCTTCCTAGTTTCCAGAAGTTAAAACTACAGGCAATAGGAAGCCCAAAGGGAGGCTTTGAAGAGGGAGTGGCAACACTTCTTGGTGTGTTGGAAATCCTAGAACTTGTGGGTCAGGAGGAAGGCTGAGGGGATCTTTTGGCTCTGAGAAAATAAGATTTACATTCCTGGGTCCTGAAATCAAAAAGACCAATTTTGACTCTTGGCTCTGTGATCTTGGGCAAGTGCATAACTTCCTCATTCAGTTTTCATTTAAAAAATGGAGATAATGATCATGCTTATTTTATACAATGTTTAAGGATTAAGTGGGATAATTTATGTAAAGTGTTGAATATAGTCTGGTGCACAAGCAACACAAAGCAAATGATGAAAATTATTATGATTACTAGGGATTATTATCATAACTAGGGAGCTTCTTGGAGCAGCTATGGGGTTGGCAGTATTGACAGTGTAGCTGCAGCATTGGCAGCAGATATAGATGGAAGAGGAGAATAAACCAAGATTCTGACCTCCAGAGTTTTGGGTTTCTGTCAGCCCTAACACCTTCCAGGTGCATTTATCTTGGAAAAGCCACCAACCCTCTCCAGGTCTTGATTTCTTTATCTCTGAAGCGTGAAAAATTTTAAATAAATGCCCCAGGGAGATTATGGGCTGGATAGAAACTTTTATATACTGAACTGTGAGAAATGGAATATTTCCTGCCATATCAGTAAACTAAAGGATGCCACAGTCATCAGCGGTTGTAGCCACAGCCTATGGTGAGCTGGTAAGCCCTGAGGGAACTCAGGAAGGAAAGAATACCTGCCATCTAACAGCCATCAGACTGCAGCCACTCCCTAGGGTGAGCCCTGAGGAAACTCAGGATATGAAAACAGAGGATACTGGCCCCAGATAGCTGAGGTACATATCAAAGGAATGATTTCAGTGAGCTCAGACTCTTGCATCTTCCCGTACATAGAAAAATGCTAAATTCCTTAAATTGATATGTCCGGTTTTCTTTAATTAACAGTAATCTTTTGATGTTTCCAATTACCTGCCCTTTGTTGCAAAACTTCTATATATCCTAGCTCTCCCTTTGCCTCCTTGGAACATTTCTCTCAGGGTTACTTGAGATGTTGCCTTCTGGGCTTGAAGTCCTAAAAACTCCCACCAGATAAAACATAACTCTCAAATTTTAAGTCGTGATTTTATTTTATTTTTTTTAGTCAACAACTGTTATACAAGCAAATAATTTTTTGTTATTTGTAGCAAATCTGGTCAGCCTTTTCCCTTGCATACTCAGCTCCCTGCCATTATAACCTTTGAAGCCAATCTTAGAGTTGCTACCCAGGGTGATAATAATCATCAAGGTGAAAATTGACTATGCCTTCCTGTTTGCTTGCTGTGGTGACCCACACTGAGGTTTCGTTCAAATTTATTGTCACATCATACATTCTCCCAGAGGAGATGTGGGTCACTTATCCTTACTACTCCACCTTTCTAACTCTTTCCACCTGCCGCATCCAAATAACAAGGGGACACTATCCCACTGCCTATGAACCAGACTCATGTCACATGGGAGGAGCCTCAGTCACTCAGAGCAGGAAAAAGGGATGCCTTTCAAGAATGCCAGTAAATTTGATAGTTATAAACACTATGCTCTATAGATCACCAGAACTTATTTATCTCGCATAGGCTAACAATACAGTATAATATGCTTAAAGTTTGCTAAGAGGGTAGATCTTATGTTGAATATTCTTACCATTGGGAAAATCAATCAGTCAATCAATCAATCAATCGGGCAGGAAGAAACTTTTGGAGGTGATGTATATGTCTATGGGTTTGATTGAAACTGAGCAGGACACTCTGGGGCCTTCCCAGGATAGACCCCCTCCCCCATATCTCTGCTGTATCTCCTCTCTGAAGTACCTAAATAATGGTATCTGATGTACATTTCCTGAGTTGTTTTACAGATGCTAAAACCCCCACCAAATGGAAGGATTTGACTGCTTGATGACCATGAGCACCTATCTGCCAGGCCTCCTGGCACCTAAAGATTGATAATTTTAACCCCTGTGACGCCACCCTGTTACATCGCCATCAGCCAGTCAGAGAATTGTGCACAAGCTGATCACATACCCTGGAACTGCCCTCCCTCACCATGCCTTTAAAAATGTTTTGCTGAAACCTATTGGGGAGTTTGGGTTTTTTGAGCATTAGCTGTCCTGGACTCCTTGTATGGTGCTTTACAATAAACATTGCACTTTCCTTCACCACAACTTTGTGTTAGTAGATTGGTTTTACTGTGTGCAGGCAAGCAGACCCAAGTTATGGTTTGGCAACATGATGGTGGTGATGATTTCATGGGTGTATACCTAGCTTCAAGTCATTGAGTTGTATACATTAAATATGTCCAGGTTTTTACGTGTCAATCATACCTCAATAAAGTAGTTTAAAAAAAAAGAAAGAAAGAAAGCCATCCTGTGCTGTGTTTGTAGCAGTGTGGCCTCAGTTCTCCTTGGCTGGTTTATACAGTCTCCTTTAACAGACAGATCTGTTTCTGAGTCCCTGGGAAGGAAAATAAAAGCAGAGAAATCCTGTTAGCCTGGGGGAGGAATCAAACTTGCAGGTTGAATTTTGTGCTCAGGTAACATCTTGTCAGCCAAGTCATGCCTATTTGCAAAGGTCCTCAGATCAGATCCCTTAGAGGTGAGTCTGCATAGGATTCATGTCCCAAAGTAAGCATCTGGGAGGTTGAGATGAGCATAAGGCAGAGAGACTGCTTTTTAGACAAGTCCAGCACTCCAGCATCAAAAATAATTGTACCCTTCAAAAAAGATACTACCGGAGGCTAGTACTTATTCCCTTGTTGTTATACTCACTGTATTAATTCTCACCATGCAAAATATTGGAGATTTTTCCTTTGGTATGGTCCCAGAGGAGGTTATAAATTACAAACAAAAAATGGCTCATCTTACATTTGATTGCCAAATTGTATTGCCCAACTTTATCAATAATGTGACTTATTTATTTTTTTCTTGAAAACAACAATATATAGAACTTATTAAGTACGTTAAATCACTGAGCTATGTGTTTTCCAACAATTTTCAAGGTCGGAACAGTCATCCTGGAGATAATCCCCAGCTTTTAGTTGTCATTTCAATAAGCTTCTCAGTGTAAAGTTGCACTCAGAATTTTTTAATTCCGAAGTTAATAAAATTTCCATTAGGGCAAAGTGATTGTTTCTCCAAGTTTCAATCCTTCTTTGACTGATCAAATATTACCAGAGAATGTGCTATTGGGAATTCCAAAAGTGGTTTTCTAAAATATAGCTGGCTTTATTGGAATAAACTTTTACACTCACATAATGTGTAACCACTTTGAAGGAGGGGTTGCTCATTTCCTACCACATATTTCATGTGTTTATTTGGAAAAAGGATTTCCACTTCAATTCTAATCTATGGGTTTTCCTCTTATTCTGTCTTTTTATTTTTAGCCTGAAAATAATTTCTAGAATGTTTGTTAGAGTATATTTATATTTATTCTAGAATATTTATTAAGGTATATCTTGTTGCCTGACTGGCTCAGGGGACAATGATGAAGTCTTCATTAATTCAGCACACTAGTATGCCCAGGTGCATACTATGGCTGCAAGTCATATCCAACGCAGCTTTTCATATCTCCAAGCATCCTTCCAGTTGCCCTTTATCTGATGGTTGAGTAGTCTTCTACCTCAGAGATACTACTGACCAGCCCTCTCACCAAATACAACAGAAAGTCAAGCATGATAAATATCTAAAGATGATGTAAATTGCACCAAAGATCAGCATTACAAGTGCTTACCAAAAAGCATAACCCAAAGTTAATGAAGTAGGTATGAAGGAATCTATTACAGTGCTTGGCACAGAGAAAATGCTATAGATATTGATTTTTTCATTTTCTTTGAATTGTCTGCTTTGCATCTCATGTGTATATATGAGCTAAAAGATATATTGTTTCAGGAAAAATACTCTAAGGGGGCATGTTGTACTCCTATAGATATTCTGAACTGTATCTCAGAACCACCTGGATTGTAAATTCACATTGCCTAGCCTCTTGACCAGTGATTATCTACTCTGTTTCAAGAAGCTCAAAAACGTCAAAAATTATCTTCCAGAGTTTCATGAAAGCCTTAATGGTTTTAAAAGTCATAGATCTTTAATCCATTTCATAACATTGGGATAAAAATCACTGCTGCTTTGAATCAAACTGTTACGTTGGAAGGACAGGGAGTCTTGAAGATCCAGCTGACTTCAGTTCAAATTCCAGTTTAATTGCTTACCTGCTGTATGATCTTAAGAAATGTATTGTACATCTTTATGCATTATTGTTCCTCTGTGAAATGTAGATATCTTTTTTTATTTCCACTGGGCTGTTGTTACAAGGATACACACACACATATACATATATACACACATACACATGTATATATACATATACATTATATATACATATACCATATATCCATATGATATCATATGTTTATGTATCTATATGTATATTGAGAGAGAGAGAGAGAGTGTGAGAGAGAGAAGATTTGGTAAGTAGATAATGGTAGGGAAGAGAGAAAAAGAAAGAGTCTATTCAAGGTATCTGTTTCCCTCATTTTTCCTGTTTGCTCTACAACTAGCTCTCTAATTAGTTTGCTCTGCAGCTAGTTCTTTATGCATTCTGGATATCAACCGTTATCAGAAATGTGCTTTGCAGATGTATCTTTTCATTTTATAGGTTGCCTTTTCACTCTGTTGATTGTGTCTTTTGATGTACAAAAGATTATAAGTTTGATGTAGTCCTGTTACCAAGTCCAAGCTTGCTCTGCTCACGGCACAACAGGCCAATAAATCAGGAGAGGAGGTGTTTAGGCAAGGAATATGACTTTATTCGGAAAGATGGCAGACCAAGAAGATGGCAGACTAATGTCTCCAAAAAACCATCTTATCAGGGTCTGGATGCCAATTTTTTTATAGAACACAGAGGGGGAGGAGATGAGGAAGTAAAGTAAAAAGACCATACCTTTTGCAAATATCCCCTGGAATGGCCAGCCTTGGGGAGAAGATGTGTTAATTTCTTCTTTCTTGCAGCCATTCACAGGTGGACAGGCTCAGGATACTTCCATGAACAAAGGCACTTTGGTTTAACTTTCAGGCGGAGGGGCAGGGTTCCCTGAGGCAGGCCATTAAGTATAGACAGTAACCTTTTAGTAAACAAAAGCAATGGGAAGCAAAAGTTAAAGTAAAAGAAAGAGCAAATACGTAGTCAGATTTGGCTCTTCCCTGTTACAGTCCCGTTAACCTATGTTTGCTTTAGTTGCCTATACTTTTGGTGTCATATCCAATAAGTCATTGTTAAACCCAATGTCATAAAACTTTTCTTCGATGTTTTCTGGAGGGAGTTTTGTAGTTTTTTTCTTACATTTAGGTCTTTAATCCATTTTGAGTTTTTGTATATGGTGTAAGATAAGGGTTCAACTTCTTTATTTTGCAGGTGGATATCTAGCTTTCCAAACTACAAGGCATATAATTTTTCAGTTAGCAGCAGAACTCAAACTGCATGGCTCAAATATCAAGGTTAGAGTTTACTTCATCTTGTACATGTGTATTGGGAAATTTTTATATTCTAGTGTCAGGTAGATCTGAAATAGTTGCTACAACAACTTGAAGAGCCATGGATTGAAGTCTACCTATTTCCCTCATTTATGGATTCCAACCCAGCTGGAGTTAACCTGTATATAGAATTGCATACTTCTGACCTTGTTATTCTGGTTTGAGCCTGAATATTTTTGTATTCCTACCAAAATTTCACATTTTGCCTCTCCCCATTCATATGGATTTATAATTGTAGGTGACGTCTCTGGCCAGTGTCCTGGAACTTTATGTGTTCCGCCTACGTCCTTACTGTTACTATGGACAATTCTTAACTAGAATTCTCCTTTTGACTTTCTTAGGTCTTCAACTCCCCAAACATGGAAGCATGTAGTCCTTAAAATAAGGTTGAACATAAGTATTCAAAAGGAGGTAGAGACTTAATAGAGTTAGAAACATTTAGAAAAGCAAAACAGTTTTGAAAAAAAAAAGGAGAAAAGAAAAAAAAAAACCCTTTGATTCACCCTACATTATATAAGACTAATTATAAAAGTATAATACAATTATTCCATAAACTTATATCATGCCACCATTTTAGACCTGTGGCAATTTTAGTTTACACTCAACTTGAGCTCTCATTCAATACAGATATTAACCAGTTGTACAAAATTTAACAACACTGGTATTATTTAATTTTATTATTTTGCTTTCATTTCTGTACTAATTCCAGCTTGGCTTACCTCTTGAGCCAGTGTTTCTCAATAAGGGATCCATGGACCAACTGCATATGAATCATCTTGTTACTCATAAAATTCAGGTACTGGGTGGGCTCCGCTACATTCTTCTTGATTTGGAAGAACAAAATATCAATGGAATTTTGAAAACCAGTGTCTTACATTTTGTTTTTTTAATTTTTAAAAATTAATTAATTAATATATTTATTTATTTTTGGCTGCATTGAGTCTTTGTTGCTGTGCACAGGCTTTCTCTCATTGTGGCGAGTGGGGGCTACTCTTCATTGTGGTGCATGGGCTTCTCATTGCAGTGGCTTCTCTTGTTGCAGAGCATGAGCTCTAGGCATGCAGGCTTCAGTATTTGCAGCATGCAGGCTCAATAGTTGTGGCTCTTGGGCTCTACAGCACAGGCTCAGTTGTGGTGCATGGGCTTAGTTGCTCCATGGCATGTGGGACCTTCCTGGACCAGGGCTCGAACCTGTGTCCCCTGCATTGGCAGGCAGATTCTTAACCACTGCACCACCAAGGAAGACCCTTACATTTTGTTTTAGAAGTACCATTCTCCTCAGTCAAAAAAAAAAGACTTGTTCCCTAACTTGAGTTTCATCTGAACTCTAACCAATATTGCATGCATTGATCTTGTGGACTGATCCTTGGCACTTCATCTTCTTTTCCTGCAATCCAGTGAACCCTGATTCACTAGATCTAAGACAAATTTCTGCTTGTCTACCTTGTTACCAAACCAAAACTTGGGTCTGCTTGCCTGCACACAGTAAAGCCAACCTTCTGACCCAGGTTTTGGTGAAGGAAAGTGTATTTATTACTGTAAGACACCAGACAAGGAGTCCAGGACAGCTAATGCTCAAAAAGCCCAAACTCCCCATTGGGGTTCAGCAAAGAATGTTCAAAGGCAAGGTGAAGGAGGAGGAGTCTCAGGGTATGTGATCAGCTTGTGCACAGTTCTTTGATTGGCTGATGGTGAAGTAACAGGGCAGTGTCACAGGAGTTAACATTATCAATCCTTAGGCACCAGCAAGTCTGGGGGCTATGTGCACACGGTCATCAAGTAGTGAATTTCTTCCATTTGGTGGGGGATTTTAGCATCTGTAAATCAACTCAAGAAATGTGCATTAGATACTATTATCTAAGTACTTCAGAGAGGAGCTAAAGCAGAGGATATGGGGGAGGGTTCTGTTCTGGGAAGGCCTCATAAGGTTCTGCTTGGTTATAATTCCCCCCCTTTACTTTGATACTTCTCAATCCTGAGGGGAATAAGGGATTTGACTTCTCTGGTTATTTCTTGCTAAATGAGGGCAAAGTCAAGTTTTCAGGATTAAAGGAGAGAAAGTTGTTGACTTTCATTTCAAAGAAGTATTGAGTCCCAAGCTTAGCACCAATATTTTATATTATGAAAATATTACTCTACTTTTGATTGCTTTATTATAGTACTGACAGATATTTGAAAATTAGCAGACATATTACAATCAGAATAATGATCAAAATGCATCCTTGTAGTATTTCCCAAAGGAGTCTTCCTATTCTAGATGGCAACCAGGACAAAAAGTTATGGAGTGGGTCCTCTCTACAAATATCTTTTAACCAAGTAGACTTTTGAGTTATTCTATTTATTTGTGTTTCAGTTTCTCCAGGGATATTAATATATATCTAAAGAACCTAGTGCATTCTGCTGGGAGACTATAGCCTGAACTGTCTTGTTTGTCACTACTATATCTAAAGTAAAAGAAAGAGTTCATGCTTACAAGAGGAGACCTTCAGACAATAAGGTTGCAGTTGGCAGCTGCTAGCAGATATTGTTTTAGAATGCCGGTTGGTGTTTGGAAAGTTCAAGTTCTCAGCAATACACAGACGTCTGAAATCACATCGACAAATGGCCACCTAGTTTTACCTTGGATGTCTGAACCATAGCTACTCCATTTTGAATTTTAAATTCATTCCTCTTCTCAATGGCAAAAGCAGATATACAGTGTATGCTTAATAAGCCACAAAACAGTCCAATCTGATCAGTAAAGTTTACGTTAAACCATGTATAAGGCAGAGTGATGTCCCCATTCCTCAATATGTGAAGATTTTTCCATTATTTCCCCTTCTTATTGCAAATCTTTGATAGACTGAAGTACAGTAAGTCCCCTAAATATGAATGAGTTCCATTCCAACAGCACGTTCATAAGTCCAATTTGTTCCTATGTCCAACAAAGTTAGCCTAGGTACCCAACTGACACAATCGGCTATAAGGTACTGTACTGTAATACGTTTATAATACTTTTCACACAAAAAATACATAAAAGACAAACACAAAATAAAACATTTTTAATCTTACAGTACAGTATCTTGAAAAGTATAGTAGAACAGTACAACAGCTGGCATACAGGGGCTGGCATCGAGTGAACCAGCAAGAAGTTACTGACTGGAGGAGGGAGAGGAGGTGGGAGATGGTAGAGCTAAAGGACCATCAGCAATAGGAGACAGAGGGCAAACTGCAATTTCACTCACACCTGACACTGATAACACAGGTTCTGACTCCTTGCTGGATTCAATTCTTTCTACCCTCTTGAAAAAACAATCCAGTGATGTCTGGGTAGTAGCTCTTTTTTTCTCATCATAGATGACACGGTAGCACTGGATTGCATTCTGAATGGCTGCTGTGACCTTCGGGTACTGTTCTACATTCAGGCCCTGTGCTCAAAAACTAATGGTGCCTCCTCAAATAAAGAAAATCCCCTTGCTATTTCCTGCATTGTGAATGTCTTCAGTTCTTTGCTTACTTCTTCTTCCTCTTGTCTCTCTTCATCCTTTCTCTAGGCCTCCAATTCCATCAGGTCTTTATTAGTAAGCTCCTCATGTTGCACAGCAAGAAATTCAATGAAGTTGTCCTCTTGCAGATCTACCTCCAGCTTCTCACTGAAGGTCACTAAGTTGCTGAAGACCTCTTTGGACTCCTCACTCACCTTCTCAAATCCATGAAAATCATGAGCAAACTGAGGGCAAAGACTCTTCCAAACCCCATTCATGGTGATGTCCGTAACCTCACGCCAAGCAAAGTCAATGTTTTTTATGGACTTGTAGATGTTATAGTCCTTCCAAAATTATCACAAAGTTGTTTCTGATTCATCACTCACCATTACTGCTTGATGAAAAGTGTGACATAAATAATATTTATTGAAAATTGTTATAACTCCCTGGTCCATAGGTTAGATGAGTGACATAGTATTCAACTGGCAGATGCACTACTTTCACATTAGGATGAAAGACGTCCATGAATGGGGAGGTGGCCCAGAGCATTGTTGTGCAGCAAAAGAATAGGACATCCTTCTCCAAGCAATATTTCTCTACCTCCTGGATAAAGTAGCGGAAAAGCCAGTCCTGGAAAATGGCTTGTGTAACCCAGGATTTGGGGTTCTCTTCCACAACAAGAAGAGAGCCCTTGGCTATGTTTTTAAGGGCTCTTGGGTTCTCTGAATGATAAACAGAGAGGTTTCAGCTTCATCTCACTGGAAGTATTGCCACCAAACAACCAAGTTAGCCTATCTTTTGCTGCTTTATAGACTGGCATCAACATTTCCTCCTTACTGATGTAACCTCAGTCTGGCATCCTCTCTGGTACAGTCCAGTCTTGTCTCATCCACATTAAAAACTTGCTTAGATAAATATGTACTTTCATCAATAATTTCTCGAAGTGTTTCAGGAAATTCCTGGGCAGCTACCATATCTGCACTTCCTGCCTCACTGCTTATTTTTACATTGTGAAGGTTGGCTCTAGCCTTGAACAAATGAAACCAGCCATGGCTGGCATTAAAATTGCACCCTCTGATTCTTTGCTGTGTTTCTTCTTCAAGTCTTCATAAAGGCTTTTAGCTTTCTCTTGAATCAGCATTAAGGTGAGTGGGACTCAATGCTGATGGTGATCCTGCATCCACACACTGAGGAGTTTCTGTGTCTCCTCCAACACTTTTCCACACTTCAGTATTATTGTCAACATCATTGGTACAGCAGACTTCACATGTTCCATGATCTTGTCCATGTTCTTTACAATCGTGGCATGGTTGAGTGATTGATGTTATAAGAATGAGCAATGTCTACCATCTTTTCACCTCGCTCCTCTCTCTCAATTATTTTCACTTTTGTTTTCATTGTTATTGCTTGGCACTTCTTAACAGTACCAGTTACATCACCACTGCTTTTATTCTTGCTTCTGGACATCCTGGGCTTGAAATAAATATACTGTACTACTGTACTCTATACAGTACTGTACAGTAAAGTACACAAAAGCACAACCACTTGTGGAGGATGCACACACATGTCAATGTACACAAGACACATGAACTAACTTACGTGATTGGGCATGCAAACGCACATCCACATCTTTAAAAGTTTGTAACTTGAAGGTTCGTATATAGGGGAATTACTGTATCTGTCCCCTGATGCCTGGGTGGCTGCTGTCTTCCCTGGGTCCATCATGTCCTTCAGTGCTAAGCTTACTTTTTGTTTATATACATATTTGTCTAGTTATCCATGTTGGGGGGAAAACTAATCATACATAGTAATTAGCTCAGAGGTATGTTAGCCAGGAAACATTATACAGGCTATACATTTTATCAATTATACCTTATTTTTACACAAGCATTGTACATGTGCTTTCAGCAATAGACTTAAAACAAGCAACATTACAGATCGTGAGTAGTTACTCTGTGACAACTCCACTAGAGAATTCTCTTCACATCCTAAACATTCAGTACAACAGTGTGGTTAAAAGTAAAAGAATAACTTTCAATGTTGATAGGGAAAAAATATTTGGCAAACAGTTCAATTAGATTAGTATAATAGGTCTTACAGCCTTGGTCCAGGCTCCTGGTTCAGCTGTCCATCACTGCTGTTTTCTTCTCATCCTGGTGTAGGTGTTTTTTGGGATCAGCAGTCCCTTATACAGATGACTCCAATGCAGAAGTCCTTCTCAAGTGGGAAATATAAGTCCAAGAGTCAATTCCATTCAGTTTCACTGCACATAAGCTAGTTGAGAGTACCTGACAAGGGTTCTTTTATCTAGGTTGGAGACAGTCCTTTAAATGCCCATTCCAGCATGCATAATCCCCTGGCTGCCGGTCATGGGACATCTGATCCTCATCCAAAGATAGACTGCTGTGATTATCTTCAGAAACAAACTTAGAGAATTCTTTTAGTAGCTCAACTAAACTTTGCAATAATATAACAAAGGGCCATCTGGGAAGTGAGTCTTAGGCAGTAAATACTGACCTCAATTAACAAACCTAGAATTTAACATCCATTGAAACATAATTATTTTCCCTCTAAAATTACCCTCCTTTTTACCCATATGACCAAATTCAGTCTAATTTGTCTGCACATAGGCTCTTTTAAATTCACTGTGCTGGAACTTTTCATAGGAATCTCAGATTGAACTCTTAAAGTCACACCAAGAGCTTGTCACAGATTCTGCCTTATAGATTTGGGTGAATTTCTCTCTTTCTGAGGTTCCCAAAATACCTTGAGATTCTTGAGCCTGTTAGGAGGTGGCATTCCTTATTTACCTGGTACTGCTGGGAACCTAAGAGTTTCCAATACCTGGAGAGATTAGGTAGAGAGAAAAGAAAAAATGTTTCAATTCTACTTATGAAGGTAAAATTTACAAAGTTGCTGCAAATCATAATTAGCTTAAAGGAAGTCTCCCTGCATTTGGAAGACACAGATTAAAAGCCAGTAATATTTCAGACAATACCCAATAATTATAAACACATTTATCAGTTTACCCAATTGCATGTAACTAATCCTTTCTGCTAACAGTTTTATGAAATCAGAGTTTCTATTAGACTTTTTAAAGTTCTTACCCAGTTCAGAAGTATGATCTGAAAGTTATCAGAAACCTGTAGTTGTCCAAAATCCTTTCTATAAATCTTCTTGAAGATGAAGCATTTTTGCAGAGCATCAGCTTAACTGTCTATGAATGACAAAATACTTAAAAAGGCAAGGTTAAATATATGATTACAATGTTTTTGACTAAGAGGCTTAACCAAGTTTCTGTGACATACATTTTAAGATAACTAGAATTATGACTGATAAAATTATACCAAGGCATTTCCAAATTTTGGAAACAATATAATTTCTAGACTGTCTATATTAATAACATTTACCCATACAGTATAATCTGAGAAGCCTATCATTCATTTGACAATGCTTCCTGTGTAATTTAACATAGCAAAAAAACCTAGTTTATTATTTCTCCCTGAGATGACTTAAGGGTCCTCTGAAGCATCCCAAAGTTAGCTGGAGGTCAAAAGAACTTTAATTAGAATTTGATAGAAAGTTTGCCAAAAATATCAAAAAGATTCAAAAATTCATCAAATAGGATAACAGGTCACTGTGAATATTTATTCACTTAACCAAAGTGACAGAAGTTTTCAAAAGCAAATATCACTTAAAAGCAAGGAAAACTTGCTTTTAAGCAAGATCACTTAAAAGCAAGAAAATTCACACAATCTGTTATCAAAAGCATTATTCTAAGAAAACTTTGTTCTCTTAACAGAGAGCGGAATCAAATCTAGTTCTGCATCAGCGTACTTTCAATAACGAAATCCATTTACTTAATTAAATTTAATCTAATCACAGCCCAACCATGCACAAAACACCTTTATCAGTGCTCCCTTTCCACAAACCTTCCACAACTTTCTGTATCCATATTAGTTTGTCCCTTATTTTTCCATTCAGAAACAACCAGCTTTAGGATAAATCTACCATTTTTTTCCTTTGACAAAAATGCATTTTCATTCCTCACACCTTCATTTACCAAAAACACACATCCCACCTTCTTGGCATACTAAAATATTTCCCTTATTATTTTAGTAGCTTTAATTACATATAATTTTAACCCCTAAAAACCTTAATCTCTAGCAAACACCAAGAAGCAAGCAATTGTGAACTCTCTGTCATACCACCACTTCCTGATTGGAACTTATGAACATATTCTATAACCTCTATTTGAAATGACCTAGATGTTCAATGAATTCTCATCATTTAACCTAACTTAGCAAAACTCAAGTTACCAAAAATCACAGAAAGTATTTTAAATAGACATACCCAAAACATAATTATTCCTAAAAGAGTTCACCTGAAAAATCATGTCTCATATACCTTTATTTTATAACTTATGAAAATCATACCAATTTAATTTGTGTGGGTTTTTTGTTTGTTTGTTTTTGTTGACAAACTCTGTAACAGGAATAACATGAACTTATTGGTCTTTGGTAAACCTAGGTACAATAAAAGTAAGACATGTCTTTGTTAAATAAACCAACAAGTTTAAACAAGGTTTAATATCAGATATTAATTTAATATTGAGAATTTCCTAGATCAAGTGAACCTGAAATTTGTTCTGGCCAGTTTCTTTTATATTTAGAAGTATTTAATTTGTAAGTTTAAAACACCCTCTCTGTTTTTCTCAGTCTTAGGGACTACACAAGATCAGATGAGTTCCTGAGACCCCAGGTAGAACATTTACATTTTAAAGGCATGGGGAAGGAAATGCAAGTTCCTCCCAGAAAACATGCTTCCTCTAACTACATATGTTAAAACCAGCCATCATGGCCATTTTCAGGGATTAAAAAAAAAAAAAAAATAACAGTAATAGAAAATAATACATATTATTCACTCACATTCACATGCCTCACTTTCAGAGAAACATGAATCAGCATTCAAGTTACTAAGACCATTTAATGAAGGTCAAAACCAGGAAGAGAGAACAGGATTTGGACTCAGGTAACAAGACATACACACACACACACACCCCAAAATGCTCATTCTAATATAATAGCAGAGCCATTAGGGGACATTTTTCTCTAGATCTCAGAGAGTCCTGAGGCCAAACAGTGTTACAATAAAAATATCATTTTCTTTCATTTATGGGAGTATAGCTAAGATCTCCCAGTTTTGCAAAATATACCTTAAGGGGACTAGCAGTTGGAACAGAGCTCTGATTACCCATAATTAATTACTTAGGGCTGGTGTCAAATATCAAGCAAACAAACAAACCAATGCAATGCAAAGTTGTCTCTCAGGGTCACAGTTCCTTAGTCTCAGTAAGAGAGATTCCCAATCAGTGCCTCATCAGTCAGAAGCAAAACCAAAAACAAAGCTTGAGTCCAAAGTGGAGAACCCCAATCAATCCCCCATCAGAGATGAAGTTGATGACTAAGCCTTAGTCCAAAAAAGAAAATAACAACCAATGTTCCATCATAGGCAAAGCCAATGCAATATGGAAGGATACCCTAATGTTGTCACACATAAGCTGTGTTACTTACCAAAGAAGTCTCAAACAGCCAATTCCAGTGCCTTGCTCCCTTTACCACAAAAATCAAAAGCATCATAGCCAACAATGCCTGGTCAGCAGTGAGTACTTGGAACTGTCCTTGGCACAAATGTGCTCAGGCAGCTGCTGGACAAGGGCTGGTGTGCTATGGGTGAGATGCCCACTTGGAACTGGGCTCCATGTTGGGCACAAAAATTGTTACTGAACCAAAACTTGGGTCTGCTCATCCATGTGCAGTAAAGCCAATCCACTGACCCTGGGTTCTGGTGAAGGAAAGTGCAGCATCTACTGTAAGGCACCATAAAAGGAGTCCAGGACAGCTAATACTCAAAAGCCTGAACTCCCCAATGGGTTTCAGCAAAGTATTTTTAAAGGCAAGGTGAGGGAGGAGGAGTCGCAGGGTATGTGATCAGCTCATGCACAATTCTGAGTGGCTGATGGTGAGGTAATAGGGTGGTGTCAAAGGGGTTAATGTTTTCAATCCTTAGGTACCAGCAGGTCTAGGGGCTATGTGCTCATGGTCATCAAGTAGTTAATTTCTTCCATTTGGTGGGGGTTTTAACATCTGTAAAACAACTCAGGAAATGTGCATCAGATACTATTATCTGGGTACTTCATAGAGGAGTTAAAGCAGAGGATATAGGAGAAGGTTATGTTCCAAGAAGGTCCCATATAGTCCTCCTTGGTTACAATTTGTTTCACACAGTGTATGCTCTACTTTAACAGGTCTCTGCTATTTCATCCTAGTAAGTGTTGGTGACATCTCCATCTCTTTACTGGAGATGGCATTAATTGTCAGTGCTGCACAGACATTTACTGATTATTGAATAGCTATATATACTCCTCTATATTCTTCAGCCCCCTTGCAGTTAGGTATGGTCATGTGACTTCTTTGGCTAATAGACTGTGTGGGAAATAATAAATGTCACTTTCAGGATGAAACATTTAATAGTTGGTGCTCAACTCTTCTTTTCTCCTTTTCCTATAGAAGCAACATGTTGGTATGGCAGACTAACAAATTCAAAGCAGCCTGAATCAAAAAATCACTTCAAACAGGGCAACATCACTAGAGATCTCATCTTCCAACTCACATCAGAATTTGTATAAGCAAGCAATAAATCTTTATTGTGTTAAGGAACAGAGATTACAGGACTAAGGTTATTACAACTCAGTCTAACGTATACTCCTTAACATAGTTGGTGTACATATGAATTTATTTGGTTTGCCACATTGAGCTTTGTGGTTCTAGTGAGTTTGTGGTACAGATGAGTTTTTTCTCTCTTTATTGACCATTTGACTTTGAACTCACGAGACATAACCTGTCTACAAGGTATTTCTAGTGACTAAGACTTGTAGTCATTTAGGATCATATTAGGCCTTGTCCAAGCCCATGTAGACTGTAGCATTGGTTACAAAACTTCTTTCTTTTTGTTTATCTGGGCTCCTCCATGTCTTTACTGAGTGCTGCCTTCTGTGACTCTATTTTCAAATTTTAAGAGAAATTCTCTCATTGCCATTGAAAGAAAAAAGAAACAGTATAGAAAAAAAGAGTCAGTTTTACCCAAGGGCACATTCTAGAAATTAGGTATCCTGATGAGAGTAACATTTCTAGTAATCGGGTCATTTTTACCTCTCTGGTATGGATCCTAGTACAGTGACTTAGAAACAATAGGTGCTTAAAACATGTTTATTGGAATGAACTTGTAAATGTATTCATATTTTCTTTTGCATTATTTGCCTCTTGAGAGTAAAGGCTGTGTCTTGTTTCATTTTTGAGCTCTATACAATGCTTTGCTCATATTAGAATCCTGGCAAACATTTAATTCAAATTTAGCAAGTAAGTCTGACAGTGATCAAATTGGGGAGGTGTAGTTCTTGGGCCATCAGATATGACTAGTGAGCTTCCACCTTTTTTTCACTCTGATTGATTAGTGTTGATTAAATATTCAGCAACAACGTCTCAGTGAGCCATTAATTTACTGTATTTCATGCTCCTCCCACATTCAATATTTAGTCATAACATTTATTGGACAATAATACTAGCAAATAAATATTCAAGGCCTCTAATTTCAGCATAGTTTGCTTCTGAAAATTAACACTATGATTTGTAAATGTCAGTGAGATCAGTACAGTCTCATAACTATCTTTCATAAGATGAATGTAACTCTTGGGTAAATACCAATTATATATATACATATGTATATGTATTTCTTCAAAATAAATTCATTATGCTTTAATGTTCCCCTTTGTTACAGGAAAGTTTCCACAATGAAAATATTATTCTTCTTGGGAAAAAAATGACTGCATTTTTGGTATTTGAAATGATTTGCAAATTATTGTGATTAATTGTTGGTGCACCTGGAATTACTTTGGTCATATTTTCCTCATGTAACAAGATATGTTTTCCTACTTATCTACTGAATGTCCATTGCTCTGTTGATGTGAATATCATAATTAGCAATTCAATATGTCTCCTTTATCTAGAATCAATTAATTATAGTATTTGGTAATGTGTTTGTTTTACTCTACTTTGGGATGTTCTTCCTGCTTGATGAATAGTGGTGTAAAAAACAAAACAATTTATGTTTTTTTATATAATGTCTACTTATGTAGGGCTTTGCAAAAATTATAATATTTTAACATGAATCTTAAAAGTCTGGATACTGATAATTATTTTTAAAAATAGAACTTTAAAATATTTCTTGGTAGAGTTTCTAATATTTTCAAAGTTTAAACATCATATTGTTGATTCTTCAAATTAACTCATGTTTAATAAATTAGTATTCATCACCTAACACTGTGCTAGGCTCCAGAAATGCAAAAAAAAAAAAAAAAAAGGATTATACAGAAACCCCTACTCTCAAGGAACTCATGATCTAGTCAGTAAGATATGCATAAATTCAAAATGTCAACATCATGGTGAATACTTTTATTAGGTTACTTAGGAGGAGCGAGGAGAGGTTAGACCTAATACCACTTATAGACAGGTTGGGGCAGAAGGGAGTGAGCAAGGAGGAAATAAGTTCAGAAAAATCTAAAACTGAGTTATTTCTTAAAAATATTACCACATGGAGAGTGCAAGGCCTTGTGTAGCATCCCAGGCATAGGGAACAGCATAGGAGGCATACACAGCTTATGTTCCTTGATATACATTCATTCCTATAAAACCATGTTTCAGGATATACAGGAGAAAGAAGGAGATTAGACTAGAGAGAGATGCAGGGTCAGACCACAAAGATATACCAAATCAGAGTTAAGCCTTTGCCTAATAAGAAATACACAAGTTGTGAAGGGTTTTTAAAAAAAGAGTTGCACAATCAGTTATAAAAATTTGTAACATGAAGTTTCATAATTAGGGAAGAGAATCTTATAATAAATTACTGTTTTCACAATCTTTACGCCTTATTAAATTTAAGTTAATTTTAACTCAAATATTACAAATTTTACAGCAGGTGATTTAAACTGTGGTCACATTTTACAGTAAGAAACTGAATCTAAGTGTTCCACATCTGTACACCCTAACTATTAGGTAGGCCCTTATTTCTAGAAAATTCCTTCTGTTAATCTTGATAATCCAGAGGGCTTTTTAGATATTTTCCCCAATTTTGGTAACTAGCTAAGGCTACTTCCTTCTATTGCAGTCTCTGGTGTTTGGTTAACACCATAGGGATGTCTTGCTAACTGGTGTTCTATGGCTCCTCTGCTCATATGCCCAGTGCTACTTTGCTGGTTTTAGACCATCTTCCCCATCACTGCTGTCTTCCCTAGACTGCTATCCCCAAGCAGTCCTCAGATGTGCTCACTCTGTATCACCAAATTCTTTCCCATTTCTGTCTACCTTTCATTGAGGGGTGCAACAGCAAATCTGCTTGGGATCTTAAGGACAGTTATGTTTGCATGTGATAGTTATTCTCTTTTCAGAGTGATAGGGGTAGATTAGAATAGTTACACAGGTAGTTTTAGAAATCACACTAAGGGATTATAGATAGAGAAGGAAATTTAGGGAATCTGGGGAAACGACTGTTAAACCATTAACCTGTTCCCAAGTTAATGATTACTTGGGAAAGCTATCAGAATATCATGAAAGGAAGCAGGCTTGCTCAACAATAAAGTCATAAATAAAAGCACAAGATATGCCCCAGATCATTAAGTGAAAAAATAGGACCTGCATCCTGCTGGTTGAGGTCAGCAAGATAATGATCCTAAGGACATGCACTTCTGCACATAACAAGGACAGGAATATAAGGGAAAGGTGACACTTCAATGTAGAAGACCCTCATTACAGTGAAACTTGAGATGATTTAACATATTTTAGTATATGTAAGCACCCTCCTGCTGATTTAAATAGTACCATGACAGTCTTGGTTTGACCATTTAGGGTCAAAAACTCTCCCACTTGATGTGAAGGAGGAGCTAATGATGTAAGCCTGCCATCTATTCAATGAATGAGGGAGAAATTGGTCTTGTTTCCCTCCCCACTTTTCCTTTAATTATAAAAATTAGTTCTCAGGGTAGAGCCCTCTTGCCTGCCAACTTGTATCCCTCACAAACATCCTATATTAATAAATCTACTTCTTATCTATCACTTTACCTCTTGCTGAATTCCTTCTGTGCCAAGACATAAAGAACCTGAACTTCATTAAGTCCTGAGACAAGTTGTGTGGTTTCAGTTGGAACATTGTGGGTTCGAGTCCCATCTGAGGTATGACTGCATTCAAGTCCCATGTGATGTGTGGTTTCAAGAGGGCACAAACACTTATAATGGTAGGGCTAGTCAGAGAATAAGCATAAGCTTGTGTAGTAATGCAGGCCAGGGAAGTGAATCTGCCTGATCCTGACAGTCTTGAGGTAGAAGGTAGATGAGCTTCAGGCTGAGCAGATGGAGTTTGTGACGATATGCAATTGGAGCTTGTCTCCTCCTGACATTTCAAGAAAAACAATAAAGGCAGGAGCAGAGAGGAACTAAGCTCTGATGGAGTAAGAAGATAAGATGGCCATATCTTTCATTGAGGTCAAGGAGACCTCCCCGACTTCACATGCATAGAAATCCTCCTCAGGGGTAAAAAAGAGAGGGAGTGCTAGCCCATAATATCTTCTGTGATATGTTCTGTCAACCTCCCAGAAACCTCACACTGGAATTCATCTTGGCTGAAGGATGCATGCACACATCAGGAAGGGCCCTGAGTCAGATCAGATATGGGAACAAACAAGACGATTGGCCAGAAAAACAAAGACCTGGAAGACGGCCCCTATATAAGCAATTTAAACCATCCTTTTAGTGCTCCTCATTAGTGAGGACGCCCATACTCTTCTTCTCTCTGACTTCTTCTCTCTGTGCTCTGCTTTGCTTCTGTCCTAAATAAACTGCTTCTTTGTGTGCTCTCCTATATGTACTATGCTTCTAATAAACTCCATGATTGTTTTACAACAATCTACCTCTTTGTAAAATTCACTTTTCAAAGAAGACAAGAGCCAGGTCTCTGCTTCTAGCCTCTGGTGGTGTAGCAGTTAGGATTCCTGGTTTTCACCCAGGTGGCCCAGGTTCAATTCCCAAGCAGGGAATTAAGATCTCATTTCAAGCCACCACTCACTGCTGACACCCTGAGGTCAGTCTCTAGTTTAAAATAATATTTGTGTGTTTGCACACTTTTCCAGTTGTGGAAGAAAAATAAGAACACAGTTTATCAAAAGGAACGACAATTAAAGATAAATTTTACCTTCTTTTCCATATGGTTCCTGGGCTCCAAATCAAAGCAATGAATTTTTCTGTTACCTATTTCACTATTTCCATAACTGCTTGAAAGTTAGGATATTCTAAGATGTCTTAGGGAGAGGTTTTACCTTAGTCTACGTAATGGCTAATTTAGCTCTGGCTGAGCTAACAAAGCCTAAAATATAACACAGCTGATAGACCTAAGATGATTATTAGTCATGGTATTTTAAGAAATATTTATTAAATGTACACTGTGTTAACCCTGTGTTAAGTAGTGCTTCTATTGAGTAAGATGATTGTTGGGGATCTTCATCTTTTCCAGTAGATCACTTCTGAGGGAGAGAGCTCCAAGGGTGGGAAGAATATGTTTTGTTCTTATTTCTCTCCTTCCCTTATTTTCTGAAGGTAACTTTGTAACTGAGCATAACATTATGGGGCATTCCCGATGCAGACCCCTCCCTCCCATGTCCTCTGCTTTAGTTCCTCTCTAAAGTACCTAGATAACAAGGTCTGCAGTGTCTGATGCATATTTCCTGAGTTGTTTTACCGATGCTAAAACCCCCACCAAATGGAAGAAGTTAACTACTTGATTACTATGAGCACATAGTCTCCAGGCTTACTGGAGCCTAAGGATTGATAATATTAACCCCTGTTGCCTTACCATCAGCCAGAGAATTGTGCACAAGCTGATCACATACCCTGTGACTTCCCTCCTTCTCCTTGCCTTTAAAAAATGTCTCCCTGAAATCCATTGGGAGTTCAAGTGTTTTGAGCATTAAGTATCCTGGACTCCTTGCTTGGCACTCTGCAGTAAGTGCTGCACGTTTCTTCACCATAACCTGGTGAGAGTATATTGCCTTTACTGTGCACAGGTGAGCAGAGCCAAGTTTTGGTTCAGTGACAATTATAAGCAAATCCCTGTGATGTGTGCATTTGAAATGATATAGAAAAGTATATTTTCACCCCTCAGAAAGGGTAGGGTTTACCACTAATGACTAAAAACAAAGAAAAAATTTTAAATGTGATAGATACTAGCTACTTTTCGGGTTTATTCTGTCCTTTATGCCTTCCTTTTTAGAACTTTCCTTATTCCATGTGATCCTGATGGAAAAGCCAGGCATGTAACATCTTATTTCCTAAGATAAAGTTGAGCATATGACACACATAGGCAGGAGTGTGCTGATAATCTGTCTTTCCACACAAGAAAGTCCTAATATTTGCATTTGCATTTGTAGCCTCTCCCACTCTCCCACCATGGCTGACTTTAAGCTCCCAACATGACATCACTAAATGTGGAGTTGTGGAGAAAATTATAGTATTGGCTCTGTCAAGATGATGTAAGCCCACTTCATCAAGTCACTGCCCACAGGCCAATCCTGATACATTATATCCCTCTGGACACAGAGACTGGTTCAGAATCAAGTACATAAATCCAAACAATGCTGATAAACACCATTGTGGAGGTTTGGTACTGAAGCTTGTGGGGAGAAGGTCATACATGTCCCTCTGTGATGAAGACTGTGAGGAATATGTAAACATAGAGCTGCTAGTCACCACTTTTGCTACCATATGAAGAAAGTATGGAAAAATAAAGTGGGACAATTGTAGAGCCAAGAGGTGGAGAGAGAGAGTCCTGTTGGCAATTTGAGGCCCTTGTTCTGTTTTTACCTGGCCATATTCAGCCCTCTGGGACTTTCTAATTATATAAGCAAATGAATTCACTTTTCACACAAGCTAATTTAAGTCAGTTTTCTGTCACTTGCAAGCAAAATTAACCTTCATCTTAAAGGGTAAAGAATGTCTTAGAATAGGAAATCGATATTTTTGTTCTGAGATTGGAAATATTTGAAATCTTCAGGGACCCAGATAAGGATGGTTAGGCTTTCCTTATATAGAAGGTGTGCATAAGAAAACCCAAAGTTTCCTTGGGAAGTAAAATAAGTGAGGAGACTGCAGAGCAAATAGGAGACTGGCTTAGAAAAAAAACTCACAGAGAAGTATCACTCAAGGGAAGGGCCATGGGCTTTGTGTTTCTTAACACAAGAGTCTTCTCTACCCCTTTAAATCAACTGTATGTGCATATAGGAGAGGGGTGATGACAGTCTTCTCTGTGCTAAACTCAATCTACTATGAAAATTCTATCCTTCACATTATTGCGAGAGTTATCTTTATGACTGAACATCTGATTACTCCATCTGAAATGTAAAATGCTTTCATTACTTCAGTGGAGAAAACAAAACTCTTTTGCATGGAATGTCAGACCCTTTATAATTTCTTTTTGAACTTTAACCCTATTTCATTTTACTCTCCTCTAAATACCTTCATTCCCATAATTTTGAACTTCCTGGATCCCTAATAGATCTCGTTCACATATGTCTTTAGATATTTGTGTGCCTAAAAGGTGCTCACCCTATTGTTGGCCTAGTTATACCTACTTATCATCTGTGTCTTAGCAGTTTATCATTTTCTTTAAGAAGCATTTTTAGATTCCTCCAGAAGATATCCATGACTTCCTCCTCCATTCTCCTTTACCATGATATTTATCTCTCTATTGTGGCAATTAATAGTTTGTTTGACTGTTCTCACTACACTGGAAGACCCTTTAAGATCGGTTCCTATCGACTAAATCTCTTAAAAATGTACTAGAGTAAAGGATGTTTGCAAACACAAGGAAAGTTGTAAGTTGTCTCAGACCTTAGAATAGCAGACTGATTCTGTTCCAGAATATTTATTGTCAGACATTCTTCAAGGAAGTAGAAATATTAGCATGACATGGCTTAAGCTCTTTACATTCTAGACAGGTAGAGAGGTAGATAGGTAGATAGATAGATAGATAGATAGATGATAGATAGATCCTTAAGGAGTATAGGAGGTGGGTACCAACTGCAATGATACCCTAGGAGACATTGCAACTAGAACAGCTGCAGAAGGCTGCACGGAGAAAACAACATTTTAATTGAGTCTTGAAAGGTATATAGAAACTCTTCCAGAAGGAGTGGGTGAAAGGAAGAAAAATAAGCTCATTACAGACAGAATTTTACTGTACATGTAAAATCACAGTCAAGCACAGAACAAATGTAGTTCATTGTGTATAAGCAGATTGCAATGACTATTATAATAATATTTAGCCTAGTTTCTGGCATATAGTATGTGCTCAGTCTATATTTGGTGGTGAATAAATGTAGGCTGCATGAGTAAGAGCAATTGGAAAGTATGTGCAAGGTAATTTGGTACCTAAATAAAAAGGGTCTTAATATGTTAAGGACGGAATTAGTACTTCATCCAGACTTAAGGCCGTATTTCTAAGTGGTTAAGACCAGCTGATAGTCAGACTGCTGGGTTTGCATGTTAGATACATTATGTACCAGCTTGTAGCTGTAGGAAAGCCTAAACCTTAGCTTGTCCACCTATAAAATGGGGTTAATATTTTGTAGAGTTGCTGTGAGGTTTAGAATTAAAGCATTTAGTACAGAGCTTCACACATGTGAGTTTACAATAAAGGTTAACATAACATTACTATTAGCTCTTTATACCCTGGAAAGTTTTTGAAGAATGTTAAGGGAGAGAGTGACATGAGCAGGTTTTGTTTCTTTAAGATGCTACAGGGTGATTGGCATGCTAGGCTCGAGAGAAAGTCATTTTTCCTGATTTTTTTTCTGACCTCTTTTGATTGGGAGGGAGAAAAAAACCCTCACAATTCCATGAAAAACATTGGTGATTTCAAACAGGTGAGAGGCATAACGAAGTATCAGTTAAGGTCTGGGACTAGATAATGATATATATCATTGCTTGAAGAGACTGTTTTTGCCTTGGAGGAGGAACACAAGTAGCTTGGTAATGGGACTGAAGTAGGACCCTTAAGAATGAGAGTTAGAAAGGCTAGTATTAAATAGCAGGTTTAACTGGGTATAGGAGAACAGGCAAAGAGAACTAGAGAAAATGAAAAAAAATGGCTAAATGACAAATAACAGTTACCAGAGGAGGAAAATGCATTGAAATGTGTAACCATCTCACTCTCTCTGTCCACTTCTAAGCCTTTTAAGAGCAGTCTAAACTCTCATATACTGTCATTTAGGATAAGTGCAGCCCCGGGTGGAGTGATTTTGGCCTGAAGCCTGATTCAGAATGAGATGGGGAAGAATGGGAGAGCAGGTAGGGAGATTTCCAGTCCCTTTCTGCAATGTTGACTTGATTATTTTGCCGGTTAGTTGGTGTTCTGGTGCGTGAGATAAACAAAGATCATTATTCTTAGCAACTACATGTCTACATCTATGAATCCCTTTGCACACCAATGGGATCTAGTTGTAGGAATTTATAGTTCCCTTGCAGCAAATAGAGTAACACTTGGAGTAGTGTTGTCCAGGCTATTCCTTTGAGGTTTTGTGAGATATTAATACATGGTCTGTGAAGAAGTGTTTCTCTGGTCCTATTAGTCTGGAAACAGTGACTTAAGCAGAATGAGATCAGTTTAATCACTGTAGGATTTCTCAGATGCTTACTATGCTAATGTTTATCATTAATCTCCTAGAGGGAAGAGCTAGGAAGAGGGCAAGATTGCAGGACAAGGAATACAGGGTTCTGCTTTCAATGTGACCAGTCTAGTGAGAAAGACAGAGAAGAGTAATCCAATCAGAGCCATAGTCTGCAAATACTTCTGCTGAGTGGAATATTCTGCTTACCACTTAGTCACTTCACTTATGCCATTTCACTTTCTCAAAGCCAAAATCGAACCACTGAATTTATCTCACTGCTACTTACTTCTTGTCTGGCTTGAGACATCAGGAATTGGCTTAGATATCATCATGTTCAATCTTAATTTTATAGCAGAGTTTTACTAAAATATTTGAGTAGGCCTAGACATTTCTATCTTGCATAGCTTCCCAAGTTGTGCACTGCATGAGTGCAAGGTGTCTTTCACTAGACTATGATGTGAATTGATTGTGAATAGCACCCCCAAAGTAATCTATGCAACCATAGATAGTAGCCCTTATTAGACATAACAATATTTGATTTATTTTCCCCTAGAATTGGTAGCTACATGTTCTAAGGAGGCTGAGAATAGTGATTAAAATGTAATAATCAAAAAAGTATAAATCTTAAAGCCTGAAATGTATAGTATGTCTCTAAAACACGTTTCATTATAAAATAAATTGTTAGGATGACTATGTTACAGTTATCTAGTAAAAACCTATATTATATCCCTAATTTCAAAACTTCATCTTCTTTATCTAGTAAATAATTAAAAACTAGTAGAAAAAGAGGGTGGGGACAGAGGAGAAGCAATGAGTGACACTGAAGTATTCAGAAAGAGGATAGAGGCAAAGGAAAAACTACTCAGAGCAACATCTAATGGAAACCAGGTGTCAGAATAATAATGAAATATATATATATATATATATATATATATATATACATATGTAAAATCTTAGGTTTATGTAATACTCCTTAGTGAGTCATCTCATGTGGCTTGCTAAGTTGCAGGAAAAGTAACACAGTATTTTAGTTTTATAGGTGATAAAAGAATTGAAGGAAGGAAGTCTTGTGTTTTCTGACACCCTTTGTGATTAATTTCCAGAATGTCTAATCTCGGCAGCATCACCCTTAAATCCCAGTCCCACGCCTGCTTCAGCCATATGACC
Source organism: Eschrichtius robustus (assembly GCF_028021215.1). Lineage (NCBI taxonomy): Eukaryota > Metazoa > Chordata > Mammalia > Artiodactyla > Eschrichtiidae > Eschrichtius > Eschrichtius robustus. The sequence goes on from NC_090843.1 coordinate 34,749,661, forward strand.
TGCTTCCACTTGACTTGTTGAGGAGTTCAAAAACATATTTAAATAGCTCCCAGGAATAGCAACTTTGTTCTTTATCTCACTATGAGGTTTACCTTCTCAGGTAAGACTTAGACCTTAGACGTTGGAGGGAATTTCACAGCAATGCCAGGTTGTTTTTCTTCCTTCACTTGATTTACTTATTTATCCTACTGGACTATGACTATGTTGAGCATAGGGAACTCTGTATTCCATCTTGAGCATCGCTCATCTCTAACACAGTGCCTGCCTCATAGTAGACAGTCAATAAATAATTGTCAAGGGAGTAACAGTCATGGCGTCTCTCACCTATCATTTGAGAATCTCAGCTTCAGTCCCTGTAAATTGTTTCGTTATGCCAGTTATGTCTCAAGCCCATTAGTACTCTACATGTTACAAAAGGCTATTTTAACCAAGATGGATGTTTGCACAGCTTCCTCACTCCCTGGGCAAGTGTGGAGTTTAACAATCCTAATAATCATTCTGAATCAAAATCAGGAATTTCTGTTTGCTTAGGTTCCAAGAGTAAACCTTCCTGTACATAGAAATGTATCATGTTGATGCTCTTGATAGACAGGCTGCCCAGAACTTCATTGAGTTCTACTTGATCTATCAAGTAGATCATGTTTCTACTTGATCTATTGACCATGGAGGCTTGAAAATAAACAGCTTTGCCAACTCCAAATAGCTGGTTTAGAGACTGAGAAACCAGGAAAGCTTTGCACAAAGCTAAGAGCTGGCACAGGGCTTGGAGTTTTGAGTAAGTTTCTGCAGTTGGCTTCAGGAGGGGAAAAAGAAATCTATATTCTAAAATCAGAGCAGGAAATTAGACCTTGAATTCAATCAGTGTGTTTAGGGAGCACTCACCATATGCAAGTATTCAGATGGCACGGTATAAGAATGAGAGGGAAGTGGATGTTAATGTTACTGAATCCAAGCTCTTACCTTTGCCATGTAACAGGCCAATAAATTGAGAGATGAGGTGTTGGAGTAAGGAATAGCGGCTTTAGTTGGAAAGCCAGCAGGCCAAGAAGATGGTGGACAAGTGTCTCAAAGAACTATCTTACCAAAGTTAGAATTCATATTTCTTTTAGAATAAAAGAGGAGGGAGTGTGACTGGTTGTTGCAAACTATTTGGTGCCAGTCAGATCCTGGAGGGGATGTGATAACCCTTTGTTCTTGCAGCTGTCCAGGAAGGTCTAGTCATGCTGTTCCTGTAGACCTCCAACAAGATGAATGTTATTCTCTGTTCTGCAACTTTTTATCTCTACATGAATGAAAAGTGTTACACCTTTAAAAGTCAAACCTGGGAGAGAGCCTTGAGAAGGGTCTATTATGTATATTTTAGGCTATAGGAAATATTCTTTTACAAAGGTACAGAGTCAGCATGACCAAGCACAGGCAACAGACACACAGGTTAGAGCTAAAGGAATAGATCAACTATGGAGTCAGTTTTCTTCTTCTCTATTACATTAAGACTGACTCTACCATTTGGGCAAGTCATCTGACCTTTGTGATATCAAATTTCTGAATAATTTCTGTATCTCTGATAAGGATATGGTGACAGAAAAGATGACATGATAGAAAGGGAAGTACTATTATTGGCGTGAAATAAGCCTAGATTCCATTCATAAACCTACAAAGCTCCACCTGTGAAAACTAAAAATGCTACTCAGCCTTGATTTGATTTCTTCATCTATAAAGTGGTAATAATACTACAGGTTAGCCAGAAATAATAAGTTTGATAGTCACGTGTCAACATATATAGAGCTCAGACATTTAACACTGAATGAGGAAAGCAAGAATCAGAATACACCTAATGTGCTCTCTCCGTGTGTGTATTAATATGTATGGTGAAAATTGGAGCAACACCCTTTAAATGGACTAGAGTGAAGGTCTATGGTCAAGGAGGGGAAAGGAGTGATAAAAATAATGAAGGGTAAATGTAAAACAAAAGAATCATCTGTCATGAACCATGGACAGATAAATATACTCCTGAACTGAGTAGTATAATTGACTCAATTCTGTGGTCCATGAAGGGGAAAAAATAATCATGCATATAAATATATAACTACAAATCATAATAACTGATGTGAATACAAGAAAAATATGTTATTATTAAGAAGAAGGGGAGTAGGGGAGCTCTAACATAGATGTTAAATTGAGCCAGGTGAAAGCGGAGGAAAGGACATTTCAGACGACAGAAACAGCCTGTATAAAGTCCATGGTCCTCTGAATAGACTGATGCATTCAAGCGACCGAGAGAGCCACAAGGCTGGTGAATGAGAACCAGAGTAGTTAGAGTGAGCCTGAAATGATAGACAGAAGCTAAGTTATGCAAGGCCTTTTGGACCACATGTAAAGGTTGCATTTTAACTTAAATACAATGAGAAGCCATTAAGGGGGTTTAAATACAGAGGCTGGTGGATAGTAATTTATTTGGTAGGAAGAGAATGTATGTGGCATGCTCAGATTTTTGTTTAAAATTCTACCTGCTGCCAGGGAGCCCAAGTGGATGTAGACAGATCTATTAAGAACTTTCTTGCAGCAAACCAAATGAGCCATAAGAGTGGTTTGGACAACAGTGTGGGCAATGGGAATGTAGAGAAGTAATTTTTTGGAAAGATACTTGGAGATAGTATCAACAGGTCACACAAGACCAATATGTCTTTGACATGGATTATAGATATGTTCAAATTCTTTGCCACTCCTTTTTGTTGCAGGATTATACATCCCTTTCTGGTATGTATTAACATCAGACATAGTCATGGTACTTTTACTTTAGACAGATTATGTAAATTTAAGTGTTATGTGTCAGTTCTAGGTGGAAGTTAAGAGACAGAGGATGCTTTGCTACATTCTTTGTTTCCTCTGACATGAGACTAGCAATGCCCCAGATAGAAGATGCCACATCAACCTGGATCTACAAAGCTACAGTAATCAAAACAGCATGGTACTGGCACAAAAATAGCCACATAGATCAATGGAACAGAATACAGAGCACAGAAATAAACACACACACTGAAGGTCAATTAATCTAAAACAAAATAGGCAAGAATATACAGTGAAGAAAGGACAGTCTCTTCAGTAAGTGGTGCTGGGGAAACTGGAAAGCTACTTGTAAAAGAATGAGATTAGAACATTTCCACACACCATATACAAAAACAAACTCAAAATGGATTAAAGACCTAAATGTAAGAGCTGAAATCATCTAGAAGAAAACAAAACATTCATTGACAGATCATAGAAATATTTTGGGGGGATTTATTTCCTAAGGTAAAAGAAATAAAAACAAAAATAAATGTAATCTAATTACATAAGCTTTTTCATGACAAAGGAAACTATCAACAAAACAAAAATACAACCTACTGAATGGGAGAAAATATTTGCAAATGATATGACTGATAAGGGGTTAATATCCAAAATATATAAACACCTCATACAACTCAACATCAAAAAACCAAATAACCCACTTTAAAAAATGGGCAAAAGACCTGAGTAGACATTTTTTTCAAAGAAGATATACAGATGGTCAACAGACACATGAAAAAATGCTCAACATTGTTAATCACCAGAGAAATGAAAAATAAAACCACAATGAGGTATCACCTCACACATGTCAAAAAGGCTATCATCAAAAAGATTACAAATAACAAATGTTGGTGAGAATGTGGAGAAAAGCGAACCCTAGTACACTGATGGGTGGGGGAGGGTTGTAAATTAGTGCTGCCTTTATGAAAAACAGTATGAAGGTTCCTCAAAAACTAAAGATAGAACTACCATATGATTCAGCAATTCCATTACTGAGTATATATCCGAAGAAAACGAAACCACTAATTTAAAAAGCTACAGGCACCCAACGTTCATTGCAGCATTATTTACATTAGCCAAGATATGGAAGCAACCTATGTGCCCATCAATAGATAAATGTATAAAGAAGATGTGATACACACACGTGCATGCGTATGTGGGCGCTCACACACACACACACACACACACACACACACACACCGACAATGGAATATTACTCAGTCATAAAAAAGAATTTAATTCTGCCATTTGCAACAACATGGATGGACCTGAAGGGTATTATGCTAAGTGAAGTAAGTCAGAGAAAGACAAATACTATATGTTTTCACTTATATGTGGGCTCTAAAAAATAAAGTAAATTAATGAATATAACAAAACAGAAACAGACTCATAGATACAGAGAAGAAATTAGTGGTTACCAGGGGTGGAAAGTGGTGGGAGCAGGGGAAAGATGAGGGAAGCAGGTTAAGAGATACAAATTACTAGGTACAAAATAAATAAATACAAGGATATATATAATATTATACAACATGGGGAAATATAGCCATTATAATAACAAAATGGAGTATAATCTATAAAAATATTGAATGGCTATGTTGTACACCTGAAGGTAATATAATATTGTAAATGAACTATACTTCAATTAAAACAAACTTGATTGTTTGGCTGATTATGGTAATCAAATTTGTTTGTCTTCCAAAAGGATCTCATAAAGAACTGTGCATGAAATGAAGTTACAGAAGACCCATACAGTCTCTGGGAGAGGGGACACTGAAAAGGGTAGCCTTAAATGGAGGATTTGGTCTCAAGATACATGACATAATATAACTTCTGTTCTGGGTGGGCCTCCAATGATGTCTGGAAACTTTCACTAGACCTTGGTTTCCTCCTTCTGCTCTTCACTATGAATCTTTTAAACATTTTCTGTTTTACCCAGCCATCAACTCTCCTCTCACACCTCCCTCACTCTCATCAGAAGACCTTGCCTCCTACTTCTTTGGGAAAATACCTATAGAACTTGAGTTTCTGAATCATATTCCCTCTGGTCTGAAATGTAAATATCCTTTAAACTTTTCTTTCTTCTTCCCTCTTCAAAAGAAGATATTGACATTTTCTTTCTAAAGCTGATGCCCTATCTATGTTTGCAACTTTTCCTTTCTTAAGTATTACTCCATCAATTATACTGTCTGTTAGATATTTCAGACCTCCTGCATTGACTTCTTCCTGGGGTCCTACAGACGTATTCAAATATCTGCTATCCTTTAAAAAATCAGAATAAAACCTTGTCTCAACCCGGTTCTCCCTAAATTTATTCTATCTCTCTCTCTCCTTGTCTTTCCAGGTTCCTTGAAAGTCAATACTTTTTTTGTGTGGATGAAAAACGTTGCCTGCATGTCAGTAAACAAAGGATATTGCAGCCAACAGCCACTGTATCCACCCACAACTGTGCATCCTGTGGGGTTTCAGGATGTAGAAAAGCAGGATACTGACCCTAGATAGTTAAGGTGCATATCAAAGGAATTATTTCAATGAGCGCAAACTCTTGCATTTTGCCATACATAGAAAAGTGGTAAATTCATTAACTCGAGATGTCTGGCTTTCTTTAACAGTAATCTTTTGATGTTCCCACTACTTGATTTTTGTTACAAACTCCTATATATTCTGGCACCTCCTTCACCTTGGCGATCTGGGGAGAAGTCCTCAGAAAATCCACCGAATAAAACATAATTCTAATTTAGGCTATGAATTTTTTTTCAGTCAAAAGTTTCTATCTATTTCTCTCCTATTTTTATTTAAAACACTGTATTTTAGCCTTTACTCCAATGACTTAGTTGAAACTTTTTTAATAGGCTATTAACAACCTCTAATTATTGAGCTCATTAGCATATCCTTTTCTGGATTTTCTATTGCATATTATGCTATCGAATACATCCCCCTTGAAACCATCTTTTCCCTTGGTTTGGTAGCTTTGCTCTTAGTTTTCTTCCTATTTTTGTGATAGCCATTGCCCTCTTTTGACTCATTTTTCTTTGTTAAATTATTTAAATAAGAATATTTAAGATATACTTTCTCTTTTCTCTCCTTGTTCTGGTCAAATAATCAATTTTTGTAATGTTAATTATCTCACTTTTGTTTAGATAATTCACAAAGGTTTAACAATAATTTTAAGTGCTCCAAGCTCTAAGCTAAGCCTCTTTTTGTATTTTTTTTTAAACATCTTTATTGGAGTATAATTGTTTTACAATGGTGTGTTAGTTTCTGCTTTATAACCAAGTGAATCAGTTATACATACACATATGTTCCCATATCTCTTCCCTCTTGCATCTTCCTCCCTCCCACCCTCCCTATCCCACCCCTCTAGGTGGTCACAAAGCACAGAGCTGATGTCCCTGTGCTATGCGGTTGCTTCCCACTAGCTATCTATTTTACCTTTGGTAGTGTATATATGTCCATGCCACTCTGTCACTTTGTCACAGCTTACCCTTCCCCCTCCCCATATCCTCAAGTCCATTCTCTAGTAGGTCTGTGTCTTTATTCCCATCTTGCCCCTAGGTTCTTTATGACCTTTTTTTTTCCCCTTAGATTCCATATATATGTGTTAGCATACTGTATTTGTTTTTCTCTTTCTGACTTACTTCACTCTGTATGACAGACTCTAACTCCATCCACCTCACTACAAATAACTCCATTTCGTTTCTTTTTATGGCTGAGTAATATTCTATTGTATATATGTGCCACATCTTCTTTATCCATTCATCAGATGATGGACATTTAGGTTGCTTCCATGTCCTGGCTATTGTAAATAGAGATGCAATGAACATTTTGGTACATGACTCTTTTTGAATTATAGTTTTCTCAGGGTATATGCCCAGTAGTGGGATTGCTGGGTCGTATGGTAGTTCTATTTATAGATTTTTAAGGAACCTCCATACTGTTCTCCATAGTGGCTGTATGAATTTACATTCCTACCAACAGTGTAAGAGTGTTCCCTTTTCTCCACACCCTCTCCAGCACTTATTGTTTCTAGATTTTTTGATGTTGGCCATTCTGACTGGTGTGAGATGATATCTCATTGTAGTTTTGATTTGCATTTCTCTAATGATTAATGATGTTGAGCATTCTTTCATGTGTTTGTTGGCAATCTGTATATCTTCTTTGGAGAAATGTCTGTTTAGGTCTTCTGCCCATTATTGGATTGGAGTGTTTGTTTTTTTGTTATTGAGCTGCATGAGCTGCTTGTAAATCTTGGAGATTAATCCTTTGTCAATTGCTTCAATTGCAAATATTTTCTCCAATTCTGAGGGTCGTCTTTTGGTCTTGTTTATGGTTTCCTTTGTTGTGCAAAAGTTTGTAACTTTCATTAGGTCCCATTTGTTTATTTTTTATTTTATTTCCATTTCTCTAGGAGCTGGGTCAAAAAGGATCTTGCTGTGATTTATGTCATACAGTGTTCTGCCTATGTTTTCCTCTAAGAGTTTGATAGTGTCTGGCCTTACACTTAGGTCCTTAATCCATTTTGAGTTTATTTTTGTGAATGGTGTTAGGGAGTGTTGTAATTTCATACTTTTACATGTATCTGTCCAGCTTTCCCAGCACCACTTATTGAAGATGCTGTCTTTTCTCCACTGTATATGCTTGCCTCCTTTATCAAAGATAAGGTGACCGTATGTGTGTGGGTTTATCTCTGGGCTTTCTATCCTGTTCCATTGATCTATGTTTCTGTTTTTGTGCCAGTACCATACTATCTTGATTACTGTAGCTTTGTAGTATAGTCTGAAGTCAGGGAGCCTGATTCCTCCAGCTCCATTTTTCGTTCTCAAGATTGCTTTGGCTATTCGGGGTCTTTTGTGTTTCCATACAAATTGTGAAATTCTTTGTTCTAGTTCTGTGAAAAATGTTGGTGGTAGTTTGAAAGGGATTGCATTGAATCTGTAGATTGCTTTGGGTAGTAGAGTCATTTTCACAATGTTGATTCTTCCAATCCAAGAACATGGTATATCTCTCCATCTATTTGTATCATCTTTAATTTATTTCATCAGTGTCTTATAATTTTCTGCATACTGGTCTTTTGTCTCCTTCGGTAGGTGTATTCCTAGGTATTTTATTCTTTTTGTTGCAATGGTAAATGGGAGTGTTTTCTTAATTTCACTTTCAGATTTTTCATCATTAGTGTATAGGAATGCAAGAGATTTCTGTGCATTAATTTTGTATCCTGCTACTTTACCAATTTCACTGATTAGCTCTAGTAGTTTTCTGGTAGCATCTTTAGGATTCTCTATGTATAGTATCATGTCATCTGCAAACAGTGACAGTTTTACTTCTTCTTTTCCGATTTGGATTCCTTTTATTTCTTTTTCTTCTCTGATTGCTGTGGCTAAAACTTCCAAAACTATGTTGAATAATAGTGGTGAGAGTGAGCAACCTTGTCTTGTTCCTGATCTTAGTGGAAATGGTTTCACTTTTTCACCATTGAGGACGATGTTGGCTGTGGGTTTCTCATATATGGCCTTTATTATGTTGAGGAAAGTTCCCTCTATGCCTACTTTCTGCAGGGCTTTTATCATAAATGGGTGTTGAATTTTGCTATAAACTTCCCTCTTAGAATTGCTTTTGCTGCATCCCATAAGTTTTGGGTCATCGTGTTTTCACTGTCATTTGTTTCTCGGTATTTTTTGATTTCCTCTTTGATTTCTTCAGTGATCTCTTCGTTATTAAGTAGTGCATTGTTTAGCCTCCATGTGTTTGTATTTTTTACAGATTTTTTCCTGTAATTGATATCTAGTCGCATACCGTTGTGGTCAGAAAAGATACTTGATACGATTTCAATTTTCTTAAATTTACCAAGGCTTGATTTGTGACACAAAATATGATCTATCCTGCAGAATGTTCCATGAGCACTTAAGAAGAAAGTATATTATGTTGTTTTTGGATGGACTGTCCTATAAATATCAATTAAGTCCATCTTGTTTAATGTATCATTTAAAGCTTGTGTTTCCTTATTTATTTTCATTTTGGATGACCTGTCCATTGGTGAAAGTGAGGTGTTAAAGTCCCCTACTACGATTGTGTTGCTGTCGATTTCCCCTTTTGTGGCTGGTAGTATTTGCCTTATGTATTGAGGTGCTCCTATGTTGGGTGCATAAATATTTACAATTGTTATATCTTCTTCTTGAATTGATCCCTTGATCGTTATATAGTGTCCTTCTTTTTCTCTTGTAATAGTCTTTATTTTAAAGTCTATTTTGTCTGATATGAGAATTGCTACTCCAGCTTTCTTTTGATTTCCATTTGCATGGAATATCTTTTTCCATCCCCTCACTTTCAGTCTGTATGTGTCCCTAGGTCTGAAGTGGGTCTCTTGTAGACAGCAGATACATGGGTCTTGTTTTTGTATCCATTCAGCCAGTCTGTGTCTTTTGGTGGGAGCATTTAATCCATTTACATTTAAGGTAATTATCGATATGTATGTTCCTATTCCCATTTTCTTAAATGTTTTGGGTTTGTTATTGTAGGTGTTTTCCTTCTCTTGTGTTTCTTGCCTAGAGAAGTTCCTTTAGCATTTGTTGTAAAGCTGTTTTGGTGGTGCTGAACTCTCTCAGCTTTTGCTTGTCTGTAAAGGTTTTAATTTCTCCATCAAATCTGAATGAGATCCTTGCTGGGTAGAGTAATCTTGGTTGTAGGTTTTTCTCCTTCATCACTTTAAATATGTTCTGCCAGTCCCTTCCGGCTTGCAGAGTTTCTGCTGAAAGATCAGCTGTTAACCTAATGGGGATTCCCTTGTGTGTTATTTGTTGTTTTTCGCTTGCTGCTTTTAATATGTTTTCTTTATATTTAATTTTTGAAAGTTTGATTAATATGTGTCTTGGTGTGTTTCTCCTTGGGTTTATCCTGTATGGGACTCTCTGTGTTTCCAGGACTTGATTAACTATTTCCTTTCCCATATTAGGGAAGTTTTCAACTATAATCTCTTCAAATATTTTCTCAGTCCCTTTCTTTTTCTCTTCTTCTTCTGGGACCCCTATAATTCGAATGTTGGTGCATTTAATGTTGTCCCAGAGGTCTCTGAGACTGTCCTCAGTTCTTTTCATTCTTTTTTTAAATTCTGCTGTGCAGTAGTTATTTCCAGCATTTTATCTTCCAGGTCACTTATCCGTTCTTTTGCCTCAGTTATTCTGCTATTGATCCCATCTAGAGTATTTTTAATTTCATTTATTGTGTATTTCATCATTGCTTGTTTCCTCTTTAGTTCTTATAGGTCCTTGTTAAATGTTTCTTGCATTTTGTCTATTGTATTTCCAAGATTTTTTTATCGTCTTTACTATCATTATTCTGAATTCTTTTTCAAGTAGACTGCCTATGTCCTCTTCATTTGTTAGGTCTGATGTGTTTTTACCTTGCTCCTTCATCTGCTGTGTGTTTTTTTGTCTTCTCATTTTGCTTATCTTACTGTGTTTGGGGTCTCCTTTTAGTAGACTGCAGGTTCATAGTTCCTGTTGTTTTTGGTATCTGTCCCCAGTGGCTAAGGTTGGTTCAGTGGGTTGTGTAGGCTTCCTGGTGGAGGGAACTAGAACCTGTGTTCTGGTGGATGAGGCTGGATCTTGTCTTTCTGGTGGGCAGGTCCACATCTGGTGCCATGCTTTGGGGTGTCTGTGGTCTTACTATGATTTTAGGCAGCCTCTCTGCTAATGGATGGGGCTGTATTCCTGTCTTGCTAGTTTTTTGGCATTGTATGTCCAGCACTATAGCTTGCTAGTCGTTGAGTGAAGCTGGATCTTGGTGTTGAGATGGAGATCTCTGGGAGATTTTCATCGTTTGGTGTTACGTGGAGCTGGGAGGTCTCTTGTGGACCAGTGTCCTGAAGTTGGCTCTCCCACCTCAGAGGCACAGCCCTGCTGCCTGACTGGAGTACCAAGAGCCTTTCATCCACACAGCTCAGAATAAAAGGGAGAAAAAATAGAAAGAAAAAAAAGAAAGAGGATAAAATAAAATAAAGATAAAATAAAGTTAGTTTAAAAATTTAAAAAATAAAAATAATTAGTAAGAAGAAACATTTTTTTTTAAGTTAAAAAAAAGAAAAAAAATTGACGGACAGAACCCTAGGACAAATGGTGAAAGCAAAGCTATACAGACAAAATCTCACACAGAAGCAGACACATACAGACTCACAAAAAGAGGAAAAGGGGATAAAATATATCTTGCTCCCAAAGTCCACCTCCTCAATTTGGGATGATTCGTTGTCTATTCAGGTAATCCACAGATGCAGGTGTATCAAGTTGTTTGTGGAGCTTTAATCTGCTGCTTCTGTGGCTGCTTGGAGAAATTTCTCTTTCTCTTTGTTTGCACAGCTCCTGGGTTTCAGCTTTGGATTTGGACCCCCCTCTGCGTGTAGGTCGCCTGAGGGCGTCTGTTCTTTGCTCAGACAGGACGGGGTTAAAGGAGCAGCTGCTTCGGGGGCTCTGGCTCACTTAGGCCGCGGGGAGGGAATGGTATGGATGCAGGGCAGGTCTGTGGCGAGAGAGGCCTGCGTGACGTTGCAGCAGCCTGAGGAGCACTGTGCGTTCTCCCGGGGAAGTTGTCCCTGGATCACGGACCCTGGCAGTGGTGGGCTGCATAGGCTCCCGGGAGGGGCGGGTGGATAGTGACCTGTGCTTGCACACAAGCTTCTTGGTGGCGGCAGCAGCAGCCTTAGCATTTCATGCCCGTCTTTGGGGTCCGCGCTGATAGCCGCAGCTCATGCCCATCTCTGCAGCTCGTTTAGGTGGCGCTCTGAATCCCCTCTCCTCGCGACCCAGGAAACAAAGGGGCAAGAAAAAGTCTCTTGCCTGTTCGGCAGCTCCAGACCTTTTCCCGTACTCCCTCCCAGCTAGCTGTGGTGCGCTAACCTCTTCAGGCTGTGTTCACGCCGCCAACCCCAGTCCTCTCCCTGTAATCCGACCAAAGCCCGAGCCTCGGCTCCCAGCCCCCGCCCGCCCTGGCGGGTGAGCAGACAAGCCTCTTGGGCTGGTGAGTGCTGGTCGGCACTGCTCCTCTGTGCGGAATCTCTCCGCTTTACCCTCCGCACCCCTGTTGTTGTGCTCTCCTCCATGGCTCCGAAGCTTCCCCCCTCTGCCACTCACAGTCTCCGCCTGCGAAGGGGCTTCCTGGTGTGTGGAAACCTTTCTTCCTTCACAGCTCCCTCCCATTGGTGCAGGTCCCATCCCTATTCTTTTGTCTCTGTTGTTTCTTTTTTCTTTTGCCCTACCCAAGTGCGTTGGGAGTTTCTTGCCTTTTGGGAGGTCTGACGTCTTCTGCCAGTGTTCAGTGGGTGTTCTATAGGAGCAGTTCCACGTGTAGATGTATTTGTGATGTATCTGTGGGGAGGAAGGTGATCTCCGCATCTTACTCTTCCGCCATCTTCTCCTACCCTCCTCTTTTTGTATTCTTATGCCAAAGTCATCTCAAACTCAGTGTATACAAATCTTAAACTTGTTATGTTCCCTTCAAGCTTGTTTTGTAGGTTTTCTGCATCCAAATCAGAACTAGATAGGTCATATCTCTACTTGAAAACCTTACCACCTTAAATGTTTTGCATTGCTGGGGCAGAGACATTTAAAAAAAATTTTATTGGAGTATAGTTACTTGACAAAGTTGTATTAGTTTCTGCTGTACAGCAAAGTGAATCAATTATACATATACATTTCCTTCCCATTTAGGTCACCACGGATCATTGAGCAGAGTTCCCTGTGCTAAACAGTAGGTTCTCATTAGTTACCTATTTTATACATAGTACTGTATATATGTCAATCCCATTATCCCAATTCATCCCTTCCACTTCCCCCCTTGGTAACCATGTTTGTTGTCTACATCTGTAACTCTATTTTTGCTTTGCCAATAAGTTCATTGTACCATTTTTCTAGGTTCCACATATAAGCAATATAATATGATATTTGTTTTTCTCTTTCTGACTTACTTCGCTCTGTATGACAGTCTCTAAGTCCATCCACATCTCTGCAAATGGAATTATTTTGTTCCTTTTCATGGTTGAGTAATATTCCATTGTATATAGGTACCACATCTTCTTTATCCATTCCCCTGTCAATGGACATTTAGGTTGCTTCCATGTCTAGACTATTGTAAATAGTGTTGCAATGAACACTGGGGTGCATTTATCTTTTCAAATAATACTGTTCTATGGATATATACCAAGGATAGGGATTGCTGGATCATATGAAAACTCTGTTTTTGGTGTTTTAAGGAAACTCCATAATGTTCTCCATAATGGTTGTACCAATTTACATTCACACCGGTGGTGTAGGAGGGTTCCCTTTTCTCCACACCCTCTCCAGCATTTATTGTTTGTAGATTTTTTAATGATGGCAATTCTGACTACAGTAAGGTGTTACCTCATTGCGGTTTGATTTGAATTTCTGTAATAATTAGAATGTTGACCATCTTTTCATGTGCCTCTTGGCCACCTGCATGTCTTCTTTGGAGAAATGGCTATTTAGATCCTCCCTCCATTTTTTGATTGGGTTATTTGTTTTTGTGCATTGAGCTGCATGTGCTGTTGGTATATTTTGGAGATTAATTCTTTGTTCATTTCTTCATTTGCAAATATTGTCTCCCATTCTGAGGGTTGTCTTTTTTTTTTTGTATATGGTTTCCTTTGCTATGCAAATCTTTTAACTTTAATTAAATCCCATTTGTTTATTTTTGTTTTTATTTTCTTTACTCTAGGAGGTAAGTCAAAAAAGATCTTGCTGCTATTCATGTCAAAGAATGTTCTGTGGGGCAGAGACATTTATCCTGGGCACAAATCTTGACTATGTTCCCCTGTGCCCCTTTCAGGTAGATATATAGTCTTGTATTTTAACCAATAGAATATGGATAGAAGTAAAGTGCCCTACACCTAGGACTGGCTCATAAAAACATTATGTACTAATCTTTTACTGTCTCTTTTTTTCTCCCTCTGCTGGGTAGGTGTCAATGTCCAGGAAGCTGAAGATTGGCAGAACCTATTTTAGTCTGAGCCCCAACATAATTGTGCAGAGCAAAAGATCTTCCCCCACCACTAATCTAGAACACTTAGTCAAATGTAACAAGTCCAACAAATAGACTTCTACATTTTTTAAAAAATTGGGATATAGTTGCTTTATAGTGTTGTGTTAGTTTTTGCTGCACAAAGAAGTGGATCAGCTGTATGTATACATATGTCCCCTCCCTCTTGGACCTCCCTCCCACCCACCCATCCTACCCATCTAGGTCACCACAGAGCACTGAGCTGAGCTCCGTGTACTTTACAGCAGGTTCCCCCAACTATCAATTTTACACATGGTAGTGTATATACGTCAATCCCAATTTCCCAATTCATTCCACCCCCTTCCCACCCATGTTGACATGTCCATTCTCTACATCTACATCTCTATTCCTGCCCTGAAAATAGGTTCATCTGTACCATTTTTCTAGATTCTACATACATGCATTAATATACGATATTTGTTTTTCTCTTTCTGACTTACTTCATTCTCTATGACACTTTTTAGGTCCATCCAAGTCTCTACAAATGACCCAATTTCATTCTTTTATAGCTGAGTAATATTCCATTATATATATGTACCACATCTTCTTTATCCATTCTTATGTTGATGGACATTTATGTTGCTTTCATGTCCTGGTTATTGTAAATAGTGCTGCAATGAGCATTGGGGTGCATGTGTATCTTTGAATAAAGTCTTTCTCTGGGTATATGCCCAGGAGTGGGATTGCTGGGTCATATAGTAGTTCTATTGTTAGTTTTTAAAGAAACCTCTATACTGTGCTCCACAGTGGCTGTATCGATTTACATTCCCACCAACAGTGCAAGAGGGTTCCCTTTCCTCCACATCCTCTCCAGCATTTATTGTTTGTAGATATTTAATGATGGCCATTCTGACCAGTGTGAGGTGATAACTCATAGTTGTGATCTGCATTTGCCTAATAGTCATGTTGAGCATCTCTTCATGTGCTTTTTGGCCATCTGTATGTCTCCTATGGAGAAATGTCTATTTAGATCTTCCCCCCATTTTCTGTTTGGGTTATTTGGGTTTTTTTTTATATTGAGCTACAAAAACTGTTTGTATATTTTGGAGATTAATCCCTTGGTTGTTTCATTTGCAGATATTTTCCCCCTTTCTGAGGGTTAACCTTTTGTTTTGTTGATGGTTTCCTTTGCTGTGCAAAAGCTTTTAAGTTTAATTAGGTCCCATTTGTTTATTTTTGTTTTTGTTTTCACTACTCTAGGAGGAGGGTCAAAAAAGATCTTGCTATGAATTATGTCAAAGAGTGTTCTTCTTTTGTTTTTCTCTAAGAGTTTTATAGTGTCTGGTCTTACATTTAGAGTTTTTTGAGTTTATTTCTGTGTATGGTGTTAGGGAGTGTTCTAATGTCATTCTTTTACATGTAGCTGTCCAGTTTTCCCAGCACAACTTATTGAAGAGGCTGTCTTTTCTCCACTGTATATTCTTGCCTCCTTTGTCATAGTTTAGGTGACCATATGTGGGTGGGCTTATCTCTGGACTTTCTATGCTGTTCCATTGATCTATATTTCTGTTTTTGTGCCATACCATACTGTCTTGATTACTGTAGCTTTATAGTATAGTCTTAAGCCAGGGAACCTGATTCTTCCTGCTTTGTTTTTCTTTCTCAAGGTTGCTTTGGCTATTCGGGGTTTTGTTTTTCCATACAAATGTAAAAATTTTGTTCTAATTCTGTGAAAAATACCTCTGGTAATTTGATAGAGATTACATTGAATCTATAGATTGCTTTGTGTAGTATAGTCATTTTCACAATATTGATTCTTCCAATCCAAGAACATGGTATATCTCTTAATTTGTTTTTGTCATCTTTGATTTTTTCCATCAGTGTTTTACAGATTTCTGAGTACAGGCCTTTTCTCTCCTTAGGTAGGTTTATTCCTAGGTACTTTATTCTTTTTGTTGCAATGGTAAATGGGATTGTTTCATTAATTTCTCTTTCTGATCTTTCATTGTTAGTGTATAGGAATGCAAGAGATTTCTGTTCATTAATTTTTATACTACAACTTTACCAAATTCATTGATTAGCTCTAGTAGTTTTCTGGTGGCATCTTTAGGATTCTTTATGTATAGTATCATGTCATCTGCAAGCAGTGACAGTTTTACTTCCTCTTTTCCAATTTGGATTTCTTTTATTTCTTTTTCTTCTCTGATTGCCATGGCTAGGACTTCCAAAACTATGTTGAATAACAGTGGTGAGAGTGGACATCCTTGTCTTGTTCCTGATCTTAGAGGAAATGCTTTCAATTTTCACCATTGAGAATGACGTTGGCTGTGGGTTTGTCATATATGGCTTTTATTATGTTGAAGTAGGTTCCCTCTATGCCCACTTTCTGGCGAGTTTTTATTATAAATATATGTAGAATTTTGTCAAAAGTTTTTCTGCATCTATTGTGTTGTTCATATGGTTTTTATTCTTTAATAACAAATATATCACATTGATTGATAGATATTGAAGAATCCTTCCCTCCCTGGGATAAATCTCACTTGATCATGTTTCACAATCTTTTTAATATGTTGTTGGATTCAGTGTGCTAATATTCTGTTGAGGGTTTTTGTGTCTATGTTCATTAGTTATACTGGTCTGTAATTTTATTTTATTTTTTGATATCTTTGGTTTTGATATCATGGTGATGGTGGCCTCATAGCTTTCCCTGTAATTTTTTGGAAGAGTTTGAGAAGGAGTTGTGTTAGCTCTTCTCTAAATATTTGATAGAACTCACCTGTGAAGCCATATGGTCCTGGACTTTAGTTTGTTGGAAATTTTTAAACTACAGTTTCAATTTCATTACTTGTGATTGGTCTGTTCATATTTTCTGTTTCTTCCTGGTTCAGTCTTGGAACGTTGACTTTTCTAGTAGTCTGTTATGAACCTTTGCATTTCTGTGGTGTCAGTTGTAATTTCTCCTATTTCACTTCTAATTTTATTGATTTGAATTCTCTCCTCTTTTTTCTTGATAAGTCTGGTTAAAGGTTTACAAGTTTTGTTTATCTTTTCATAGAACAAACTTTTAGTTCCATTGATTTTTGCTATTTTTTTTCATTTCTATTTCATTTACTTTTGCTTTGATTTTTATGATTTCTTTCCTTCTTCTAACTTTAGATTTTGTTGTTCTTCTTTCTCTAGTTGCTTTAGGTGTAAGGTTAGGTTGTTTATTTGAGATTTTTTTCTTGTTTCTTGAGGTAAGACTGTATTGCTATAAACTTCCCTCTTAGAACTGCTTTTGCTGCATCCCATAAGTTTTGGGTTATTGTGTTTTCATTCTCATTTGTTTCTTTGTATTTTGTTTCTTTCCTCTTTTATTTATTCAGTTATCTCTTCGTATTTAGTAGTGTATTGTTTAGCTTCCATTTGTTTGTGTTTTTTAGTTTTTTTCCCCTGTAATTGATTTCTAATCTCATAGCATTGTGGTTGGAAAAGATGTTTGATATGATTTCAATTTTCTTAAATTTACCGAGGCTTGATTTGTGACCCGAGATATGATTTATCCTGGAGCATGTTCTGTGTGCACTTGAGAAGAAAGTGTATTCTGCTGCTTTTGGATGGAATGTCTTATAAACATCAATTAGGGCTCTCTGGTCTATTGTGTCATTTAAAGCTTGTGTTTCCTTATTAATTTTCTGTCTGAATGCTCTATCCATTGGTGTAAGTGGAGTGTTACAGTTCCCCACTATTATTGTGTTACTGTCAATTTCCCCTTCTATGGCTGTTAGCATTTACAATATGTATTGAGGTGCTTCTATGTTGGGTGCATAAATATTTACAATTGTTATATCTTCTTCTTGGATTGATCCTTTGATCATTATGCAGTGTCCTTCCTTGTCTATTTTAATAGTCTTTATTTTAAGGTCTATTTCATCTGATATGAGTATTGCTACTCCTGCTTTCTTTTGATTTCCATTTGCATGGAGTATCTTTTTCCATCCCCTCACTTTTAGTGTGTATGTGTCCCTAGGTCTGAAGTGGGTATCTTGTACACAGCATATATACAGGTCTTGTTTTTGTATCCATGCAGCCAGTCTGTGTATTTTGTTTGGAGCATTTAATCCATTCCCATTTAAGGTAATTATTGATATGTATGTTTCTATTACCATTTTCTTAATTGTTTTGGGTTTGTTTTTGGGGGTATTTTTCTTCCCTTTTTTTTCCTGCCTAGAGAAGTTCCTTTAGCAGTTGTTGTAAAGCTGGTTTGGTGGTGTTGAATTCTCTTAACTTTCGCTTGTCTGTAAAGGTTTTGATTTCTCCATCAAATCTGAATGAGATCTTTGCTGGGTAGAGTAATCTTGTTTGTAGGTTTTTCCCTTTCATCACTTTAAATATGTCCTGCCACTCCCTTCTGGCCTGCAGGTTTTCTGCTGAAAAATCAGCTGATAACCTTATGTGGATTCCCTTGTATTTTATCTGTTTTTTTTTCCCTTGCTGCTTTTAATATATTTTCTTTGTATTTATTTTTTGTTAGTTTGATTAATATGTGTCTCGTCATGTTTCTCCTTGCATTTATCCTGTATGGGACTCTTTTCACTTCCTGGACTTCGGTGGATATTTCCTTTCCCATGTTAGGGATGTTTTTCACTATAACCTCTTCAAATGTTTTCTCAGGTCCTTTCTCTTTCTCTTCTTCTTCTGGGACCCCTATAATTCAAATGTTGGTGCACTTAATGTTTCCCAGAAGTCTCTGAGCCTGTCCTCATATCTTTTCATTCTTTTTACTTTATTCTGCTCCTCGGCAGTTATTTCCACCATTCTGTTTTCCAGCTCACTTATTCGATTAGTTCTTCTGTCTCAGTAATTCTACTATTCATTCCTTCTAGTGTATTTTTATTTCAGATATTGTATTGTTCATCACTCTTTGTTTGTTCTTTAGTTCTTCTAGGTCTTTGTTAAACATTTCTTCTATTTTCTCGATCCATGCCTCCATTCTATTTCTGAGATTTTGGATCAACTTTACTATCATTACTCTGAATTCTTTTCTTTGGTTGGTTGCCTATTTCCTCTTCATTTATTTGGTCTTGTCAGTTTTTACCTTGCTCCTTCATTTGTAACATATTTTTTGTCATCTGTTTTTTGATAGGTGGGGCTGTGTTCCTGTCATGCTGTTTGTTGGCCTATGGTGTCCAGCACTGGAGTTTGCAAGCAGTTGGGTGGAGCTGGGTCTTGGTTCTGAGATAAGGACCTCTGGGAGACCTCACACTGATTAATATTCCCTGGGACCTGAAGTTCTCTGTTAGTCCAGCAGCTTGGACTCAGAGATCCCACCACAGAAACTCAGGCCTGACTCCTGGCCTTGGAACCAAGACCCCAAAAGCCACATGGCATTGTGAAGAAAATTTTAAAAACAGGCAACAATCAGAAAAGAGCAGAACAATAACAAAGAATAAAAAAATAAAATTAGAAAAATAAAAAATATATTAGAAAAAATAACATTAAAAATGAAACAAGAAAACAAAATAGAACCACAATAGCAAAAATAATAATAATAATAATAATAAAATAAAAAAATTAAAACTAGAAAAATAAAAATAAAAGATAAAATAATTTAAAAAACATTTAAAAAGTAAAAAAAATTCCCTGGTGCCTCTTCTATCAGTGTCCTTGTCCCCATGGTGAGCTACAGCCAACCCCCACCTCCCCAGTAGGCCTCCAAGACCTCTAGGTAGGTCTCTGGACCTGCTGTGTCAGCCCCACTTCTGTGTGTGTTCCTCTCACCAGCGCCTGTTCCTAAAGCTAGCCCAGAGCACATGTGCCTGCACAGTTCTGCACAGGAGTGTCTGCAGAGGCTGGCACAGCAAAAGCAGGCCTTGTATGGGTGCAGCGTTCAGCCTGCCTGGGCCCACATGATCAGAGGAGGCCCTATCAGTGACCGCCCTTAGGCTGCCAGGACCCACACAGCCAAAGAAGGCTTTGGCAGAGGCAGGGCTCAGGGCTGGAACCTGTGCGACTCTCAGAGACTTTGATGGTGGTGGGTCTCTGGCCCAGTTGCCACACAGATGGAGATCTCCTTGGTGGGTGTGGGGTTCAGGTCTGTGACCCACTTGGCCAGAAGAGGCTTTGTCAGGGCAGCACATGTGCTGTCAGGACATACATTGCCTTTGCAGGCATGGTGGGGAGTGGTACACAGGTCTGCAAGGACCTGCACAGCCAGAGGAGGCACTGTTGTGGCAGGGTTCAGGCCTGGGACACCCCAAGTCAGAAGAGGCTTTGGTGGGTGGGGGGGTTAAGGCCCAAGACCCACGTGGCTGGAGGGGGCCCAGGGGTGTTTCAGGCCTGGAGCCACACCAGGCCCAAGCAGGCAGGGGAGACCCTGGCCTCGTTACCCTCTGATCCCCTGATACCCCAAAGATCCTTCTCCATTCCCGCTGATCCCCTTTCCATGTGTGGACCCCTCTGAGCATGGGAACCTCTCCTTTTCCCCAGTACCCCCTCAGGGGTGCTGGTCCTGTCTTGCCTCCACTTTTTTCTCACCCTCCTTCCCTCCCACATCTTATGTGGTAACTTGGGGATTCCTCCTGTCCCCTTAGATGTCTGAAGTCCCCCACCAGTGCCTAGTAGGTGCCCTACTTGTGAGGAGACACAAACTCTATGTCCTCCTACTCTGCCATCTTGACTTTTCTCCTTCCACATGTTTACTTAGCAAGTTTCCAGGGTTTATTTGCAATCACCTTTGTCTATAGCCCAAACTCTCATAAAATAGAGATAATGTATTCTTAATTTATTTTCATCTCTATCTCACCACCTCATATAATCTATACTTCTTTCCTTTCTCTAATTCTACCATGCTCTTTTATACCTTTTACCTTGGCATATAGTATATATTACAGCAACATGGACATCTCTTTAATCTTCTTTTCATATTGCATATATATATTCATTTTTTTCATACACAGATAAAAAATATGTTCCTCTATGAAGCTTTCTCTAATTTCTAGATGAATTTGTCTCCTCTACTTTCCCAAATTCTTTATCACAGTTTTATTTAGCACATGAATCAAAATTATTTATATTTCAGTGTCTCCATAAAATTTTTAGTGCATTTTAAGCAGAAAAAATTTTTTTGTTTTCCCAACATAGAACACTATCTGGCATATTTAGGTAGTCAAATAAATCAAAGAATAACCAAAATAACATATTTTCAAAAATTTAAATTCTTGAGATCAATCATTTTATATTGGCTTTATAATATTTCTAGTTAAAATGGCAACTATTTTTAAACTATAAAGTGGAATAAGATGACTAAATACCATAGAGATATTTTGAGATGAAATAAAATAACATATATAAATAATTATTAAATGTTATTTTTAAGTTTTCTAAAAGACAACCGCTATTCCTGGAATTAAGAAAACACATGCTATGAATATGATATAATGTGACTTACTACATAATCCTAAAAATAGGTGATGTGAAAAAGAACACAGCTGTGCCCTTTATAAAAGGGAGTAGCTGTGTCACCCTTGTGGAAAAGACAGATAGATACCCAAAAGATTCAGGAACATTTATTAAAATCACCAAGGAAAGCTCTGAGGAAAAGACTCACAAAGTGAAGTTTAACATCTTCCCCAAATTATACAGAGAATATTACTGGACCTAAAGGAGAAGAGAATAGAAGGGTCTTGGTGTTAATAATAGAAGAAAAGTAAAGGTAATTTCAGGAGGTATTGAAGAGAGAGAGAAATATAATAGCTGGTCTTGAGAAAACAGTACACTAGGAAATTAGAAGAAGGAAGGCTCTTTCTGAAGCAGAAAGATGAGGAAAGGTTTTCCGTACAAAATTCAGCTTTGACTACAGTTCACAAAGAAAATAAAAAAGAAGGTGAGGGCAGTGAACTTAACAGGAAAGACCAAAGATAATTTGAAGAGGAGGGCTATGCTTGAGAAACTTGAATCTTAGATTAACAAAACTTGCAGGAACTGATAACTAGAAAAAGGAACAAAGAAATATACCAAAAGAGAAGAAAAGAGGGATACCAAGGAAACTCTGTAGTTGACCTAAAGTCACAGAAATGCTTCTGCGGACTCATTCCCTAGCTAACTATAGCACAGGCAACAAAAGACCAGAGAATTTTAGAGTTTAACCTGAAGAGTTCTTAGGAAAAATTCTAGATACATAAAAATCAGGGGGAGTATTTTTTATTTTGTTTTGTTATTTTTTCCACAATGGAACTAACTGGATGATACTTGCAATGGTTAATGAGAAATACAATACAAGAAAGAGCAATATAGGTAAGTGTATTATTTAAAACAAAATAGTATGTTTAAGAGACGTGAATTCTGAGTAGGAAAATGTGAATTAGGTAATCAAAACAGAATTATAAATGTACCTAGAAGTAAAACAGTATTTAAACATGAAACACCTTCTCTGAATCTGATTTGAAGAACAGTGTTAAGAGGGGCAAGCCTCTGGGAAAGGAAATATGTACTTTGGAGGATAAGTAACCAAATCTCTAGAAAACAGGTTCAAAACAAAAGGAATACACCAGACAAATTGACTGCATTTCTGCTGTATGCTATAATAAGGGAAGTTAAACATACTCACTTTTATAGCAAAAAACACAATTAGTCCCTCTAAAGCTGGGTTGTTTAATTGAAATATGAGGAGGATATGTTCATTGCTTTTGAAATAAGAATAAATGCTAAAAAGCAAGGGAATAATGGAGGGGGTGAAAATGAAATCTATGTTTTTCATTTCAAGATAGGCAAGAAAATTTGGGTCACCTTATAAACTGAAAAGATGGCTCTCAGGGAAGGAGTAATGGCCAAGGCTTACATTAGACTGAATGTGATCAAAAGAGAAAATATATTTATTTTGGAGCCTGTATTAGGGATACTGCATGGAGCCTTTGAAAGGCTTCAGAGACAAGCAGAAATAAATTTAAAGGGTGGTTTTACCACTTTATAGCTAAGATTTTTTTTCTTTTTTAGGGCCTAATTGAACTTCCAAATAGAGCACAAGGTCCATGAAGACAGGCTCTTGAACTTGGCTGGCATTACTCACTGCTATATTCCCAGAGCCTATAATTTGGCCATTTAATTTCATTTTAAAGGTAGACATGGGTTGGGACTCAGGGATGGCCATCCTAAAGTATACCACAATGACATATTGATTATTTTGAATTAAAGTTATTTAAGAAATGGCCAGTGCAGAAGGGACATTTTGACCTTCTGAGCCTCCTTTCCATCTCCCTGAAATCAGGAAATAACTTTATCCTGTGAAATGTGCATTCCCTGCATCTGCAGGTAGAAGGACAGACATCCTTATCCTAGAGATAGAGAATTCAGGCTGAGAAATCTATGTAAACAAACCTTGTTACTTCTTTAATTTGCTATTCCAGGCCCAAACTCTGTGTTACTTTCTTCACTAAGTGGGCACTCAGAACCTGTTTCTTTGTTCTGTCAAATTCTCACACATTTATTTTTTCTTTATCTAAAAAGTATAAAATCTGCCTGCTTTGGCAACTTCTTAGTCCCATTTCTATGTGACCTCCATGCACATGAATTAAAATTTGTTTCTTTTCTCCTGCCAATATGTCTGATGAAATTACTACTTTACTTCTGGGTAGAATTTGAAGGCATGAGTTGAAAGATAGAATACACATATAATGAATAATGATGTGAGGAGTTATTGCAATTTTAGGTAAATTAACTTCCATTAATCCAATGCATTTTAATTTTAAAACAAGGATAATTTCACCAACCTCAAAGGGTTTAGGTTAGCATTAAGTGAAAAAAACTTTTGTATACACACAGAGCAAAACATATACATATTAATAAATACTATTTTTTGTCTTCTTTCATTCAGTACTTGCTGAGCACTCATTATATTCCAGAAATTCTGCTCATAAACAGGGATACAATATTGAGTAAAAGAGATAGGTCAGTTTTCTTGCTTGGGCTTATAGAATAGTGGGGAAGTGATCATGCTCTTAAATATTAACTAAGACAAGGGCTATGCAGGAAGATTATAGGGAACAGAGGAGATGCAAAATAGAGACAGATTTCATTTGGAGGGTCAGAGAGGTCTCCCCTGAGAAAGTATAATTGGAGGCCAGATCTGAAGGAGAAGTAGTCATCACCTGGATGAAGAAGGATACATGAAAGTACTTCTCTGGCAGTGAGCAGAGGTACAGAGGGAGGGGAACACATGAGAGATTTAGGAGACTGATCTAAGGCCAATGGGGCTGGAACATAGATAACAAGGTGAAAGTGATGAAATAAGCTGAAGAGGTAGGCATGGGCTAGACTTGGTTGGTCAGTTTCTCAGCAATTCCTCATGACCTGATCTTGGTTGATCACTGAATAGTTTCTGAACTGTCTCATACAAGAAATCCTGCATCTAACTACACTGAAGGATCCTTGTTCTTTGGAAAACTTCATTCATTTTATATCTTCTGTCTTCTTAGATATGATCCTCCACTTAAAATTGCTTTAGTCACCCCCTTTTCCCCCCTAGCTTAATTGAGATATTATTGACATATAACTTATGTAAGTTTAAGGTGTACGATGGCCACTCTTCTTATAGCAACTACTTTTGCTTTGAAACTCAGGTAAGTGCTTCCCCTGATGCCCTAGTCTCATTTAAACACTAATCTTTCCCCACAAGATTCATGCATATTTTAGTTGAAGATTACATCACATTGCACTGAGATTATTAACTCTATGCCTTGCTAGACTATAAGTTCTTTGAGAAAAGATAGTGTTTCATGTAACTTGTTTTCCCACAATACCTGGGAAAAAGGAGGTACTCAGTAAAGGGATATAGGATAAATTTATGGATGGATGAATGTTGTGCCTTCTACTTGAATGATTTTATCTTGTATCAAATAAAGAACATTGTAAATAGGCTCATGAAAGCGTTCAATTGAGGAGAGCAATTTCCAATATCAGGTAAGAATGGTGCCTATAGTGATTTTTGTTCCCTAATTGCAATGTAAAGGAAATAAAAATCATTTTTGGAAATTATTTTATCATTTCAATAAGGCAGAAATAAGTACTAAACTTCAAAGAAATTATGCAATGAATGCCTCCCTCACACCTCCATATCACAACAAAAGAACCATAGTGTAAGCAGATTTGAAAAGTCTTATTCAGGCTTCTGGTTTCCAGTCCAGTGTGTAAAAAGCTTGGAAGTGACCCCAGCTAAACAAACTGGAAAATCAACAACTACTCTTACATATGTAAAAGAAGTGAGGTCACAGGGCAGACCACATTCCCCAAAACTGTATAGACAAACAGAAGAGTACAGAGAAGTACAACTTACTGAAGCAGAAACCCATGAGCAAAAATCTTCACAGGAACAAGTGCCAGGGAAGAAAATCTGAACTCTAAGTGATGAATTACAATTACAATTACAGTTACAGTAAAGCTCAGTATGAACAAGTCTGAGAGTTAAAAACTCCAGTGGGGGACCCCACACTTTTGTGAGTTTTACTTACAGAGAACCCACTAGGTTCTTATAGTGAACACCAAAGGAAAAATTTCCTCCAGCTCTCAGTAAGAGGAGGGTAAAATAAACCATCTTGAAATATCCCAGAGCATTCAGTTCTTCCTAACAAGCCCTGCCCTCAAGGAGAAACTAGTTACCTAGAGCCTAATCTACTGGAGTTTTATCACAGCCTAACTGACCTGGGGGAAGAGAAATATGAACGTCAACCGGCTCCAGCCTTTCACAGGAAGGAAGGGAAATAATATAACTTTAGCCCACTCTAGTCATACTGTTCCACCAAAAAGGAGAGGGAACTGAGAAATACTGATGAAGTTCACAGTCCAGAGGCATCAGAGAACTATAGAATGATTTACCTCGCCCTACACCTTACCACCACATTACTAAAAGCCTATTTACAGCAGTTCCTTTTACACAGTATATAATATCCAGCTATCAACAAAAAAATGTCAAGGCAGCTAGACTTCATTAAAATTGAAAAAAAATTGTACTCTGCGAAAGATATTGTCAAGAGAATGAAGAGACAAGCCAGAGACTGGGAGAAAATATTTGTAAAAGATATACCTGATGAAGAAATTTTTTCCAAAGTACACAAAGAACATTTAAAATGCAACAACAAGAAGACAAATAATCCAATTAAAATATGGGCCAAAGACCCTAGCAAACACCTCACCAAAGATGATATGCAGATCATAAATAAGCATATGAAAAGATGCCCCACATCATATGTCATCAAGGAATTATAAATTAAAACAACAATGAAAAACTACATATCTATTAGAATGGCTAAAATCCTGAACACTCACAACTCCAAATGCTGGTGAGGATACGGAGCAATAGAAACTCTCATTCATTGATGGTGGGAATACAATATGGTACAGCCACTTTGGAAGACAGTTTGATGGTTTCTTACAAAACTAAACATATTCTTGCCATACAATCCAGCAACTGTACCCCTTGGTATTTACCCAAAGTAGTGAAAGACTTATGTGTACACAAAAACTTGCACACATATGCTTATAGCAGCTTTATTCAAACTTGTCAAAATTTGGAAGCAATCAAGATGTCCTTCAGTGGGTGAATGGGTAAATAAACTGTGGTACATCCAGACAATGGAATATTATTCAATGCTATAAATGAATGAACTACTAACACATGCAAACACATGAAGAAACCTTAAGTGTATATTAATAATTGAAAGAAGCCAATCTGAAAATGTTACAAGTGGCATGGAAAGGGAAAAATTACAATGTTCTGGAAAGGGAAAAATATCAGTACAATATTCTGGAATGGGAAAAATATCAATACAATAAAAAGATCAGTGATTAACATTCTGGAAAGGGAAAAATATCAATACAATAAAAAGATTAGTGATTAATAGGGGTTGGCGGGGAGGAAGGGATGAATAGGTAGAGCACAGAGGATTTTTAAGACAGTGAAAATACTCTGCATGATACTATAATGATGGATACATGTCATTATACATTTGGCCAAACCCATAGAATGTATAAGAGCAAGAGTGGATCCTAATGTGAACCATGAACTTTGGGTGATGTCAATGTAGGTTCATCAACTGTAACAAATGTATTACTCAATTATTGAGGGGATTGTTGATCATGATGGAGGCTCTGCATATGTGGGGGCATGAGAAAATCTCTGTGTCTTCTGAATTTTGCTGTAAATCTCAAATTGCTCTAAAAATTATAGTCTATTTTTTAATAAGTCACACTAAATTCAAGGGCATATTTTTTGCATCCTTTTTCTGAAGAACTCAGACCTGGGGCCAGACAGTTCCTTTAGTTACAGTGGATCCCTTCACTCATTTAGAACCAGGTGTTTTCATAGTTAGGATAATGCACACTGACAGCTCAAGGTACATTCTGTGGTCTCACCTCCCCCCTTCACACCTGTACAGCAAACCCAACACAAACATTATCTTGTTTGCAATTAGTCAAAGTATGCATAGGTTTTGTTTGTTTGTTTTTGGTTTGTTTGTTTGTTTGCTCCTTCCTTTAAATAAAATGCTTTTGAATAATTCCTACCTTATTTAAGTGAGAACAACATGCTAATTTTACAGCCTGGGTTCATAAGAAAAGAAATAAAATCAGAAAGAGTACCTCACCCTTGTTAGTTACATTTTTTTTTTTTTTTTTCTGATGTTAAGGAATCTCTGTGAAAAGCAAAACCTATTTGGGAAAAGTATAATAATCAATGTAACAGGATGTAATTTGGAATGATATTAACAACAGGGAAAGTTAAATAAACAGGATATACCTATCGAAGGAGCTACTTCATTGACAATTATGATTATGAGGAACTCCTATAATACAGTAAATGACATATATATAATAAAAGCATATGTAAAAGTACATATATAAACATATATATAAATATATATACATAAATTTATTCATCATCAAATCCATACCATGTCCTGAGTACCCTCTCTGTGTCTGTGATAGTCAATGGAAATCAGCAATAAATAAAATGACCTGATCTCTGCAGACATGGTCCTTACAATCAACCTCAGTTTTTCTCAAAGTGTGGTCTGTGGACCACCAGGATGAGCATCACTTGGGAACTAATGAGAAATGCAACCCTATTAAAATATTTTAGATCAGAAATTTGGAGGATGGGGCTCAATAACCTGTGTTTTAGCAAACCTCCCAGGTGATTCTGATGTAAGCTCAATTTTGAGAATCAATGGTCTTGCAGAGAAGCCAAATATTAAACAAAGTTATCTGTGGGAATTAAATCAAGTGTCATTGGAGAAGAATGAGAAATTGTTAGAGAGGGTATCAGAATAACATGTAAGGTCTTTGCTTTGGTAATTCAAAGAAAGCTCCCCTGAGGAATTGATAGAATAAAAGTGGGCCATTGAATAAAAGAATTGACAGATATGTAATAAAACAAGCATAATAAATTGTTAATGAGAGAATCTAGGTGATAGGTACACAAATATTTACTGTAAAGTTGTTCAACTTTTTAACATTTTCATGATAAAATATTGAAGAAGATAAGAGTGGGCTTTCAGGAGGACTAGAGATGGTAGAAAATGAGTGAAGGCGTTCTTGGTACAGAAACATGTTCCATGCTATTAAATTCTCATTCATCTGTCAAATTTTATGAGTCTTAGAAGTAACCAAATGGACACTGTGGCTGGAACATAGTGACTAAAGGGAAATAGACATGACAAGGGTAAGACGAGGTAAACAGATTTAACAGTGTATGCTTGTGTCAGAGAGGCCATATAAATGTTAGTTTGCATGACATATAATCCCTTTTATTGCTGAGTAACACTGAATTACATAAAGGTACCTATTTGCTTATTCAATCTCCTATTGATGGACATTTGGATTGCTTCTAGTCTTTGACTATTATAAATAAAGCTGCTATGATCACTTGTGTGCAAATCTTTAGTTGGGTGTATGATTTCATTTCCCTTGGAATGGAATTAGTTTCTGAGTCATAGAATAAATAAATATCTAAGAAACTGTTGAACAGTTTAGAAGTTTTCTGAAGCAGTTGATTCATTTCACATGCCCACCAACAATGTTTAAGATTCTAGTTGTTCCATATACATACTAAATTTTTAACTTTATTTTTTTTAAGTTATAATTTTTATAGAACATTTGTACATTGAAGTTCTCTGGAGATTTATTATTAACATTTTTTTGAAGTATAGTTGATTTACAATACTATATGTTTCAACGTACAACATAGTGATTCAATATTTTTATGGATTATACTCCATATATTCTGCTGTTTCTGGATAGAATGTCTTACGGATATCTATTAAGTCCAACTGGTTTAATGTTACATTTAAGACCATTGTTTCCTTATTTATTTTTGGTCTTGATCATCTGTCCATTGATGTGAGGTGTTAAAGTCCCCTACTATTATTGTATTATTGTCAATTTCTCCCTTTATGTGTATTAACATTTGCTGTATATTTTTATGTGTTCCTATATAAGGTACATATATGTTAACAAATGTTATATCCTCTTTTTGTATTGATCCTTTTATCATTTTATAGTGCCTTGTTTTGTCTTTTGTTAAAGACTCTGTTTAAAAGTCTACTATGTCTGTTATAAGTATTGTTGCCCCAGCTTCCTTTCATTTCCATTTGTGTGAAATATCTTTTTCCATCCTCCCACTTTCAGTCTATATCTTTCTTTAGCTCTGAAGTGAGTCTTTTGTAGGCAGCATATAAATGGGTCTTTTTTTTTTTTTTTTCCCAATCAGCCATCCTACATTTTTTTGGAGGGCATTTAGTCCATTAACATTTGAAGTGATTATTGATAGGTATGTTCTTATTGCCATTTTGTTATTTGTTTTCTGGTAGCTTTTGTCATTCTTCTCTGTTCTTTTCTTTTTCTTTTACTCTTTTCCCTTGTGGTTTGATGATTTTTTGTTTGTTTGTTGTGTTTGTGAAACTTTTTTCTAGTTTTTGTGTATCTATTGTAGGGTTTTGATTTGTGGTTACCCTGCAGTTTATATATGTTCACCTACAACTATTTCTACTTGTTTTAAACTGGTAGTCATTTAAGTTCACAGACATTCTAAAAGATCTACATTTTTCACTCCCTTTCCTCACATTTTGTGTTTTTGATGTCATATTTTTCATCTTGATGTTTATCCCTTAACTGTTAATTGTAGTTATAATTTGATTTTACACTTTTTTGTATTTTCATCTTTGTACTAGCTTAAGTGGTTGATCCACAGCCTTTACTATGTATTTGCTTTTACTAGTGGGATTTTTCCTTTCCTATAAATTCTTATTTCTTGTTGTAGTCTTTTCATTTCCACTTTAACAAGACTCTTTTAACATGTTTTGTAAGGTTGATTTAGAACTGATTAATTCCTTTAGTTTTTGTTTGTCTGAGAAGAATTTTTTTAAATCTCTCTCAATTCTGAATGATAGCCTTGCTGGGTACGTTGCATGTTTTCCCCTTTCAGCACTTTAAATATATCATGCCACTCCTTTTTGGCCTGCAAAGTTTCTGTCAAAAAATTAGCTGATACCCTTGCAGGGGTTCCTTTGCATGTGAGTCTTTGTTTTCCTCTTTCTCCTTTTGATATTTTCTCTTTATCTTTAATTTTTGCCATTTTAATTATGCTATGTCTTGGTGTGAGTTTCTTTGAGTTCATCTTTTTTGAGACTCTGTGCTCCCTGTACCTGGAAATCTGTATATCTCTTCAGCTCCAGGAAGTTTCAAACATAATTTTATTAAATACATTTTGACTCTTATCTCTCTCTTCTCCTTCTGGGAACCCTATAATGTGAATGTTAGTGTAACTGAGTAGGACCCTATGGGGTCTTCCTGGGACAGGCCTTTCCCCCATATCCTCTGCTTTAGCTCCTCTCTGAGGTACCTAGATTACAGTATTTGTTGCACATTTCCTGAGTTGTTTTACAGATATGAAAACCCCCCACCAAATGGAAAATGTTAACTAATTGGTGACCATGAACACATAGGCCCAGGCCTCCTGGAGCCTAAGGACTGATAATATTAACCCCTGTGACGCCACCCTGTTACCTCACTATCAGCCAATCAGATAATTGTGCATGAACTGATCACATACCCTGCAACCCCCCCTCCCTCATCTGACTTTTAAAAATGCTTTGCCAAATCTCTTCAAGGAGCTCAGGGCTTTTAGGGCATGAGCCACCCGTCTCCTTGCATTGCCCTTTCTCTGATCCAAACTCTGACATTTCAGTTTGTTTGGCCTCAATGTTCTTCAGGCACATGAACTTGCACTATCAATTTTGGGGAGCCAGCCTAGGGTCCGTGCCCATGGCAGGTCGACCCCAGCCAGTAGCAGCCCCTTTCCTGAGTTCCCAGCAGCTGCTGGAGACCATTTTGCTCCAGGTATCTCAGAGGAACTATCCCTGACAGGTGCCATCCACACATGGCATGAAGCTCTTTGGAGCTGAGAAAAGTCTGGAGCTGCAGTCCACATTCAGTTTTGTTGTGCATGAGTCATTCCAACTTGCACAGGCTGGGAATTCTCTCCACTCTATTTGGGCTGCTTCCCTTGTGGGAAGTGAACCACTCAGTGCACTCTCTTTTGAGAGCCGGGTCAATCTGTTTGGAGGCCTCTGTTAGGGAGTGGAAGTGGAATTTTAGATTATACCTCCTCTGATTTTCTGTCTGTGTGACCGTAGATTAGTTGTTGTTTGTGTTTTTGTGTGTAACATTTTGGGGTGAGCCACTCATTGTCCATTATTTTTCAGGAGACAGGCTGTTCTGGAGCCTCCTTCTGGGAATGGAAGTGGAATTTCTGGGCTATGCCTCATCTTATTCTTTATTTGTGGGACCATATGTTTGATGTTTGCATCAACTAAAAAAATATAAACAACCTAAAAGTTGAGAGTTATGTTTTATTCTGTGGGAATTTTTAGGACTTCAAGCCCAGCAGGCAGCATAACAAGTAACCCTGAGAGAACTGCTCTGAGGAGGTGGGGAGGGTGGGGGAGCCAGGTTGTATAGAAGTTTTGCAACAAAGAGCAGGTAGTCTGAATGTCAAAAGATTATTGTAAATTATCTCAAGTTAAGGAATTTAGCACTTTTCTATGTATGGGAAGATGCAAGAGTCTGGGATCACTGAAATCATTCCTTTGATATGCACCTCAGCTATCTGGGGTCAGTATCCTGTATTTTCACATCCTGAGTTTCCTCAAGGCTCATGGTGGGGAGTGGCTGCAGTCCACTGGCTGCTAGATGACAGGTATTCTTTCCTTCCTGAGTTCCCTCAGGGCTCACTAGCTCACATTGGAGGGCTGCAATCTCTGATGACTGTGACATCTTTTGTTTACTGATATGGCAGGAAATATTCCATTTCTCAGATCCTCCTCTTGGTCAGGAATTTGACCAATATTTGGGAGACATTTCATGACCAATTTTTGTCCCATGGTGCTGAGAGGCTCATCCCAGATCAGACGAAAATTCCTGTTGATATGCCACTCCAGGTGCTAATTTTTAGATTAGGCCCTATTGATAATTAAAGATTCTCTGGATCCTCTGTCTCACTAGTCTATTATGATCCAGGGAATATTTTCTCTTATTGTTTCTTCCCATACCTAGAAACACAGTATTACAATTATTCTGTAAGAGTCATAAATGTGATCTATTTCCAATGTTTAGACTTCATCAATTTTGTTGGAGACCTGGTTACACACTGAGTACTGTAAGAGACAACAATCTTATAAAATAGGATATGAGTAATGTAGGTAATAACACTGACAAAGTCATAGTGCAACAGGAAGACACAAACCATAAACAATTTGGAAAAAAGAACAAATTAAAACAATGATTAATGTAACTAGTTGTAATCCAGTTGCAATAAACCATCAAGTCCACAGGAGAGTAAGTAGGAGAAGCCAAATTCTGGCAGGATCAGGTAGAGAGAAAAAGATGAATGTTTCATCTTTGTTCACAAAGGTATACTTTATCAACTTGTTGTAAGTCATAGCATAAGAGAAAAGTTTTTTTATTTTGGAAAACAAAGATTAAAGCTAGTATATTTCCCAAAGTCATAAGGTTATAAATCATATTCATCAGTTCATTCAGTCCTATGAAATTGATTCCTGTCATTCTGAATGAAGTAATCAGGTTTTCCATTAGAGTTTTGTCATTTGTTATACATTTCAGTGGTATTATCTAAAGGCTATCAGAAACTTATATTTGTTTTAAAGAAGTTATTTTTATGAGGCTTCTTGAAAATCTTCACTTTGCAAAAGCATCAGGACAAAGCTTAAAATAGCATGGTTAAAGATTCAAGTACAATACAATTAGCAAGAAACTTGGATATTTCTGTGACATAAAACATTTTAGGATAATAAGTAGAATTATGACATTATATCAGGGCATGTCAGATGTTAGGAATTCCATATAAATTTTGGAATATCTATATTAATAACATTTATCCATACACTATAACCTAAGGTTCATCTCCAATTACTTGATAATGTTTCTGAAGTAATTAAACATACCAAAAAACTTAGTTTAACATTCTTCTCTGAGATGTCTCAGAGATGTTCCTTCAAACATTCCAGAGTCAGCTGGAAGCTAAAAGAAATTTAGTTAGATTTTGACTTTTGGGAAGTTTTTTAAAAATATCAAAAAGTTTTAAAACACAACGGGATCATAGGTAATTGTGAAACAATACTTATTCATTTAACCAAGTCACAAATGATTAAAAGAAAACAACAAATATGGATAACTTTGAGGGCACAGAAACTCACACAGTCTGTTATCAAAAAGGAGCACTATAACAGAGAGAGAAATCAAATTCCAGTCTCATATTAGCTTACTTAACAAAATCCATTTACTTAGTTAACTTCAATCTAAATTTAGTTAATCCTGACCATGCATAAAACTTTTTCTCAGGGTTCGTTTCCACAACCTTTCATCACTTTCTGTAACCATATCAACTTGTCCCTTATTTTTCCATCCAAAAACCCAACCAGCTCTAAGACGTACTTTCTTTTTCCTCAATAAAATGTAATTCCATTCTTCATACCTTCTTTACTGAAAACACACATTTTACTTTCCTACTGTACACTGAAATGATTATTCCTCTTAGCTTTAATTACATGTTTAAATTAGAATTCTCAACTCTTAAAAACCTTAATATCTAGTAAAAGTTAAGAAGTAAGCAATTATGAACTGTCTTTTACATTAGCATTCTGTAGATTGGTGAACATAAATACCAGTGGCAGTTTTAAAAAATATTTGTTTTCTTATAGAGAACATCTCAAGGTGGCAACAAACATTTTCATTAATAGTCCTAAATACCTTTAGCTTCTCTATTTAGTAATTGATGTCTCAGTGTCTTATTAGTTTTTGGAAATTATCTGGCTATTCAATAAACTTCCATCACTTAAATTAGCACAAGTCTAGAACTTTGAGTTACCAGATATATGGAAATATCATTTTAAGTAAACATTTCTAAAATATAATTTTTTAAAGAGTTTACCAAAAGTTCTTATCTCCTTTACATTTGAAGTCTCATCATATCAAGTTATTTTCCTTGCAACTGATATAATAAGGTCTTATTTGACTTTTATTAAACCTAGGTAAAATATAATATTATACTTAATGTTGATGACTCTAAAGATATGTCTATATTAATTAGATTAATAAACTTAAACTTTAATACAAGATATCAACTTAATATTGAATATTTCCCAGTTCACGTGAACATGAAAGTCATTTTTGTCATTTTCTTTTATCTTTAATTCATAAGCACTTAAAGTCAATTAAATAGAGCTCTTTATAAATTAAATTTTGATAATACTTTCAAAAGGTAAAGATATCTCATATGTATAATATGTACAGAAATAAACAGGTAAAACTACAGATCTCATGGCTTCACTTAAAAACTTAGTTATGAATCAGATATTACAGTATAAACTTACTAGTTTCCAAAGAACTGTTGGAATACATTAAAGTTGCTTGCTCAGATGACTAAGGCTTTACTATTTGTAAAGTTTGGCTGAGGGAGCATTCCCAGTGGTTTGAATTTTAAAATTGCCACTTTGTCTTTTTTTCCTTGGTTTCAGGTCTTGCCTGATTGAGCTAATTAGGCTCAGTCTCAGGCCCTTGTGGTCTGTATTTACCTTTCTAGTTTGTAGAGATTTATAAGAGAAAGACAGTTGCTTTTAGTTCCCCAAAGAACAGGTCTGTCACCGAAACAATACTAAAAGGTTTATCAGTGACAAGATTTCTAACTAAACTGAAATTTATTTTATGAGTTCTATGTTCTAGAACTTTAGAGTTTAATTTATCATGCCTTCTGCATAAGACATTCAGCAAAGACCTTCATTTTGAGTTCACAAGTTAAGCCCATAGCAAAATCACTATTTTTATTTTTATTAGCCCTTGAATGTTAGTTCCCAGTTTTTACTTATTTGTATGGCTCAGGTAACCCTATTGGTTTCCTTTGGTATGTTTAATATTTCCTGAGGGGCAATCAGTATGCCTTGTCTTATAATACCATGCAGGGCAAGTATTTCCCAGTGAAATATGCCTATCTCACAATATAATTAAACAAAAGAGATGGTAACCATCTTGTATACAGCTCATTTAAATATCCCAGTTTTATATACTTTCATCTGTCAACTTTTATACAATTAACTTTAGTTTTCATTAGGAACCAATCAACAACCTTTGATCTTACAGGAGGAGTTTAGTTTTTTCTTTCTTTTTATTCCCTGCCCATTTTATTTATTTTTATATAAAAGGCTTTGGGATCCCCAGAGGGAGGTTGAGCCAAGGAGCTCAGGCCCTTTGGTCTAACTGTTGCCCCAAATAATTGCTGGTCAGGTATCTTAATGTAAATTTTTTTCTAGCCCCTTAAATATATATTTTAAAACTGGGGTAAACAGAACTGACTTGATTGGCTTTTAATGTTGGGGACCAGGAAGGTGTCTCTTTTGGCCCATTTAACCTTAGGTAGCATAGTAATATCAAAACCTTGTGTTTTAATCACATAAATGTCCATTTTATTTATCTCATTTTAAATAACCATCTAAAGATTTCTTATTCATTTGAGATAATTTCTTTTAAAATTTCTACCTTGTTGGAAATAGTGTCTAGACTTTCCTTACAGGATTCCTTCTGTTAACATTAATTATTCTAATGTTCTTATTAGCATCTGTAAGACCCATTGAGGGGAAGCAAAGACCACAAATGAAGCTTCCCAAACCAGTTTTTCTTGCTTTACTGAAGAAGTTCTTAGGTTAACCATTAGATATATATATTTCTCTTTTCCACCTTTAGTTTGATTTTTGTTTTATAGGTACCAATAAAACAGCTGTTTATAATGAGAGTGCTCTACATTCACCAAATTACTAATTTCTCCACATTAAAATGATCTATCATTTGGCCATTAATAAAATATATATTAATAGTGATTCAAACCAATAAGATGCATGGGTGTTCAGATAGCGGAATGATCAGTTCTAATTCGTGTCCCTGGTTGAGCAGGTTGTTAATTAAATGAGTAGGTTTCCCTATAGAGACAGCTGCATGACATGAGGCCTTGCCTCCAACACTCCTGCAAGTTTCTCAGTTGCCTGAGAAAGCCATTGCCGGCAAGGAGGAAAGAGTTTGTTCCTTGGAGCTCAAAAGATTTCAGTTTTATTTTGACAAACTCTATTAAGGTAGCCAATTCAAGGGTAAATAACAGGCTGGTCTTCCCCCTAATAACTCTGTCTCACCTTACTCAGTGTTTAACTGAGCAAAGTCTTCCCAGTCTTTAGGATAACCACTAAGCATATAAACTGAGCCTTCCCAGTGCCTTTTACATTGAGGATAACCTGTTCAGTGCCTAAACTGAGCAAAATCTTCCATGCCTTTTGACTGAGGATAACCCAGGTACTTCTTTTTGAAACTGTTTCAGGGATAACCTATTCCCCCCGAATAAAACTTAGGATCATCAACCAATAATGGGAGATCCTAGAACCAGGAGACAGTCACCCAAATTCATCTGGACTCCCTTAGGAGGTGGATGGGCAAAAGAAGCCTCTTCTGGTACCAAGGCTCGGGATCCTCGTAGAGTTCAGGTAAAGGAGAGGAATCTGCTCTTGCCCCTTCATTGGTCAGCCACAACTGTCAACTAAAAAAATATGCACAACCTAAATGTTGAGGGTCATGTTTTATTCAGCAGGAAGTTTTAGGACTTCAAGCCTGGGAGGCAGCATCTCAAGTAACCCTGAGAGAACTGTTCTGAGGAGGTGAGGGTTATATAGAAGTTTTGCAACAAAGAACAGGTAGTCTGAATGTCAAAAGATTATTGTAAATTAAAGAAAACCAGATATCCCAAGTTATGGAATTTAGGGTTTTTTTTTTTTTAATATATATATGGGAAGATGCAAGAGTCTGGGTTCAGTGAAATCATTCCTTTGCTATGCACCTCAGCTATCTGGGGCCAGTATTCTGTGTTTTCACATCCTGAGCTTCCTCAGGGCTCAACTTGGGGTGTGGCTGCAGTCTTATGGCTGCTAGATGGCAGGTATGCTTTCCTTCCTGAGTTCCCACAGGGCTCACCAGCTCACATTGGAGGGCTGCAATCGCTGATGACTGTGACATCCTTTGTTTACTGATATGGCAGGAAATACTCCATTTCTCATTTGTACGTGTGTTAGTACTTGCATTGGTCAGTTGAGACGTCTATGGTAAATAAAAAGGCTCGTGTGTGATGACACCAGGGTATCCTTTCTTATGGCACTGGTTTCATCTGTGGCAGAGCGTTGGTTGGGATTTTCCCTTTTTGAACTAGCTTTGGTCATTTGCTTGTCTTCATCTCCAATGGGGCATTGGTTGGGAAACTTCCTTTTTTGGGACGAGGGAACTGTGACCTTGAGAGACCGATTTGAATTGCTGTTTGCTTGATATTTGATAACACTGGCTGTGAATAATTAAGTATGGATGAGCAGAGCTCTGTTCCATCTTAGAGTCCCCCAGGTACTTTTGCAAAACTAAGAGATCTTTAGGTATGCTCCCTAAATGAAAGAAAATGCCTTAATACTTGCTGATATCTGGAGAGCAAAGACCTCTAATGGCTCAACTATTATATCAAAGTGGGTCTTTTGCAATTGCTTTGGTTTTTTTTTTACTGTTTTATATATGTATATATATTTAAATTTTTATTGGAGTATAGTTGATTTACAATGTTGTGTTAGTTTCTGCTGTACAGCAAAGTGATCAGTTATACATATACATATATCCACTCTTTTTTAGATTCTTTTATAAATTGGGAGATTGGGATTGACATATATACTGTTATCTTTTATTTATGGCACGCCACACATTTTTCTCATTTGTGGTAATGATATAAAGGTTTTATTTAGAAGTTTTTGTTTTAAAAAGTGAGTTGATTAAAAATGGCTGACACTGGAAAGCTGGTATAGTGTTTTAAGAACTGCCAAAATTAATGTCTTTCTTCTCTTGCCTGGATTGTTTTAATTTCTTTTTTTTTTTTTTTTACATTTTTAAAATTTTTATTTATTTTTTATACAGCAGGTTCTTATTAGTTATCTATTTTATATGTATTGGTGTATATATGTCAATCCCAATCTCCCAATTCATCCCACCACCATCACCCCAGCAATTGCTTTTATCTTCGGTGTGTGTGTGTATGTGTATGAGTGTCTCAGTACCTGAGTCTGAATCCCTTTTTCTCTTCCTGGTTTTGCTGAAAGAGGGGCACGTGAATGTGAGTGGATGATATGTATTATTGTCTCTTACTGTTATTTGTTTGTTTAAACTGAGGTGGATATTTGGCAACTGGAAAAAAGAAAGTTCCCTGAAAACAGCCCAAGATGGCTGGATTTTATATAAGTAGTTAGAAGAGGAATTTGTATTTCTCTTCCTGTGCCTTTGAGATGTATATCGTCTACCTGGGGTCTCTGGAGCTTAGCTGATCAATCTGTGTTGCATGGAACTGAAGAAACAAAAAAAGGGGATGCAGGAATAACATTTAAAAAAACCCTCACAACTGCTGGGAATGCACCCTCAGTTGAAATTTAATTCATAAGCTTCATAAGAGATCATCAAGAACAAATAATAGAGCCTAGTCATCTGAGCAAGCAACTTCAACTGTTCTTTGTAAGCTAGTAAGTTTATACTGTAATACCTGTTTCATAACTGGGTTTTTCTTTAAGTGAAGCTAAGAGATCTCTAATATTGTTTGTTTATAATTATGTGTGCACTTTGTACATATGAGATATCTTTACTTTTTGAAAGTATTGTCAAAATTGAATTTATAAAGAGCTCTATTTAATTGACTTTAAGTGCTTACAAATTAAATATAAAAGAAGCTAGACAAAGTGAGTTTCAAGTTCACGTGAATGGGGAAATACTCTATTACGTTAATACCTGGAATTAACGTTAGTTTGTTTGTTGATCTAATTAATATAGACCTGTCTTTAGAGTCATCAACATTGAGTATAACACTTATACTGTACCTAGGTTTAATAGAAGTTAAATGAAATCTTGTTATATCAGTTGCAAATTTGTCAGCAAGAAAAATAACTTGGTATGATGAAATTTTTATGAGTGAATTAAATGCAAATGAGACAAGAGCTTTTAGGTAAACTCTATAGGAATAGTTACATTCTAAAAAAATTAAGGTTTTTAAGAGTCAGGGATTCTAATTTAAATATGTAATTAAAGCTAGTAAAAATAATAAAGAAAACATTTCACTATACAGTAGGAAATTGGGATATATATTTTGAGTAAAAAGGAGTTTTATGCATGGTTGGGCTGTGATTAGATGAAACTTAATTGGGTAAATGGACTTTGTTATTAAAAATAGACTGGTGCAGGACTAGATTTCGTTCCTCTCTGCTAAGAGGAAAAGTTTACTTAGAATGCTGTCTTTGATAACAAATTGTGTAAACTTCCTTGCCTTTAAATGATCTGTATTTGTTTTTAAATATTCATAGTGATCTATGATTCTACCTGACCAAATGTTTTTAAAACTTTTTGATATTTTTGGCGAGCTTCCTATCAAATTCTAATTGAAGTTCTTTGACTTCAGCTAGTTTTGGGATACT
This sequence comes from Eschrichtius robustus, assembly GCF_028021215.1. NCBI lineage: Eukaryota > Metazoa > Chordata > Mammalia > Artiodactyla > Eschrichtiidae > Eschrichtius > Eschrichtius robustus. Next base: position 34,789,542 of record NC_090843.1, read on the forward strand.
TCAGAGGGTCTCTGAGGCACCTCAGGGGGAAAAAAATTAAACTAAGATTTGTTGGTATGTTAAATTACTCGGAAAGCATTGTCAAATGAGTGATAAGCCTCTTCAGATTATATGGTATGAATAAATGTTATTAATATAGACACTCTAGGAATGTTATTAATTATAGACACTCTAGGAATTTCCGAAATTTGGATATGTCCTGGTATAATGTTATAATTTTAGCTGTTATTGTAAAATGTTGTATGTCACAACAACTTGGATAAGCTTCTTTGTCAAGAAGTATTGTAATCAAATCTTTAACCTTGCTTTTTTTAAGACATTTATCATTCACAGGCAGCTAAGCTGATGCTTTGTGAAATTGCCACATCTTCAAAAAGAGTCATAAAAAGGACGTTTTGACAAAAGCAGTTTTTTGATAACTTTTAAACCATACTGCTAAACTAGGTAAGATATTTTAAAAGTCTAATGGAAACTCTGATTTCATAAAACTGTTAGTATAAAGGATTAATTATACAGGACTGAGTAAACTGATGAATATGTTTATAATTTTTTGGTTTTGCCTGAAATATTACTGGCTTTTAATCTGTGTTTTTCCAGATGTAAAGAAATCTTTCCCCCTAAGTATAGTTATGACACAGTCAAAAAGTTAAAATTAATAGATAGGAATGGGAACTGGAACCAAAAGCCTAAGTCCAAAAATAAATTCGATAACAACAGGGCTAAGGGGTTTCATCAGGTTCAAATAATTATAAAGAAGAAAAGAGAATTGTGTTATTTATTAAAGATTCTAAGGAATATTCCCTCTCCAAGGCTGATCAATTCCATTCCACAATCACCCTTCATTGCCCCTGTACAGCAGGAAGTAGCCAAGAGCAGTCATCGTCCCTTTCCCACAAGATTGTGGAATGGACATTGACAGTGGGGAATTGTAATAGGGAATGACAAATCTGACTCCATATTAGATCTCTTTCTTTTACTTTAAACTTTGTATTTTATTGCTTTTGCTACAAGTTAATCACTAAATGGATGTTGCCTATAGTTTAAAGTATATGTAATGACCCCTCTTAGGGAACCCTGCCTCCATGCTTGAATGTTAAACTAAAATACCATTGTTCCACTCACAGTGAGCATCCTGAACCAGCCCACCTGTGAATGGCTGCAAGAAAGAAGAAATTAGCACATCACCCCCTCTCCAAGTCTGGTGGAAACCAGGTGATATTTGCAACAACTTATGACCTATATTGCCTGTTTCACGAAATTGTTTCTTGCATTAACAAATGTGTGACTGAGTTTCTGATAAAATAATGATATACAGTTCCATATGAGATCAATGATTGTAATAGTGTAACTCTAGATATGGGAAGAAGCAACAAGAGACTAGTAAAATAGGTGGTCCAGAGACTTTTGGCACTGTTAATAAGGCCTAGTTCAGGGATAAGCACATTGAGTGACCTATCAATAAAATCTTCACCAGACCTGGGAATAAGCATTCCTAGCACTGTGGAACAAAATGGTCATGCAATGTCCCCAAAACCATAGACAAATTTATGACCATGAAGGGGCCCTGCCAACTAAAAATTGGCACTTTCCATCTACCTCTCCACAGTAGCTGCTGACCTTCAACACCCCCTGAAAAGAGTTCAGGGTGGAGATCAGGAATGAGGCACTCTGTGCTCTGGGAAAAACACAGAACAGGTCTTCAGATAGTTAGATATTTTCAGAAGATTTTATGAGCCCAAATTCTTGTATCTTCTCATATCTAGACAAGCATTAATATCACTAATGATGATATTGGCCGTTGAGGAGAGAAATGCATTTGGAAGTAAAAATGGAGTAGCTGTCAGACTCAGACACCACTGGCCATTCTCAAAGCAACTTCTGCTGGACTTGTAACTGAACGGGACCCTGTGGGTACTTCTGTCAATTTATGATTAACCCCCTTATCTGAACCTTTACTCCTTTTCTAGTTCAAACCTTGTTCTCCTCAAGATTGAGGAGTATCAAAGAAAAGGGGGGAATTGTAACTGAGCAGGACCCTATGGGTCATTCCTGGGACAGGCCTTTCCCCCATTTCCTCTCTGAAGTTCCTAGATAACAATATTTGATATACATTTCCTGAGTTGCTTTACAGATGTGAAAACACCCCACCAAATGGAAGATGTTAACTACTTGATGACCATGAACACTTAGGCCCAGGCCTCCTGGAGCCTAAGGACTGATAATGTTAACCCATGTGATACCACTCTGTTACCTCACCATCAGCCAGTCAGAGAATTGTGCATGAGCTGATCACATACCCCAAAACCCCCCTCCCTCATCTGGCTTTTAAAATGCTTTGCCAAAACCCTTTGAGGTGCTCAGGGCTTTTAGGGCATGAGCCACCCATCTCCTTGCATGGCCCTGCAATAAACCTTTCAGTTTGTCTGGCCTCTCTGTGCATTGCGCACACAAACTTTTGTGCTAACATTAGTATGCTTAATGTTTTCCCAGAGGGTCCTTAAACTACTCTCATTTAAAAAAAAAAAGTTTCTTTTTGCTGTTCTGATTGGGTAATTTCCATTAGTCTATCTTCCAGATTGCTTATGTATTCTTCTGTGTCACAGTCTGCTGTTAATTATTTCTAGTGTATATTTTTCATTTCAGTTATTGTATTCTTCAACTCTGAGTGGTTCTTTTTTATATTTTGTAGTTCCTAGTACCATGTTCAAATTCTCACTGTTCTCATTTATTCTTTTCCCAAATTCTGTTAGCATTCTTATTACTAGTCTTTGAATTCGTTAGCTTGTTCAATTATTTTTCTGTGTTTCATTAGTTGTTTTTCTTGTGTTTTTTTCTTGTTCTTTCATTTGAAACAAATCCTTCTGTCTTCTCATTTTGTTTAACTTTCTCTCCCTCTGTGAAATTAGGTGAAAGAGTTACTTTTCCTGCTCTTGAAGGAGTGTCCTCGAATGGGAGCATCCCTGTGCAGTCTGCACATGCCCAGTGGTTTAGGTAGGAGAGATGGATTTGAAGTGAACATGAACCAAACTTTCCCCCAGGGTATGCTGGCAGGTATAACATTGGTGGGAGGTAGGGCTGGAGATTGATGGGCTAGAATCCAGAGCCAGGTGTGACCTGAGGCTTCTCCTATGCTAAGTGGCCATCAACATGCTGTCAGGGATGGGGTCGGGTCCCAAGGTGCTGGAGCAGAAGCCCTGAGGGTCAGGTCTGAGATGGTTATTTTCCCTCTAAGTATGCACTGTTTCTTAGCAATGGCACCATGGCCCTAGTAGGGAGAAATACTGCAGCGAGAGGGGCTCAAATGGGCACCTGGTGTGGGCTGCAGCACATGCTGGGACAGTCTTGGCCTGCCAGTCAGAGCTCCAGGCTGCTTCTAACATTGGTGGATAGGTATGTCAGTCCTTTGATATCATTTGGGCATTTAGACAGCAACCTGATTCTTGGAGGAATTAAAAACAACTGTCCTTGTTTTGCAAATCTAGTCTTTACAGGACCATAAGTGTGGCTCTAGAAACAACTCAAAACCCATTAATCCTTTTTACCATTCCCCCAAACTCCCCTATTTATCTTAAGAGGCTTGTAAGCATTAAAAAAAATCTGCCCTTAAAGGAACAAAAGTCCTTCTAGTAGAAGCTTGTATTTCTCTTCCTTTACCCTTCAGATGTAAATGTGTCTACCTGGTCTTCTCCAGGAACTCTTATCTAGGCCATCTTTTAAGAATGAAAATTTCAGAAAAGCAACTCTTGGAAATGTTGGATGACAATTTCTGTTTTACCTCTTCTGACTTGATACACTTCAGTCTTTTTTCTTGGTTCCCTGAAACCCAGTGTGTTTCCATTTGGCCTCCTGGCTTCTTTCTAGCCCACATCACTTATGCTGCCATGTCCACAAATGCTATCAGTAATTGGTGATAGATTTATTTTCCACTTAACATAAATATAGCCACAAAATCCTTCTCAATCCAGAAATCTATGATATCATTTCAAATCAATCAGAGTAGGTATATGAGTCAAAATCTATTTATGTTCCCTGACCTGAACCCTTGAATTGATGACATAAAGTTGGGTCTGGCTATTTTGCCTGGTCAGTTTCCTCTTGTACTGAACTGCCAATATCCCCTGGCTTTAGCACTTCATTTTCAGAAAAGAAACACACTGCCTTGTGCGCTGTTGGACTTAATATTAGTGTTCCCCCAAAATTCATATGTTGAAACAATCCCCAACTTGATTATACTTGGAGGTGGGGCCTTTGGGAGGTGACTAGGTCATGAAGATGGAGCCCTCATAAATGGGATTATTGCCCTTATAAAAGAGACCCCAGAAATATCCCTTGTCCCTTCCATCATGTGAAGTTAAAGTGAGAAGACAACTATCTCTGAACCAGGAAGTGGGTCCCTACCAGACACTACTAGTGCCTTGACCTTGGACTTTCCAGCCCCCAGAAATGTTATAAGTAACCTAGTCTATGATATTCTGTTATAGTAGCCTGAACAGATTAAAAACACCATCTTGAGCCTTGATTTTTTTCTCTCAATAATCAAAGGAAATGAACAAGTATTAGATATATTTCATGACACTATTATATGCCACTGTCTATTTTGGGGAGTATAATAATAGACCTAAGAGTAGTAAAATTAATCTAATTATATATTCTCATGTCATCAGTATTCATAAGTAGCCTCACCCTGTTCAGGCTTGATCATTGTTGTGGAGCTATTATCTTTGCCTTGATACCTACATGTCTTTGGGTTCTGAAAGTGTTTGGGCTTAAACTCTTGAGCTTCAGCTATCATCATGATGATGCCATGGATAGCCTGCTGGTTCAAGAGGAATGAAAGACAGGTAGAACAGAACTATATCCAAGATGTGGCTTGAAGACAACACAGCTGTGCCCAGTATCACTTCTTATTTCCTGTAAGTACCAATATGACTGTGTAAGTGAACTCACATCTTTATGCTCCTTGTTCCAAATTTGTAGGATGAGGCTATTTAGCCAGAGGATTATAAAGTTTGTTTTAGCCTTAAAACTGACTTTGATAAACTTGCAGTTGGAGGGGGCATCAGTTATTAATATCTCTATTATATAAAGAATCTAGTGTTCTTAGATCTTATATTGAAATAAAAAGTGGTGAGGTCAGGATTCAGACTCAGAACTTCTGACTACAGTATCACAAAATGTTTTACCACATCATGTGGATTCCAGCTAAATTATAGTTTTCTGTTTTAGAAAAGCAAGATGAATAAATTTATCAGCACTAGGAAATTTGGGTTTGGAGTGATATGGTAGGAAGATTGATTGAAAGATAATTTTTGAGCTTAGAAGGTTTTAGGGAAATCTGGAAGGGGGCTCAGCTTGATGGTAGCTAGTGTGAGTTTTGAGAATCCAGAGAAAAAATTAGACATATTCCTCTGTTGCTCATTTTGCCTAATTCTCTGCTTTATCTCTATGTATATGTAGGATGATTATGTCCTGATCTAGGAGAAATAGACTTATGTCTGAAATGTTCTTTGGGACCCAGCAGTAAATTCCACTCTGGTCACCAGAGCTACATACTCTAAGGGTGTTTTGTATGTGAGCAGCATGGGCCCTTCTCTTGTGGCCCTACTGTAGGCATGGTGGTAGGCAGGATTGGTCCCTGGCCCAGTTGGCTGCCAGGTCCTGCCCTGTGCAGATGCTGCTGACCTGCTAGTGGGCAGGGTCAGGTCCTGCCATGGCTGGCCATGTGGCCCAAGGAGTCTGGTCTGTTGGTGAGAGGGACCTGGGGCAGGTGGCAGCAGGTCATCGGGCATCTCAGGGCTTATGCTGGCTCACTGGTGGGCAGGCAATCCCCAATGGACACTACTAGGCTAGAGGGAGGATTCCAAAATTGTTCTTGTCAGCACCAGTGTCCTTGTGGTAGAATGAGCTCCCGAAAGTGTCTATCACTTGTCTCTGTGTCCACAGGAGCGGTCCCAGTTGCCTCCTGCCTCTCCAGGAAGATTTCCAAGATTAGCAAATGAATCTGACCCAGGCTCTTTTCAAATTACTGTTTCTGCACTGCGACTCAAAGCATGTGAGATATTGTGTGCCCTGTTTAAGAGCAGAGTCTCTGTTTCTTACAGTCTTCCAGCCCTCCTGTACACAAGTTCTGTTGGCCTTCAAAGCCAAGTTTCTGGGGACTCCTATTCTTGAGTTTGGGAGCACTATGTACTGACCCCTGGATCCTTGGGGAGTACCTGTGCAATTATGATTATTCTCCTCTTTGTGGGTTGCCTACTTGAGGTTCTGAGTTTTGACTATACCACATCTCTGCCCCTCCTACCCATCTTGCTGTGGTTCCTTCTTTATATCTTTACTTGTGGAAAATCATTTCTGCTAATCTTGAGGTCATTCCCATCAATAGTTGTTCAGTAAAGAGTTGTAATTTTAGTGTGTCCATGGGAGGAGGTGAGCTCAGGGTCTTCTTACTCTGTCATCTTGGCCACACCTCCAAAGTGATACAAAAATTTTTAATGTTAAAGAAGACCTATTTTATGTAATATGTAAATGGACAAAGGCATGTGTCAGATCCCAAATGGTATTTAAGTTCTTTTGAATATACTGAAAATAGAAAAAACTCTTATTTTAAAATATTAATATTTATAATATGCTAGATATTATATACATTACAGTTATTTGATCTTATGATAGAAACTTTTAGATGAAAATATAATGTATGATAGGCTACATAGTTTCAAAATATTTTGTAAGATAAATGAACAAATGTTTGTAGTCTGAAGTTGTAGGGTCTTATGTCATACTGAAATATTGTTCCAGGTCAAGAGATGCCCATCAGTACCAGAGATTGTTGCAAACAGAATTTAATGCATAGTTAGTACATAACCTATTTTCAATCCCAATCTTTATCTATAGATGGTAGTAAGAGCGCTAGATTTGTTCCCAGGTTTTTGTTAATATCAAATCGGAGAAATTGTCTAATTTTTCATAAATTATAGAGTGCAATACAGGTTATAGTTATTAATGTTGCTTACTTTTATTTAAGCACTAACCAGCAACAGGGCTTTTCTTGCTGTGAGCTCGCTTAGGAGGAGATCAGAATATTAAGTTACAAATTCTGAAAAATGTTCCTCTTCTCACTCATCAAACCCTCCCTTAAGAATGACTTTAATAAGAATGACTGTTGACTGTTTACTGAGTTATAAAAGTTCAGGTTTTTGGAAATTTTCATTTTACATAAAGTTTTTCAAAGAGAGCTTTGAAGGTTTACTTTGAACTATGTCATCCTTATCCCTCAATTTATATGCCTCTGACATCTGAAGGGCACTAATAATAGCTTTGTGAAGGGGGGTTTGCTACTCACCCTAGAGGCATTGGCAATAATTACTTGGTGAAAAAAGCTAATGATTTTCTCACTTGTAGAAAGACTGGAGTTTCCATTGGTTGTCATCACTTCAGCAAATTGAATCGTTTTTCTTATGGAAATGTAGAGAAAGAACTAACTGCACATTAAGGATGTGTCTGAATAGGGACATGTATTGACATTTCAGCATTACCTGAGTTGTGTGTTAAGAGTGGCTTTGTCAAATTAAAATGAATGACAGGTCAAAGCAAAAATTATACGCTCTTTTTCATTGCTCAGAATACTTATTAAACGTCCTCTGAGAGTCCAAAATTCAATTCATTAATATTTTTAGCCAATTTATGTTACAGAGACCATCTTTATTTAAAAGCTTTGTGTAGGAAAGCGTAGGAAACATGGAGAAATGTGAGATTTTAAGTGTCTATTCCAACAACCCTTTGCAAAAGCAACTCTTGCCCTTCATTTTGCTGATTTCCATCATTTTCATGTCTCAGTTCACTTCTTACATAAAGGACACCTTTGTGTAGTAGAGATGGTTTCAATTGGAGTTCATAGTAATCTAATCCCTTTTCTCTTAATTTACTCTTTGACATGTAATAAGCCACTTTATTTTTCTTGTTCTCATTTGCAAACTTCTGCCTGTTGGGTTAGATCAATAATATTTTTTTATATCAATATTTTTTACACCAAACTACTCACAAATAATAATCACAGTCCTGCACAAACCACTCCCTTGGGTGATTCAGAGAGGGTCCAGCACTGACTTTATAAGAAGAAAACCTCTTTCATGAGCAGAAATTTACTCTACTAATTTTACAATTTTCTTTTCCACTCCAGAAAGCTATCAGAATATTATGAGTGAGATAGTATTATTATAGTGTTAAACTTAAATGTGTTCTAATTAATTTAAAAATTTATCTTTTGATGATGGCCTACAAACAATAAATGCTGGAGAGGGTGTGGAGAAAAGGGAACTCTCTTGCACTGTTGGTGGGAATGTAAATTGATACATCCACTATGGAGAACAGTATGGAGGTTCCTTAAAAAACTAAAAATAGAACTACCATATGACCCAGCATTCCCATTACTGGGCATATACCCTGAGAAAACTGTAATTCAAAAAGAGTCATGTACCACAATGTTCATTGCAGTTCTATTTACAATAGCCAGGACATGGAAACAACCTAAGTGTCCATCGACAGATGAATGGATAAAGAAGATGTGGCACATATATACAATGGAATATTACTCAGCCATAAAAAGAAATGAAATGATTTGTAGTGAGGTAGATGGACCTAAAGTCTGTCATACAGAGTGAAGTAAGTCAGAAAGAGAAAAACAAATACTGTATGCTAACACATATATATGGAATCTAAAAAAAAAAAAAAAAGGTTATGAAGAACCTAGGAGCAGGACACAGGAATAAAGACACAGACATAGAGAATAGACTTGAGGACACGGGGAGAGGGAAAGTAAGTTGGGACGAAGTGAGAGAGTGGCATAGACTTATACATCTACCAAATGTAAAAGAGATAGCTAGTGGGAAGAAGCCACATAGCACAGGGAGATCAGCTCAGTGCTTTGTAACCACCTAGAGGGGTGGGATAGGGAGGGTGGGAGGGAGATGAAAGAGGGAGGAGATATGGGGAATTATGTATATGTATAGTGGATTCACTTTGTTATATAGCAGAAACTAAGACACCACTGTAAAGCAATTATACTCCAATAAAGATGTTAAAAATAAATAAATGAATGAAATAGATAAACAACAAGGACCTACTGTATATCACAGGGAACTATACTCAATATCTTTGTGACTTCCCCAAAGACAAGGAATCTTTGCAAATTATCGTGTGAAAGAAAATGCCTCATATCTAAAGGACCTGGAAATTTCCCACAGGTAGCCAGGAGTATGTTGAGCTGATACTGGATGAATTGGATTAGAAGATGAGATAACCTAAAACAGTAAAACAGACCCTCAGAAAGGAAGAAAGTGAAACTCTTGGACCCACCTTCAGAATTCATCATAAGAAAACTTGCTAAATTTTCAAAATCTTTGTAAGCAGAAAGCCATAATCCAAGACCATGAATGTTACATTAACAAATGCTATGCAGGTAAAGCCTGATTGCCAAAAGGAAAAGAAAGCATTATGAGAAACTCTGAAGCAACCTGCTGTGTATTCAGACTTGGGATACCAAATTTGGAACTAACTTCATTTGCTGGGTTCAGGAGAAAAAAGGCTCAATGTGGGAATGATCATCAAGGATCATTACTGGCTACAGAGGTTGCTCTGACCCCAATTCTTACCTTGCCGTAGACCTTGAACTTCAAAGACTGTTGCTTTTTGCACTTGCACCTGCCACTCACTTTTCTATAAGCACTTTCCCTGGTAGCAAGTACCTAGTCCAGAGTTGTAACACAAGCTCTATAGGTGATTGCTTTGGTGTTCATCAGGCTCAATTATTTGTGATTAGAAATAATGTTTTAAGCCTCAAAAAAATAAGTGAATCATTTGAAAACACTCATTCTTTTATTGTAAGTAATGCAGCATTTAGAGTTGAAACATATCTCCATATTTATTCTAAGAACTATAATGATGACCTCAATGTTTACCAACAGTCTCATCTAAAATTATTTCTTTTACTATTACATCGAAGGAAAAGGTTAACATCAACTTGTCAGCAAACCAGCAGAAGTTTACAGTTCTTTTGGAGAAAGAATGATCCTTTCAATTGTCCATTCCAAGAAACTCATTGGGCTATATTTTTTAAAAGATAGAGTCCTAACAAGAAGAATACAAATAAGTCTGTATCTCTTGTACCCAACAGCCTTCAAAAGAAAATCCATCTTTAGGTTTTTGTTTTTCTGTGTGCCTTCTTTTCTCTGGCAGAAATTCTTGGATAAAGGCCTTCACATCTCTCCCTCTTTCTCTTGGGCTCTTCCTTTTCTCTCTCTGGATTTTTCACACAAAGCTTGGGTCTCTGATGCTTTGAAAGCTGCCTCTCACATTACAAAATCTTGTGTCATGAAACCTAAATCGTCTCTGCTCTAGACGTTGGTACAATCTCTTATACTTCTGTGCTTCTCTCTTTTCTCTGTCTACATCTTCTCCTTGAACCACTTTTTTCTTTCATCAGAGTTTTATTGTCAAAGAAGCTTGCAATTCAGGTATGAGTTTATGGAGACATGGACAAAGGAGGTTCAGTCTGTTTGACTTCAAGCTTCCAGGCATGTCTGTAACCAAGCAAAAATATTACACAAGTATAAGTATAGCTGAACAGACCAAAACCTCACAGTAATTAAATGCTGTCAGCCCTCCACATCCATGGGTTCTGCATCTGTGTGTTCTACTAAACATAAATTGAAAATATTTTTTAAAAATTCCAGAAAGTTCCACAATGGAAATCTTGGCTTTGAAACTAAATGTGAGAATTAATGCCATGTATTAGAATATTCTTTGTAAACAGAGCCTGGTGCATACTCTCCATAGTGTTTTGTAATTTTGATATCTAAAATATAGAGTCAGTATATGGCACCAACTTCAGAGAGCCATAGGTGCCATTGATGGTGATGCTCACTTATATGAGAAATTGACCAAAGCAGAATCATGGAGTGATATTTAAGCACCTGAGTATTCTGCTAATACTGTGTTTAAATCCTGAGACAGGAGAGGTAGTTCAAAACTTAGATGTACTTGAAATGGTTCATATAAAATTAGGACCCAGTTGGGCACCTTGATGCAAGATTGAAGTTAAGAGAGCTCTGATAGTAGAAAGCGTCCTTCTGGAAAATAGCTATACATCTCTTTCTGAGAGAGAAATTGTAAGGGGACTAGGTTAGCCATTAACACAATTGTACTAAAATAGGGACTTGTCTCACAGAATTTTGCATCAAAATCCTTGAAGGTGAGATCTGAGCATAATATATGCTTTAGAAAGATTCACCTGGAGACCTACATGTATTCTTGGCTTAAAATGCTGTTTGGTATTTGTGACTATTATGTTACAGTCACTTAAAAGGAGTGAAGGAGGTTTTAGTTGAAAGTTTATAGTTTTCATAACCCCTCCGACTCATGAAATTCAGACATGTTTCCAGAAAGTCCTCATTTAACCTAAAATATCTTTAGCATACACATCTATTGGTATGGAGGCATAATTCCAGCTACAGGGTTACCAAAACAACAACAAAAGCAACAAATAAGGCAGTGAGTTTTCAGGGACTTCAATGATCTGCTTGAATACAAGCAAGGCAGAGAAGGTGAGGGATTTGGTCTTGGAACTTGTTTCCCAGAATACACAAATAATAATGATTCTATAGGAACTCTGTCAATCAGACTGTAAGGGGTTGAGTCAGAGAGATCTCAAAGTTCTTCCAGGTACTCTCAAACATAGATATGACCTGCTATAGACACCAAAGTCTTGACACTTCTGCATGTGACAGTAGGACTGCAAGTTTACTGGGTAGAAGATCTCCCAGGGCAGAGGGGTTTCTGGACTTTCTGGCGATTGGTTGTTTGAGGGTACCAAAGGTGATTGTACTGAAACTCAAAGCCCTGGAACAGCACTTAATTGGTTTTCCAGAAGATGCCCATTTTCTGTGCTTCTGTGACTGGAGTGCTAAATATTAACTGTGAAAAATCATGCAGCCCAGCTGACTGGTGTCTCCACAAATGTATGAACTTCAAGCTTGGTTAGGTTCCTCAGACTACCTGGTAATTCATCTCTATTTGTCTTCCTTTTCTATTCCTCACAAGACCGTGTCATAAGAATTTCCCCTATGTAGTTCAATGTGTTTTGAAAATACCATTTTTATAAAAGGCTACTTCCTATACCATTGTATGGTTGTTTTATAATGTATTTAAACATTCTTTTATTGTTAAGCATAAAGATTGTTTCCAATTTTTTGTTGTCATGTACATGTTGCCATGGATATCTTTGCACTAAATCTTGAACAAATTTATTTTTTTCCTTTACAATGGGTTCCTACTTGGAGAATTACTAGGTGAAAGAGTGGAAAATCAAATATATGTGTACATATATGTATATGTTTAACATAAATAATACATGCTTACTATAGAAAAACATATTAATACAGATAAACAAATATCATCCATTATCTTAAGACTCAGAGATTAATGCAGTTAACAATTTACTAAATAATCTTTTGGAAATGTTTTATGCATACATTGTCATGAACTTTTCAAAAGGCTCATAATACATCTTATCAAATTGCTGTCCAGAGGAACATGACAGTACACACCCCTACCTGCTATATACAAGCACTTTGATTATTATAATTAAATAAATATGTTGGGAAATAATGTTTCATTATTTTTATTAGAATTTGTGTAACTAATGGGTTGATTATCACTTTGAATGTTGATTTTTTATCTCTTCTTTTGTGAATTGATTTTCATATTCTATTCTTTTACTTTGCTCCCTTCTGTTTGGAGGGTAGTTATCTTAAAATATAGAAAAATACAAAGAAGAAAATAGCAGTCACTCAAATTCCATCACACAGAATTAATGATTGTTTTTATTTTAGTAAAATTTCTCTCACTCTTTTTTATGTTTATAAGTTGTTTATGTTACAGAAGTAGTATATCAATAAATTGTCTCTTTTGAATAAAAGCAGCACATTGTATATCAGACTAGAGTCCTCTTGACTTTGACCTCTCAATTTTTACATATATCTCTTCCCTGAGTAAAAAATCAACATTCATTTAAGGAGTCCTCTCCTAAAAATTATATATAAATTATATGTATATATATTTATATACATAAAATCTCCATGGAAAGTATTCAAAATGATCTTGCAGCTATATTGTTATTAAACTTTTTTTTCCAGCCAACAAGTTTCTGAAATATTCATATTGATAATTTTGAACCACTTCATTCCTTTGAAATGCTACATATGTTATCTGAATCACAGTGTATGTACCTACAGATGAACTTATCCTTCCTCTTATTATTGGACATTTAGCTTGTATAGTTATTTTAAACTCATCCTCATATACTCAGTTCTCTAAGAGTATATGAGAATGTTTTATTTTTCTCAATAACTACAATTGCAGTGCTTTGCCAAGCTCTCTCCTGCCCCTCCTGCTGGGTAGTGGGACCCCTTAATGACAACTAATTTGAGTCAGTAAAGTCACTGACTGCTATTGAATTGGTCCCACATCAGTTCTTTAAGACTCAGTAAGGTACATTTTATCACTGTAATCTCATATTCAATTCAAAGCGATTTCTCCTTTCTCTTCCTCACCCCTGTGCCCAGATCAGCATGTGATTCAAAGGGTTTGGATTAGAGGCAGAATAGACCACTCCTAAATCCTCATCCTCCACTCTGCCCCCAATTTTCCTTTCCCTTCTTCTATCTCCTGGTATTGGCTAAGAGGAGAGGGAGGGATAAAACACAACATCTATTTAAGAGCCCAACCTGGGAGACCCTCTCTTGGGTTGGTTGTAAGCATTTTCTCAGCTCACTGATTTCATTGTGGAAGAATGGTAGCTGGCTGTCCACAGAAGAAACAGCTCACAACATTCTTCTAAAGCAACAGTTTTATGGCTTCACACTGCAGCAGTCCCCAGCAAGACAGCAGAGCTTAATCTCTCTACCTTCTCTGACCCATGATGCCAGGTATAACGAGCCAAGGCATGATCTACTTTCTAGACCTATGGGGATGGGGAAATTGAGCAGACTGTCAGTGCCCCAGCTGGCTATCCCTCCCTTATTTGTTCCCTTTCACTTGCAGCAGAGTTTCTCTGGTAACTAAGCAGAAATCTAATCAGAGATAATACATCAATCTCCCTTTCTTGTAGACATCTCCATACTGTTCCCAGTGATTCTCCTGGCTCTTCGTTTTCTGGGAATGGGAACTTGAAGAACCTCTCCCTAGAAACTCTTCTTTACTTCCCAATTCTCCTAATATGACCATAGGGTAGGAGGGGTTGTCATGTGTCTGTTCTATTGAAAATGCTATCTTAGTGTAGGCTCCGGGGGAGGTGGCTGGCCCCCTCCATTGGGCAGTTCTCTGTACTTAGAGAAAGCAAGGAGTTGTAATACTTTTGATTCTTATCTGTACATTTTAGTTCTAGGAAAAAGGAAAAATCCCATTTGTACCTCACAGCATCTTTTCACAATAATTTCCAAATTTTTATTTTTCCATACAATGCAATTATGGACTTCCTTATGTCAACCTTCTTGCACATACATATGAGTACTTGTGATGGGAGATACCTAGAAGAGGATCTGCTGATTCACAAACATGCACAATTTCAGTTTTAATAGTTACTGCTGAATTGCCTTCCAAAATGGCTTTACCAATTTTCACCCCCACAGAACTTATTTATTAGTAAGAAATTATTTTCCCAAACTCTCATCATATCTGACATTACTGGCTTTTTGTCTTATGGGTGAAAATTAGTATCTCATTTTAAATTTACTTTTTCTGATATTTTGGTAAAGATTAATATATTTTCATTGAATCTCTGTCTCATTTTTTTCCTTGGTAATGTTTGGCTTTTTACTTATGTGTATAAAATCTTTATTTTTAGAGAATGTCAATGTTTTGTCATAATATATTTCATTACCCTCCTGATTATTAGTAGCCCTTTAGTCAGAATAATCTTTTTAAAATTTAAATCTTAATACAGCACACTCCTACTTAAAATGTGGTATTTCCAATTGACTTCAATATAAATTTCAAACTTTAACAGGTGTACAAACTCCTTTAAGCTACATCCTCTGTATACTTGTTCAGCTTATCAATCATCATTGCCTGCCTTACACATTTTCTGTTCCATGCATACTGAACCATCCAAGACTAATTAATATCCCATCCTTTTTCATGTTCTGTGTGACTAGAGTAGCTCTTACATACTCTTCTCTACAATTCTTATCTAAGTTGTGTGATTGCTTTGTAGGCAGTGGTTATAGTTTAATGAGCCTTGATGTCCTGATGTTTAGCACAGTGCCTTGTACACAGCATGATCTAATTAAAAATTGGATGAATGAATAAAGCTAAGATATAGAAATCATAGTTATAATGTCATGAACTCTCTGAAAGAAATATACATTTACTTGAAGTGGTTGAGAAGAGAATATAATTGTACTTTAAACATTGAAGTTGGTAATTAGAGAAGTTGAGGGATCAGGTCAAAAATTGAGGCATATGATGGGCAAAGATTAATGATTCAAAAACTGAATTGCTTTATGTAATTATATTTTACAATGGACTTTTCTCCTAGGATATAAGCAAAGGACATCAAACATCAAAGTGAGCATGACAACTTATAGTGAGGGATTCACAAAAAGAGGTGGCTGAATATTTGTTAGTTTAAGACAGTTCTAAACTCCTTATCCATATCAAGCAGCTATAGGAGGTCTAAGGAGAAAAATTAAAAGAGAAGTTGTAAAGGAGATTTTGGGGAGGGTTCCTGTTGTACACTGAGTTCTCCTACCCATCTCAAAGAAAAGGGTAGGTTTTTCCTACCCTTCACTATATGCCTACAAAAGGGGTTTCATTGGGACCACTCAGAGAGTTAATATAAACACTGGACTGTTGTCTGATTCCTGTCTGAGCAATGGATAGTGTAAGGCATGGCCTGATTGGCCATAGACAGAAAAAGACACAGAAATGGCTACACTGAGTGACCTGTACTTCCCATACGCATCAGGGGAAAGAAATCACGGACCAGTGATGGGTAAGATATAGCTGGAAAATATAAGATAAAGCTAACAAAGGATCAGAGGGTTGCCTGGAGGGACAAACAGCTATCAGCAGACATAAAAAGAAGGAATCACCTAATTTTCAGAAGCTGGATATTGAATAAGTGACCAGACCAATTAGAATAGAAATCAAAGGAACTGAAGGTGTAAATGCTCCAGCATTGTCCCAAAGATTCTATGGGAGAAAGCTTTACTTCTAAATATCTATCAGGTCCAGAGAAAAGCCATCATTTAAGCAAGAACTTTTCTTAACTCTTTTTCTCTCTTCATTCTTCATGTTTCAAACTGAAGAGGTCAGAAATTGAAATTTTCATTAACAAGATGTGGCTGAGGGATAAAATGATGGTGAGGAAGGAGAAAAGAGGCCAAATGTACCTTCTTCCCTTGTTACAGAGTTTCTCTAACAATAATTCAGAGGTGAGGGAAAGAGCAGAAGCCTTAATCTTAAGAATGTTTGGGTGGTGGTGGGATGAATTGGGAGATTAGGATTGACATATATACACTAATATGTATAAAATAGGTAAATAATAAGAACCTGCTATATAAAAAAATAAATTAAATTTTAAAAAAGGATGTTTGGAATTTTGAACATATATAGAACTGGACATTTTAATTCTTAAGTTGAAACAATGTTTTATAACTTAAGAACTATCAGTGATATTTTGAGGTATGCCTGAATTTTCTGTAGGGACAGGGGAGGACAAAGCTCACTAAACAAATAAGTATAAGCAATGAGAGACAAAATAAAGTGGCTTTATAATTCCATTCCATGAGTCATTTTTGTTCAATATGCTGATTGCATTGTACTTATAGCCTGGTGAGCACTTGTGCAGTGACAGCTACTTTAAGGCTCTATGCCAGGGTAAACTATTAATAATTTATATGTTAAATCCATTCTATTATATTTTACAGACATACAGATTCTTCTTGAATTTTCCTCTAGATATCAATGCTTAAGTTCTTCAATTTTTGCTTCTGTCTCCTGAACCTCCTTGGTCCAGTTTAATAAATGAGAATTTGCACATGTGATGAGGCTAACTCAGCTAAGCTGGAATAGATTTTAATACTTTCCCATTCTGGCCTCCTGGATAACATCAATACTATTGATTATAATGGTCGAGTTGACCAGACAGACACTACCCCCCAAAAAGGATCTCATCAGTCTGTTGGTGGAAATTCACAGGAAGTCATGGAAACATTTTTAGAAAATGAAGTACTCTGTGCAGGTCGGGTTAGCAAATGCCTAGAAAAAGGAGAGTATGCACTTTATAATCTGCTCTGTTTCCAACATTGTAACTGATATAAGGAATATTCCATATTCAGTTTATTACAAAATTATTGCTGATTTTCAAAAGAAATGAATATTACTCTATTTTTAGATTGGTGTATCAGTCAGAGTTCAATCCAAAGCAGAGCCATTATGAGTATTATGGTATAAAAAATTTACCATAGGAATTAGACCTTATATATTTGAGGAAGAAAATGGAGAATTAACTGTCTGACAAAGGAAGTTGAAAGATCAGAGAGAGAGGTCATTAACCATCATGGGGGTAGGTGAAAGTGTTAGAGCTTAGCAAGAAATCTTAAGGTTAGGCATGTCTGGAAAGGGAACAGGTGTCAATGTCTGTGGAAGGCTGAAGCTCTGTCAGTTTGCAGCAAAGCATCTGGTGGTGTGTCTGGAGTGTTATTAGTTAGCAGGACCAACAGTCAGGAAGGAGAGCCAGTTGCAAAGTAGGAAAGAGCTTGAACCAACTCAAAATCTGCTTGAGACCTCTCTATCTATCTCTCACCATCTCTAACCTCATATAATGAGGTTTGCGGCTTTTCCCTCCCAAACTTCATACAACTTAATTTTTAACAAATTCTAACCTAGAATTACATAGAGAAGGAGATTCTGGAAAATGTAGTTCTCAGCATAACAAAGTTGACAATACAACAATCCACCACAATCTACCTCTTGTCAAATCGGCATACATATACACCTCTTTTACCCATACTTAGCTTCCAAATTAAGACAATAACAAAATGAGTAGTCTATAACGATATAACTGTTCCTTTGTAAGACTACAAACACACTAACCTTCTTTCCAAAGGAAGATAACAAAGTCATAATTTTCTCTCTTCTAGCTGAGTCACACACAGCCCCCCCCCCACCCTTGACATCCTGTTACTTACATACTGAGTTATAATAGAACGGGAAATGAAGAGAGAAATGAGAAAGGAGGGAAAAACAAAAATAATCAATTAATACCCATATACAAATATATTTGCATCAAAATTAGGAAGACATAGTCATAGCTACTACGATTTGTTTTTCTGCAGTTGTTCACATGATCATAGCTGGCAGCTATAACTTTGTTCTTCCATTACCTGTTTGATATTCCTTTTACCTTTAGCAAGCAATTCAGCTGATCATGTTTCCTTGACTGGGAAGGTGACCAAAACCATCGTTTCTATACGGATTGTTGTAGTTTTCCATTAACTTTGACAATGGGACAACTAAAATGTGCAACAGAGAATCTCCTGCATTCTAGACATGCCCCTCCCTGCTTTTATTATATAAAAGGAATTTAATTTCCTCTTGTCAGGAAAAATGATCAGGATCAATCACCCAGACAGTAGAGTAACACTATATTTGCCCATTGTTTCATTGGCTCAAAGTAGATCAAAGTATCCAGTTGGCAGTTTCAACTTTTAGTTTAATGGCATAATTATTATATCCCTTGTTAGAGGACTTTTTTTCTTGAGAAGTAAGACCTGAAAACAAGCAGAACCCCAAATTATTAGGTTGGGGATATTTTTTGTTAGATGATTACTAGTAATGAGTATAGTCACTCCTATTTCCACCTCCTGAATCCCTGATCTGTGAATACTGACTAAGGAAAGATACTACCATATGGTGGTTGTGGGTAAAGATTATTTACCATATCTTTGAGGTGATCAAACCAGCTCTGCAACGTGTTGCCACCCAGTTACTACACCAAGTCTTCAAAAATCTATTCTACAAATTCAGCTATTTCAGGGTGTTAGGGAACATGGTAAATCCAGTAAATTCTCTGAGCAGGAGGCCATTGCTGCCCTGGTCAAATCTCTGTTAGAAGCAATGTTATATGATAACATCAAAATAGTGGGTCAGTGTAAGGAAAAGAGAGGAAATCATGGACCCTGCAAACTAGATTATACCATAGTGATTAAGAGTTGATATAACCCTGAGATAGGGCAATGAATGAGATTGAATTTGCCAGCTGAAAGTAAATTGTTTTTGCCACTTCATACTATTACATATATAGAGAAAAATCATTCACCAGAACAATAGCTGGATATCAGGTGCCAGTGGATGTGTTGACTTATTTTATCAGCTACAATTACAGTGCTTATTAAATTAAGTTCACAATAATCCCCAGCCGCTTTTGTTTTTAAAGATCCATTTGTCATCTGCATAGGCATGTGGCATGTGGTAAGATTCACTAATCCTGTATCTTCTAAGGCGTTGGAGGTGGAAATAATATTTGCAATTACTCAACCAAATGCAGTATTGCTTTGATTTACTCTTTTAGCAGGTAGAGTCAATTCTGGTGGCTTCTATATGACCTTTCCTACAAGAGTAGCCCTCACATTGTGTGTTTAGAAACCAATGTGGGGACTTTGTCAGTTTCTGAGTATGTCTACTAACTTTGCATTATGGAATAGAGGAGATAACAACAGATTGGGTTTGGTGGACCACTGTGAGTTAGACCTGGGCCAAAACTCCATAATCACATGGTCTCCATAAGCCTCTACTCTGACTGGTAGCTGACAGTCACATTTTAGTTCTCTAGAAATTATAGTGTCAGTTCACAGCAACTGTCCAATAATTCCTGAAAGTTCTGCATAAACTTCTCCCCCCTCTATCCAAGTTACCCTGGTAAATGGTCACTGGTCACACTGGAGAAGACTATGAGAAATATCTGAAGTATAAATTTTTAGCAGTATATAGGATTCTTTCTCAGGGAGACTTGGATTCCTCTTTGCTTAAGTGACTCTGGGTCCATAAATTGGCTCAAGTCTGGAAATTAATCGGGTGCTGTGACTATTTTGACAAATCAAGACAGATTTCATTTTGATCTAGAACTTTTTCACTTATATAAGTCAAAACTCTAATTTTGCTGCCCTTCTATTTTAGTCCAAAAGACAATATGGTCTAATTAGCCAACATAAAATATTTCTATTGGGTCAACCATTTTGATTACTACTTTGGGTCTAACCATTCAATAAAAATTGAAAATATCTTGCAATTTGTTTTGTGTTTATGGCTACTTTTCAGATGTTGTATTTTGCATCTGAATCTATGGGTCCTGCCAAGACATGGGTCTGGAAGCAATGACAGAGGATGGGAGTAGGTCCTGAGGAGCACCACCAGTCTCCTACAGGAAACTACCTCAGGGGAATAGAATGCAGGATCTTCAGCCACAGGGAGACTAACCTACTCCAACAAAGGAGCAAGGTCTGATGATTGTATTGGGAAAGGAAGCTCAACAGAATTTTTAGGGTGTGATGTTCTCAGCTTCAGTAGAATCTGCCCATTAAATCCCTTCATACAAATTTTCAAGATCCTGCTCCTTCCCAGTCAATACCCTAAATTTAACATAAAAAAGCCCTGTGAGGTTGTAGATTTGATCTGCATTGTATTTTAGTTACTCACAGGATTAGACTCTTGGTTTGATTTTCAGAAATCCTGTCCTGTTGTTATGGGAAATAAGGCTTTCTTTTAGGGCAGTTATAAAAGCTTTCTGTTCCTTTATTGGACATTCTAATGGGAATTTAAGCCACAGGATCATAATTTTATTTCTTTAAGTTACTTATAATTGACCAGATAATCTCAGTATGCTTTATTGTAAGTAAAAATGTTTATGACAGCAACTACCTAAGCACTCAAATCATTGTCCTCTATGTGTGGTTGAATATAGGTGTCTATAGGTGATAATTTAATTATTTGTACTGTCACTGAATTCCTTGGGCTACCAATGTGCTCTATAACACTGGTGATAAGGTCATTAATGTCCTTAAATTTAATCAGATAATAAAACCAATTCCAGATTCCCATTCTAAAGATTCTATTTTCCCAGTACCCATTCTGGCACCAATAATTGTATCAGTCAGTGTTCATTCAGGGGAGCAGAACCACTATGAGTATCATAAAATGAAAAAGTTATCATACAAAACATACATTACACAGTTGTGGAAGGAATTGGAGAGTTGGAATTTTCAGGGAAATATTGAAGCTGGCCAATCCAGCTGTTAGAGTAAGACTACCAAGAGAGGCTGGTACTGGTAAAGAAGAATGTGAATGTTATTTGCCCTTCATGGCTATTTCCTCTGTGAATTTTCAGCAAGGCATCTGATAGGATTGGGTTTTCTTTTGGTGAGCAGGTATATTAGCTATCTTTTGCTATGTAACAAATTACCACAAATGTACCAGTTTAAAACAATACACATTTATTATCTCATAGTTTCCATGGGTCAGGAGTCTGGATACAGGTTAGCCTGGTCCTCTGAGAGTCTCAGAAGGCTACAATCAAGGGGTCAGGCAGGTCTGGGGTCTCACTGAGGCATGGGGTCTCTTCTTATGTGATTGTTGGCAGAATTTATTTCATTGAAGCTGGAGAATTCATGGATTCTCTGTTTTCAAAGGTAGTAGGTATAAACCTCTCTGACACTCACCTTTATTTAAAGGCTCTGATGATTAGGTCAGGCCTACCCAAGATGAGTTTGCTTTTCATTTACTCACAGTCAACTGATTAGTTACCAAACTGTGGAGTGATATCTCATCATATTTACTGTTTCCACCCACACTTAATGGGAAGGCATTATACAAGAAAAGTGCACCAAGGAGCAAAAATTTGGGGGCCTTCATAGAGTTCTGCCGACTACAAAAAGAGTGGAAGTTGAGAAAAGAGCTGGACATTGAATAGAGAAGAACCTGGACAAACTGGAATCAGCCAACCCATCTGTATCTGTCTCTCATTACCTTTAACCAATGACAAACTTCAGAGGGTATTAATCACTACTGCTTTACTCCTTCCTCCTCCAAATCATGCAACTTGTCTGACTGTAACCCAGAACATTATAGGGAAGTGAGTTCTGGAATATGCAGTTCCCAGTGTAACCAAGCTTACAATAGAATAATCCAGCACAGCCAGGGTGGATAAATAGTATTAAACTGCACTAAGCAGGGCACACTTACTTCTCAGAAAATCCAAAATGTGCAACAAAATGTCTTTACTGTTTTCATATGAAGAAATCTTCTTTATGTAATGTTAAGAGTCTACCCATGTGAGTTATCTCTTAGTGAAATGAAACCAGACATTTTCTGTTTGTTTCAGGTTCAAAGAATCTGTTTGTTCCACTCTTGCTTTTATGACACAGCTAGATCAGTGGATATCTTTCTAAAATAGAATTTTAAAGAAGTCACGTTTTTCTATTTCATGCAATTTAAGTGAACATTAGATAATAAGAAAAGATGAAAGTATTTGCAACATTAAATATCTGCCTTTGTTGCCACAGTGCCTTTCTCCAAGGAATTGTCAAGTCCTATTACTTCTGGCTTAACTCAGGAAATCTAACTACAAAATCAGAGGAAGTAATAGAATCATAACATATCAAAGCTGGCCAAAAAATAATTCTGGTTATGTTGCAAGGCATTCTGGGACCACTTTATTGTGGAATATGAAGGATGAAAGGAAGATGGGACTAAGTGGAGCCTGAATTGGAGAATCTGACCCAACTATAGAGGACTAACCTCATTGGAAGGACCGTATGGTTCTTATTAGGTAATACTATAGGATGTGATGAACTCAGGCTTATTGAGATAAATCTAGAATGTTTAACTAGAAGGAAGAATTCCAAGGGCATAAATGATATGTGAAGTCAACCTCAAAGAAGGGAGAGCACACAGAACTCCATTGTCAGGGGACTAACCTAGCTATACAGGGGTCAGGGCTCTGCAGATGCACATTCATCTTACTAATCTTCTTAAATTACAGCTTCCATTATTTCAGTTGCCAGGTCCAAAGTCTTCAGAGGCTTCTCATTTTCAACAAAATGGTTTTGAAACCTTTCTGTCAAGCTTTTAAAGTTCTCACTATTCTAGTAAACATCTCTTTCCTAGTTAACTGTTCATAGTCTGTAAATTAAACCTTGTGTGTGTCTATCCACATGTATTTTTTTTTTCCTCCTCATAAACACTTTACTTGTTTCACTACTTTCTCTTTGTTGAAATTCCTTTCTCCAAAGCAGACAAGCCAGGGTCTTGTCACTAGCCACTGGCCCTCATGGTCTAGTGGTTAGGATTTGGTGCTCCCACTGCTGTGGTCTGTCTTCAATCTCTGGTTGGAGAACTGAGATACTGCTTCAAGACACTTCAGGCAGAGGCGACCCAAGATCATTTTTGGTGCCGAAACCCTGGAATTCAAGGTATACTGCAGGCTTTTCCCAGCTGTAGCTTGAGGCCCCTGACTTTCCCTCTTGCCCTCTTTCTCTCACTCTCTTCTTTGCATTCTTTTCAAGACCCACAGGGTATAGTCTTGGTCCACCCATTGCATTATGGCTCCCCTCGACTGAGGGTGGCTGGGGTACCCCCAAGCTATGCAGATTCAAGTGACACTTGGGTGACAGCTGATGCTTTCTTTGGGACCTGGTAGAAACATGATTTCTGACCATGAAGGAGCCTAAGAGGTCTCTCTCCCTCTCTCTCTCTCTGTCCTGTATGGAAGCTTCCTCTATGCTTTTCTTTCCCACTTTAGTCACACAGCAAAGTCTCTTTCTCACTTCATATCCTTGTGTCCTTTTAGGGAAGTATTTTCTGGACATCATCCTTATACTGCATCCCGGCCACTGCCAAACTTGCTGTTGCCTGTGTCAGATAAAATCATCAGGTGCTTCCCAATTTTATCTTAGCTGTCAGACATATAGGGCAAAGGATTTTGGGTTCTGCTGGTGTATAGGGTTTCACCTCACTCAATGTCCAAAAATGTACTATGAGAATTTCTCTCCCTCCCAGCCCCTGGGTCTTGAACCCCATGCCATCTTCCATAGCACCCAACTCCAATTTCTACACAGGTTCCTCTTTGCATTTATTGGACCCCCTTTACTCCAGGCCTTGGCAGCCTATACACTGCTATGGACAGCCTATTGGGCTGGCTGCTACCCAGAAGCCCACATTATAAATTTTGTAGATACTCAATTGTGAGGAATACACCGCAGTGTAGGAAGACTTGTCATAGTGCATAAGCTCTATAGATAACAGATCTTTCCTAAGGGGAATGCTGGCAACTGTTCTGTGCTGGTTCAAATGTCCTCCCCTGGCCACATGCGGGGACACCTTATGCAAGGTACTGGGGACGTCTGTTTAGAAATCTGTGGGGGAGTAGAGGAAGGTCCAAACCCCATCAGCAATAAGATTGAAGGGAATTTGGGGAATGCCCTGAACCCCTTCAGGTAAAAGCCTCCTGGTTTCTGGGACACCAGACTCCATTTCTAGGAGTGCTCTTTTGTTCTTGGTTGCAGGTTACCCAACATGGTAGGATCCCTTTCCAAGCCAGAAGAAACACCTCTGGAGTGTATCCTTGAGAATTGGAAACTTTAAAATAGAAGGGCTAAGAAAGGAGAAACTTAAATTCTACTGTAACACTGCCTGGCCTTTGTATAATTTGGGGAATGGAGAAAAATGGCCGGAAAATGGGTCTCTAAATTATAATACCATTCTGCAATTGGATATTTATTGCCACAGATAGGAAAGTGGACTGAAGTTCCCTATGTTCAAACCTTCATGGTCCATTACCAAAATCCTGCCTTATGTGGCTCTTGTAATCAAAAGCCTGGGGAATCAGGTAACTCTCCTGACATTTTAGATGATCCCCTTCTAATCCCTGCCCCCAGCTCTCAGGAGGGAAACTGAGCTCCCCCTTCTCCTGACAGTAACCCTACTTCTTTGGAGCCACTCACTTCTCCAGAATCACCTACTGCTCTGCACCCCTTTGGACGATCCTAAACTCCACCTCCCCATGTCCCTCTATACCCTCCATTACCTCAAGAAAGAGAAACTAGTCTCTCTGGGGTAACTCTTGGTGGAACTTCCTATCACCCAGGATCAGGGAAAATATGCCCTCTTAGGGAAGTGGCACCTGGTAAAGGGACAATCAGAGTACATGTGCCCTTCTCTTTAACCCATTTAGCCCAATGCAAACAAAGACTGGGTTGATTTTCTGAAGACCTTAGTATGTTTGCTGAAGGGTTTCAGGCCCTAACTCTGGCCTTTGATTTAACTTCGATGGATGTCCAAATAGTCCTATATACTTGTATTCCTGAGGAAAAACAGAATTTTGGCAAGAGCCCAAGGGCATGCTGACCAGCTTACAAGGGACCAACCCGAACATTTTGTTATGGGTGGAGATGCAGTCACAAATCAGGGACCCTGTTGGAATTATAATTCCTCAGAGGGAACAGAGGCCAGGAAGCACATGACCCAATGTGTATTAGAAGGAATGAGAAAGTGTATCAAAAAGCCAGTTAACTATGAAAGGGTTAAAGGAGTGGCCCAAGAGGAAAAAGAAATTCCAGCCCTCTTTCATGGACGGCTTGTGGAGTCTTTTAGAAAATATGCTAACATTGACCCCTCCACTCCTGAAGGTCAATACCTGCTGTGGCAAAACTTTTTCAGCCAATCAGTCCCTGATATTAGGTGGAAACTCAAAAAGTTACCAATAGGCTCACAAACCCCCATGCCCCAACTCCTAGAGGTGGCCTTTGGGTGTATTTAATAATCGAGATCAAGCTGAGGAGGAAGAGAGAAGCCAGTATGAGAAAAGACAGGCCAGGGCTCATGCAAAACTGACAGCCATTGCTGTCAGCATGCCTTGCAACCTCACGACAACCCAAGGGGGCCAACAAAGTCTATCCATCTGGAGGTAAGACCAGCAAGGGAGAATGCTTCAAATGAAAGTCAACTGGCCACTGGTCCTGAGAATGCCAGGAAGAGTCTCCCAGGGCCATGCCTAGCCTGCAAACAAACAGGCCATTGGAAGTGGGACTGCCCTCAGTCCCAAAGGGGAAGGGGGGCTCCCACTCCTAAGATGGCCATGCTGGATGACTGAGGCATCCAGAGGATTCTGGTGGATCCCCCCTATGAGGTGTTTATCTCCATCAAGGAGTCCTGGGTGGTCCTTCACCTGGCAGGTAAGAAGATTGATTTTTTTAAATTGATACGGGAGCCACTTACTCTGTCCTGATTTCTCATGCTGGGCCTCTTTCCTGCAAAAGCTGTAGTATGACTGCTGTCAATGGAAAGCTTTGCACTCATTACTTTACTGGGCTTCTCACTTGCCAATTTGAGCAACTTTCGATTTCACACTTTTTAGTTTTGCCTGAGTGTCCTACCCCACTAGTGAGGAGAGACCTTCTAGGCTTCCTTGGGGCTATATTATGGTTAGGAGGCCCCAAGCAGCCCCTTATCTTGACTCGACTAAGATAGACCAGCTGGAAGAAGAGCAAGGTCGTATTCCCAGCCACATTCTACAAGCAGTGAACTCTTCAGTATGGGACAAAGGAGTCCCTGGGAGGGCCATAAACACCCAACCTGTAAGAATTAGCCTTAGGCCAGAAGCTGCTTACCCTGACAAGAGACAATACCCCATAAAGTTGGAAGCAAAGAAGGATTTACAACTTCTCATAGATAAATTCTTAAAACATGGCCTGTTGGTACCCTGTCAGTCTCTGTGCAATACTCCTATTTTGCCAGTTATTAGTCATATGGGGAATATAGAATGGTACAAGACCTTAGAGCAGTAAATGATGCCATGGTCCCTATTCAGCCCCTTGAAGCCAATCCTTATAACATATTAGCCCAAATCCCTGAGGATGCTAAATGGTTTACTGTGCTCAAACTCAAGGATGCTTTTCTTTTCTTTTTTTTTTTTTTTGCATACCAGTTCATCCCTCATCACAATATCTGTTTGCCTTCAAGTGGACTAAGACCTACTTGGGCCAAATGCAACAATACACCTGGACAGTATTGCCTTAGGGCTTTTGAGACTGCCCACACTTATTTGCCCAGGCCCTAGGAAGAGAACTAAGGGAGATGCACCTAAAAGAAGGCTCTTCTACAGTATGTAGGTGATATATTAATATGTAATCCCTCCACGGAAGCCTCAGATCAAAATACCATTGAAGTCCTTAATTTCCTTGGGGCCCAGGGTCACAGAGTCTCTCAGACAAAGGCACAGATCCCAAAGCAACAAGTTAAATATCTGGGATATGTTTTAAACCCCAGAATTAGACAGTTATCTCCAGATAGAAAACAAGCTATTACAGGCCTAAGTTCTCCAAAGACAAAGAAACACCTCCATACTTTTTTGGCATGGCAAGATTTAGCAGAATTTGGATTCCAGGATTTGGGCTAATGACTAAATCCTTATCTGAAGTCACTAAAGGCCCAGATATAGAACCATTACTTTGGAATGAGGAACAGGAAAAGGCTTTTAATAATATCAAGCAGGGCCTCACCAGAGCCCCAGCTCTGGGTCTCCCCAGTTTGAAAAAGCCACTCATCTTGTACATGGCTTAAAAGCAAGGGACAGCTCTGGGTTTCCAGGTACAGAAGCTAAGGGAATTTCCTCAGCCTACAGGCTATTTTTCCAAACAATTAGATTCTGTGGCCTGAGGTTGGCCTGGCTGCCTTCAGGCAGTAGCTGCTACTACTTTATTAGTGGAAGGGGGTGAATAGGGACCATGGCATCATTACCTTTGGACAGCCACTGGAAGTCCACACCCCCCATCAACTGCAAGGGATTCTAGAGGTTAAAGATCACCAATGGCTAACTGGGGGCTGCCTTACTAATTACCAGGCTTTGCTCCTTGACTCCCCAGAGGTAACCCTCAAAATTTGCCACACTCTCAACCTAACTACTCTTATGCCTGCTGAAAGCCCCAAACTAACACATTCTTGCTTCAAAACCCTTGACCAGGTTTATGCCTGTGGGCCTGATCTAAGAGATCAAGCTATAGAAAACCCTGAGAAAAAATGGTTTACTGATGGCAGTAGCTTTATTAAGAACAGAGTCAGGAGGACACGGTATGCTATTGTGAATTCTCAAAGTGTCATAGAAGCAAAACCTTTTTCCACCTAACACCTCGGACCAGAAGTCTGAATTGATAGTTCTAATCCAAGCTTTAACCCTAGGGGAAGGAAAAATTGTAAATATATACACAGACTCAAAATATGCCTTCTTTATTTTACATGCCTATGCATCTATCTGGAAAGGAAGAGGACTTTTAAATACAACAAATTCCCCTATAAAATATGGAGCTGAGATTTTACATCTCATAGAACTGGCACAAAAACCAACAGGTAGCAGTCATTCACTGCCGTGGGCACCAAAAAGGAATTTCTCAAATTACCCGAGGAAACAACAGGGCAGATCAGAAAGCAAAAACAGCAGCCCTGATGCCCATAAATGAAATGGCATTAATCCCATCACTTACCCCTTCTAATGTTATACACAGGTACTCAACTTTCAAAGAGACCAGGGCATGAGACAAAGGGGGAACTAAGGGAATAGATGGTTGGTGGCACATAGATTAAAAATTGCTTATATCTTTTTATGATCAATGGAAAATAATTAAATGGCTACATGATTCTCTCCATCTGGGGAGAGATGCAATGTCTACAATTGTTTTCCAACATTTTAAAGTGAAAAGCTCACAGATACAATCAAAAGAGTTACTCAAGCCTGCGCCCTGTGTGCCACCCATCATCTGGGAGGCCACCTCAAGCCTCCCCCTTTTGTTAGCCCAGTCCAGTGATGTGGTACTTACCCAGAAGAGGACTGGCAAATAGATTTTACTCAGCTGCCCTCTTTCCAGTGCTTCAAATACTTGTTAGTCTTTATAGACACTTTCACTGGTTGGGTAGAGGCCTTCCCCACTAGGACAGAGAAGGCAGATGAAGTGGCTAAAGCATTTCTAAAAGAAATAATTCCTAGGTTCAGTTTGCCCCACCACCTGCAGAGTGACAATGGACCCTCATTTGTAGCAAAAGTTACCCAACAGCTTTCACAGGCCCTACGAATCAGATACCAACTTCATCCTGGAGACCTCAGTCCTCAAGAAAAGTAGAACAGGCTAATCATACTCTAAAGAAAACCTTGGGCAAACTGTCAGGAAGCATCAGAGTTGTGGTATAGCCTGCAGCCAATAGCTCTCTTAAGGGCCAGGGCGGCCCCTAAAACAACCACTAAGTTAAGCCCCTTTGAGATGACATATGGAAGGCCATTCCTCATGCTGAACATCCTAACTGACCCATCTTAAATACATTATAAACATAGGCCAGGTCGAGAGAGCTATACGAGAATATGGCAACAAAGTTCAGCCCTCCCCAGGTATAAGAGTCCCAGTCACTCCATTGTAAACCTTAGGGAATGGGTGCTCTTAAAGACCTGAAAAAACGAGTCCACTGGTGACCAGCTCCTCCCAAAGTGGAAGGGTCCTTACCAAGTCCTGCTGAGCATCCCTACAGCAGTTAAACTCCAGGGAGTCACTAGCTGGATTCATTTACCCAGGATTAAACTTGTCTCCACTGATATATTACAGGAACCCAAAGACCCACATTCCAGCCATTCCTGTGAATCCAGCCCTTCCCCCAAGTCTCCACAGGACAAGGGAGGACCCTGGACAGCCTGAAAAGTCCAGGTGGATGAGTTAGCCTCTCCAAGACCTAAAGCCTTCAGGAAGGACAAAAGGACTTCTTAGACCCAAAGCTAAGTATCCATAGCCACTATCTTTTTTGCCTTCCAGTACTCCAGTCCACTTACAAAATAACTGATATGCTCTGCTAGATTTAGATATTTATTGTCCTCCTTGCTCTCACTTATGCTTTCGGAATTTATTACGAGTGCCGCTATAGCCCTGCACCTATACCCAAGAGGGTACGCCCACGCCCATGCTGGGTGTTTTAATGCGACTCACCTAAAACCTCAGGACCTCATGTTTACCATTGGGTTTCAACTCACTACAACACTTCTTTTAATGCTCCTTCTTTCCAGTCATTTTTCAAGATCAAAACCGATTGGTGCAATTATGAAGATATTAATTGCTTTAGCTTTTCTATACCTCTTTCCCTCATCCACAGGATGGATGGACAACTCCCTGGTTAGCATTGCACAAACTCTTTCTTCCTCCACTCAGTTGACAGAATGCTGGATTTGCTTGCCATGAACTGTCTGTCATTAACCAAAGTGACACATTTGTCCATTCGTAAAGAATTTTAGCCAAGTTCTTGAGGGAAATTGACTTCCACCAAAGACCCAAGACTCAGTGCCATCATGTACAGAGTCTGAATTGTTCATTTTCCTTCAGATAAAAAATTCTAATGTCACTTGCCTAACTCTTCCCTTAGCAGCATAAGGAGAATATGAGGTCAAAATTGGGGGACAAAAAACTGGCTTTAAGACAACCCAGTGTTTTATGATGTCCCCCACTCAAGCTGAAGCTCCAGTTGCCCATTTGTGCTCAAACCTTAACCCACTACCCAGTGGAAGAAGGATCCACACTGGAGGAGAAATTGA
This sequence comes from Eschrichtius robustus, assembly GCF_028021215.1. NCBI lineage: Eukaryota > Metazoa > Chordata > Mammalia > Artiodactyla > Eschrichtiidae > Eschrichtius > Eschrichtius robustus. Next base: position 34,820,209 of record NC_090843.1, read on the forward strand.
CAGAATGGACATGGATGGAGCCCATTGGGTATAGGGTTGGAAAATATTTCCACAAAGACAGGACTGGATGGTTAAACTTTAAATCTTTGAGCCAGTTAGTCTATTGTGCCCTGACAGGGTACCTTTTTGTATGCCAGGTAGATAAACAACCATGGGCTACTAAATGCCTATGCAATCATTCCACACCCATGCAGTGTATGCTGGGAACTTTAATTACCCTTTTCTCAACCCACTCCTCAAACGAATACAAGCACTGGGCCAGTTCATTAAAAATATTCACCTGAGTGACTCAAGACTTACCCAGAAATATCCCAGATGGAGATTTCTATTTCTTTGGGTATGCATTGTTACCGTGGTGGGGGATAGCTACCCACCAAGTCCTTCGAAACTTGTCTCGCACTCTTACCACCATAGCCAGTGAGACTGCTAAATTTCTTACTAATTTACAGGAATCTCTAGATTCCCTGGACAAGGAGGTGCTTGGCAACCAACTGGCCCTGGATTGTCTATTGGCAGAACAAAGAGGGGTATGTGCAAATTGTCAATACTTCTTGTTGCATATATGTTAACACCTCTTCCCAGGTAGAAACTAACATTGAAAAAAATCTACAACAAGCCACCTGGCTTTAGCAGACAATTAACCATTATTCAATATGAGAGGGGAAATTGAAAACTGGTTCTCTAGTTTGTTCCCTTGGATTCCACAGGGTATTAAAAACTTTCTGACAGGAGGTTTCCATTTTCTCATAACCCTCCTCTTTCCAGCCGTACTGATTTATGTTATATTTTACCTTGGGCTTTGTTGTCTTCCATACTGTTGTAAATCTGTAACTAAGACATTTCGGTCCAAGAAGGAGGCCTGGGACCAACAGGTTCAGACTTTCCATTTTAGACATAGAGAAACATGTTAAATTTTAACCTGAGATTAACAAAAATATGCTGACCATGTATAACCAGATTCTTATCCCTGCTTGAGTCTCTGATTATAATAGTCCTTTACTAGTCTTTAGCCCCTGCTTCTTTAATCTACTTATTTAGTTTGTTTTCTCTAGGGCACAACAGGATAATGCAGGGATTCCAGCCACTCCTCAAAACAGACCCTGCTGGAATAACACCGGAAGTCACCCTGGGGTCCCTCCACAAGATAGGGTGAGAGTTCCATGTCCCCAATTAGGTCGGGTCTGTGGCCCCCATGCCAGCCTGAAGAAGACAGACCTTCACCCTTCATCTTCCCAATAAAGATTTCTTGGGGTCCACATCTCTCAGGGGAGATTTGAGACAGGAGACGGATGGGCCCTAATCTGAGCAGCTTGAACCTCTCACCTGTGTTCAGATACTCCAAGATAAAGATAATGGCAGGAGCAAGGAGGAGCTGAGTTCTGCTTGGATAAAAGATAAAGAGACCACATATTTATCATTTTCGAGGTCAAGGAGACCTCCCAAATTACACAAGCACAGAAAAGGGGGCTCAGAGAAGGGAGGATGTGCCAGATAGTAATATGTTCGATCAACTTCCTAGAAACCCTTGCACTTGAATCCATCTTGGCTAAAAGATGCACACCCACACTGGGGAGAACCCTAAGTCCGGCCAAATGTGGGCTCAGGGCCAGGCAAAGCAAGATGATTGGCCAGGGGAAACCTGGAAGAACTACCCCCATATAAGTGATTTACACTACCACAAAGGTGCGACTCTTTGAGCCTGCCTGTGTGTGTCTATCCACACGTAATTTTTTCCTCCTAACAAACACTTTACTTGTTTCACTACTTTCTGTCTCTTTGTTGAAATTCCTTTCTCCAAAGCAAATAAGCCAAGAACTTGTCACTAGCCACTGGCCCTCGTGGTCTAGTGGTTAGAATTTGGTACTCTTACGGCTGTGGCTTGTCTTCAATCTCTGGTTGGGGAATGGAGATCCTGCTTCAAGCAGGCTGAAGCCACCCGAGATCAGTATGACAAATGGTTATTGGTGTTATGAGGAAAAATGAAGGAAGTTTAGGTGAGGAAGAATGAGATGAGCTAGAGTGTATATATAATTTTACCTAGTGGTTAGGGAAGCCCACAATGATAAGATAACATTTAATAAAAGACCTGAAAGAAGCAAGGAACGAGCCATAAAAATATCTAAGGGAAGTGCAATACAAGCAGAGGGAATAGCAATGCAAAAGCTCTGAGGTGGAAGTGTGCTTGGTATGCTCCAGAGGCATTAAAGTGGTGAGAAGAGCTGGAGTACAGTGAGTGAGGGAAAGAGGGGCTAGCTCATGTAGGAACTTTTAGATGTGGTGACCCTAAGTCCCAGTTTCTTCCAACACTCCAAATTTATGCTTGTTTTCCCAGCAAAATATTTGGTAATTCCCCTTTCATGTTCCAACATGTCTTGGTTTGGATAATGCTAAATTTTTATAGTATTCTTTGGTGAGCATGGGGATAATAATACCTTCTTAGAGTGAAAGTTATAAGATTATATGAGATGATTTATTAATTATTTCAACAAACACATAAAACATGTTTTTATAAAAAACACTGTTTTTATTATCTATAGATGCAAAGATGATTAAGAATTGGTTACAAACCTCAAGGAATTTTTAGTATATATGACAATAAAAAAATTTAGTACAATGTATTAAGGATGATAATTGCATGTAAAAGGTGCAGAAATAAAACAGGGTGGTTGACTCTTCTGGAGGTTGGAGATTGTTTTAATAAGGGCAGGGCTATGTGCAAGTGTTGGCTTGTCCTTGGAATTTTATAGGATAAATGAGGGTTTGACAGGTAGAAAAATGGAGGGAATAAACCCAGGCAAAGGACAGAGAAAATGCAGTCAAATGGCAAGAAATAGCCTATTTTATTTAAGGACCAGTGAGTGGGTGATATTTTGCAAACTTCACACAGTGGAATGGGGGAAAGCTGAGCTGTAGGAAATGAGGTAGGAGAAAGAGATAGGTGCCAGAACTTAAAGGTTTGTTTCTGTAACTCCAAGGAGCTGGACTTTATTATCTAGTCAATAGAAAAATACAGAGAGTTGTCCTAGTCATTTGGCTAGTGATAGAATCACATTTATACTTTTAGAATTATTCCAAGGCCATCTTAAATGGATTGCATTGGTGAAGTCAGTAAAATGAGTTCAAAAGTCATTGAAATAATTCAGAAAAGAGATACGTATGAGAAACATATTTAAGAGTCAACACCTGATATATAATAGGGGTGTAATAAGTGATGTCTTCTTTTCTCATTTGACAGTTCTCTAGGTTAGTGATGGCAGATGTTATTATCACCATTTTACAGCTTGAGGAGTTGAGTTTCTAGTTAAAGTGACTTTCCCTGGGGGCATTCAGATTGTAAAAGACAGGGCCAGAGTTACTATTTTTGAATTTCTGCTTTCAAGTTCAGCACTCTTTTAGTATCTAAGAGTTTTGAGGATACAAATAAGAATAACCATTTTTTAAATAAATAAAATATACACTTTCTATATATGGCCTTCAAAGGCCCAAGTAATCAAGTTTCATCTCTACTGCTCATCTATTCCACAAATACATTTGCAGAGTTTATTATAATCAGGAACTGGAAACATAATGGAGAAAGTGACAAAGACTTTGCTCTAATTGAGCTTAAATGCTGGTGGGTGAGTGAGATGATCAATGAACAAATGAACAAATGGGTCATATAATTACAAGCAATGATAAAATAAAGATATGCAGTAAATTAATAGAAGGTTAGGGGACAGAAATTTATGGGAAGACTGTATTAAATAAGGTGATCTGGACAGACCCTTCTGAGGAAGTGAATTTGAGTTGATACCTAAGTGATGTGAAGGACATAGACTTGTGAATATGTAGGAAAAGATCATTTCAAGGAGGCAGAAGGATTATCAAAGATAATGGCCCTCAGACAAACTATGTTGTATATTTAAAGATCAGTAAGATGACCAATGTGGGTGGCACTGAATTAGTAAGATGGTAAGAAGGGGGACATAGAAGCAGTTTACATTTTAGTTTAGTTTTGTTTTCTTATTATGAGTGACTGTGTGATTAGTGATGCCATTTACTAAAAAGATTCAGGTGAAGCTTCAGAGAAAAACAAAGACATGATAAAGTTGAGATGCCTTTGGAAAACCCAAGTATAGATACTGAGCCACTTGATATTAATGGAGAACTCAGGGTAGAGGACAATTACAGGAGTAAAAATGTAGTAAGCAACAGTATACAAAAGGTTTGTAAGGCTATAGACTCAGATAAAATCATCTAGGAAGTGATTATATGTAGAAAAAGGAAAGCAAAGACCAAGTTTTAAAAAATTTACATTTGGGGAAGAGGAAGAGCTCCTGGCAATGAAAACTGAGAAGCAGCTGATGAGGAAGGAGAAACACCAGAAGTTGTTTTCCAGGAACCAAGGTATTGAAGGGTTTTAAGAAGGAGGAAATAATCAACTATGTCAAATTCTCCCAAGATTCCAAATATAATGAAGATTGAGCATTGACCCATGGATTTGGGAAGATGAAGGATATTAGTGACTTTCAAAAATGTGGATTTTGCAGAGTGATGGGGATGAAGCCCAAAAGGAAACGGGTTAAGGAAAAAAAAGGGGAGTGCAGAAGTAAACACTGTGATAATTTATACTAGGAATTATTAGGAGTTTACTAGATGTGGGATTTGGGAAAAAATAGGATGGTAACTAGAGGAGGTGATAGGGTGATGGAGGGGGTATTTTAAAATGAAAGTTGTTACAGACTATTTGTGTGATAACGAGAATGATTCAGTAAAGAGGGGAAATGATAATGCCAGAGAATGTGGGAAGGGAATCTTATCAGATGAATTCACTTTGGCACAACTAGGTAGACTGGTAACTAGGTAGACTTGGTTACACTGAGGAGAAAATCAGAACCAGTTTATTGCATACATACTATATGTAGACATTCCATGAAGCTCTTCCCCATATAATACTTTCACCACAACTCTATGGTGTAGGCACTAATATTTCTTCCAATTTATAGATGAGGAACGTGTATCTTAAAATGTTCCAATGACTTGACCATGTTCAAGTCACACAGTTGGTAAGTCACACAACTGGTAAGTGGTTGAACCTCATTCCAAACCTAGGTTCACTAGTTCCTGTATTTAATTACTCTACTGCAATGCTAAAGGAGAAGAGGCAGGACTTCTGTCTAGTTCAATGAGGAATAGCTTTGGGTAGCAAAGGATGATAATGTATATCTTTTTTTTTTTTTTTAATTTATTTATTTATTTTTGGCTGTGTTGGGTCTTCGTTTCTGTGCGAGGGCTTTCTCTAGTTGCGGCAAGCGGGGGCCACTCTTCATCGCGGTGCGCGGGCCTCTCACTATCACGGCCTCTCCCGTTGGGAGCACAGGCTCCAGACACGCAGGCTCAGTAGTTGTGGCTCACGGGCCTAGTTGCTCCGCGGCATGTGGGATCCTCCCAGACCAGGGCTCGAACGCGTGTCCCCTGCATTGGCAGGCAGACTCCCAACCACTGCGCCACCAGGGAAGCCCGATAATGTATATCTTACTTCTTACTGTTGCATGGAATTTTTATTAAATTACCGGGTGTTTCAATAATAGTTTGACATCTCACAGTTTTGGTTAATACTAATTCCAGAGTTACAGGACGTGGGTTATTCTTATAATGTGTGCTCAGAAATTCAACCTAAAAGCCACAATTTTGCAGAAATTGTCCTGAAGACAGGTTCTTTGAGCATGTACCATGCAGTAGGCTTTTTATCATTTTGCCTGAAATTCCTCAATTTAATTAAAAAAAAAAAAAAAACTTTTCATTGATCTACATTGAACCAAACACTGTTCTAGTTGATGGGCATACATAGATGAACGAAATAAAATTTCTGTTCCCAAATGTTCTTTTAACAGGCAGATTCAGTGTGGATAGTGTCTTCCCTAGGTTATTTCTGTCAATCGAGTTGAATTGGATTCTTTTAGGTCCCCACATCATTTATTCTATGCACAAAGCTATACCAAAGCCTTGCATTTAGGGAACAGACAGAATGGAGGCAGACAAAAAGTGACAGAAAACATTTTTTCAAAGAAAACGATAATTGAATGATTGATTAATTGATTTTCTACCTTGTTCCAAAAAGAATTGGGGGAAGTTTGCAAATATACAGAATATTAGTTAATATAATCAAGGTCAGAAATTAGTAAAAAGGAAAATAAGATGACTTCAGGTCAAGACTAGGGACTGAATATCTCCCATACATTGTGAAAATTTGTCCAGAGTTAAGGAAAGAATTCACATACAAATACAGAGCAGATGCTCTCTAATTGGATAAAAGTGGAATAATTATGTTACTCTGTCTCTTTTTTTTAAGTCATAGAAGGCTTTTAATTCTTTGTATTGATTCAAAATTGAAATACATATATCTGTATTATTTGACCCTTACCTCAATTTCTCCTTTCAGAACAAATCAACCCTCTAGTGTCACCTTCATGTAGTACAGATTTCTCTCATGAAGATCAGGTCAGCAGGTCTTCCTCTTGAGCCATTCACATGTGCCCACCTGGTTATTGGGCAGATATTCTCCTGTAGGGTACAAAAATCACCGAACATTAAGTTTTAATTGCACCTTCATAATTGTTTAAATATTGACATTCATTTAATGAGCTAATTTTGCTATGCTAATCAGTGCTCAATTCAATCCAGAACATACCAAAAAAACCCAAAAAACAAAAAAACCCCACAGTAACAACAAGAAAAACAGAACTTGTATACTTATAGCTTGTGACTAAAATAGTATCACAAATCAAAACTGTGGCTGACTAGTTGCTTGACATCTAACACAGGACAAACACAGACTCTCTCTTCACACAACTTTCATCACTATAAACACAATCTACTATGATTTGTTTTGGAATCAGTTTTATTTGAGAAAACACTGGAGCTCTGTCAACAATCAACAAACAAAATATAATTTCCTTTGAATGAATGGAATTGGGATTATGCTTTGAAGAGATTGCTTTTCTTCTTCTTAAGGGAATTGGTAGAATGAAGTGAGAAATTTTCCCAGTGGCAAAATGCAGAAGCCAGTTGTTCAAAACCTCAGCTGCTTTTCTTCAAACTCTTTGGGCAATTATAAAACAGAAAAGTTCCAAATTGTCAAGAATGTAATCAAAGCAATAGGTGATGTAGCTTAATGGAGGGAAATGGGTTTGGGATTTGAAGTCAGGGGTTTGGCTTTGGTATGTATTTGGCAAGGGTATGGATATAACCAAAATTGTTATGTGATTTTGGGCAGCCCCATATCTTTTCTGCATCTCAGATTACTTTGCAGGAAAGTGTGGTAATATGGTCATTGTAAGAATTAAGTGAAAAAAATATATTTAAAAAGGTTTATAGATGATTGAGTTAAATAACAAGGAAACTTTGTGTCTTAAAATAATTTTCTGTACATATTTGATGTATAACTCAGCTTTAGCCAATACCTTCAAGATTTTTCTGAACTCCCTATTCCAATTATTGACATAGAGAAAGGTGGAGATCTGACTTCTACAGTTCAGAATAAATAGAAATTTCTGCTGTTGTGACCAGATTTAATATTCAAAAATTATGGATTTATTATAGTCTTAACATTAGAGAAATTTAATCAGCAATAGACATGAATTCCAAAGATAGCTGTTTTCAAGCCATTTTATTATTTGGTTGTCAGGGACTCAGGTTTCACAGGGTCTTTCATTTCAGCATCAGGTACTCTAATAATTAAAGCTCTGTTCCTGCAACAGGTCTTCCCTTACACAAAATACATTACTGGAATTATTAGCACCAATCCAATCATGAAAATTATGGATACATTCTTCACTGTCCTGGTGTTGGTTACAATTTGTCATCTTGATAGAAGGCCTAGGAGGTAGGAGAGAAAAGTAGAGCTTTATTTACAAATGTGGATATTGCCAAGATTGCTACCCTGATTTAACAACTGTTGTAATCTTGGTCTTAGGTTACCAAAACATGGCAATTCTACTTTAGTATGGTAAGTGTGTACAGAATAGTTTCTCTACCCTTGATTTCTAATTCCACATGATCTGCTTTCTAAGTTTTTTCAACAGTTTTTGACATCTATCCTCAACATTGTATGGTTTTGCTCTTTTTCAGCAATTAAGTAAGCTCACATATGGCATATGCTTATTTCTCAGCAGTAAAATCTCATTAGTATAAACTCTGGGGGAGAAAGAGTAGATGCAAGAAGATGAGTTAGGAGGTGATTGCAATTATCCAAAATATCTATGACAAAACTTCTCAAATTTGTGTGCAAATGAATCATGAAGAAACTTGTCAAAATGCAGATTCTAATAGGATGAGGCCCAAAATTCTTTATTACTATGAGCGCCCAGGTGATGCTGATGTTGTTGGTTCACAAAACACACTGAACAGCAAGGATCCATGGTGCCCATACCTGGTTTCTACCTCTATGCTTCTCTCCTTTGACTGGACATTTTAGTGCAGTGGTTCTCTACTTAGGCTACATGATAATTCCAACCAGAAATTATTTAAAATATGCTGTTGTTTGACCTCATATCCCAGAAATTCTGATTTAATTATTCAAGTGGAAGGCCAAGACATAAATATTTTAAGAAACTTTCCAGGTAATTCTAGTATGCAGTCAAGATTGAGAAGGCTGGCTTTGGTTTATTTGGCTTGATCCCAGCTTCATCCTTTCATGCTACATTAGGACCTCTGTTGGCTCAATGTTTCACAGCATGCAGACTCATTACCCCAACCAACTGACCTCAGATTCTGAGTATTGTGCAGTAGCCCTCACTTGTCCAGCAGAGGAACTACAATAGATAGCCACTCTCTCTTAATTTGGTGTCCTCAGCTCTTGGTACTCCCATAACATCTTTATTATTCTATTTTACCATGATTTTTTCATATGTTCATATCTCCCCCATTCAGCTACTCAAGGACAAGGACTGTGTCATAGTCATCGTTATTTTGTCAGGCCCTAGTACCATGCCTGGCATAGACTATAGAATCTGTACAGTTGTACAGAAAAATGAAACAAATTGATGCAGTGTGTTTAGTGGGTTCCCAGAAGATTCTTAAGATTCTTCAATGAAGCATTCATGTATGAAATGCTAGTGGTATACATAGCTGTCTCTATTCCCAAGATGTGGGCAAGAAAAACCTGATTAAAAAAAAAAAAAAAAGACTACAAAATGAAGTGGCAGACAAGATGGCAGAGTACAAGGATATGAGCTTACCTCTCCTCATGAAAACACCAAAATCACAACTAACTGCTGAACAACCATGGACAAAATAAATAAATAAATAAAAATAAAGCTGTAGTCTACAAAAAAATGATATCCTACTTATAAAGACAAAGAAGCTACGATGAGATGGTAGGAGGGGCACAATCATGGTAAAATCAAATCCCATACCTGCTGGGTGGGTGACCTGCAAACTGGAAAATAATTATACCACAGAGGTTTGACCACTGGAGTAAAAGTTCTGAGCCTCACATCAGGCTCCACAGCCTGGGGTTCTGGTGTCAGAAGGAGGAGCCTCCAGAGCATCTGGCTTTGAAGGCCAATGGGGTTTGATTGGAGGGATTCCACAGGACTGGAGAAAGAGAAACTCCACTCTTGGAGGGAGCACACAAGGACTTATGCATACCAGGACCCAGGTGAAAGAGCAGTGACCTCATAAGAGCCTGGGCCAGATGTACCAGCTGGTACTAGAGGGTCTCCTGCAGAGGCAGAGGGTGGCTGTGGCTCATTGCAGGGACAAAGACACTGGTTCTGAGGAGTACTCATTGGCATGAGCCCTCCTGCAGGCTGCTACTTTCTCACCAAGGCCTGGCTTGACCCAACTACCTATAGGCTCCAGTGCTGGGAAGCCTCAGGCCAAACAACTAACAGGGTGGGGGCACAGCTACAACCACCAGAGGAAAGGCTGCCTAAAGTCTTCCTGAGTTCACAGCTGCAAGCTAAACACACCCCTTGACATGGCCTTGCCCACCAGAGGGAAAAGACCCAGCTCCACAAACCAGTGGGCAGGAACTAGTCCCTCTCACTAGGAAGCCAGAAAAAGCCTCTTAGACCAGCCTTATCCACCAGGGGGAAGACAGCAGAAGCAAGAAGAACTACAACACTGCAGCCTGTGGAATAGAAACCACAACTTACAAGTCAGACAAAATGAGATGGCAGAGGAATATGTTCCCGATGAAGGAACAAGATAAACCCCCAAAAGAACAACAAAGTGAAGTGAAGATAGGAAATCTATCCAAAAAATAATTCAGAGTACTAATAGTAAAGATGATCCAAGATCTCAGAAAAAGAATGGAGGCACAGATTGAGAAGATACAGGAAATGTTTAACAAAGAGCTAGAAATCTAAAGAACAAACAAAGAGAGATGAACAATACAGAAGCCAAAATGAAAAATACACTAGAAGGAATCAATAGCAGAATAACTGAGACAGAAGAATGGATAAGTGACCTGGAAGACAAAAGAGTGGAAAACTATGCCATGGAACAGAATAAAGAAAAAAGAATGAAAAGAAACAAAGACAGCCTAAGAAACTTCTGGAACAACATTAAGCACACCAACATTCACATTATTGGGGTCCCAGAAAAAGAAAAGAGAGAGAAATGGCCTGAACAAATATGTGAAGAAATAAAGCTGAAAAATTCTCTAACATGGAAAAGGAAACAGTCACCCAAGTCCAGGAAATGCAGAGAGTCCCAGGCCGGATAAACCCAAGGAGGAACATGCCAAGACACATAGTAATCAAACTGACAAAAATTAAAAACGAAAATAATAAAAGCAACAGGGAAAAGCAGCAAATAACATGCAAGGGAATTCCTGTAAGGTTATCAGCTGATCTTTCAGCAGAAACTCTACAGGTAAGAAGAGATTGGCACCATATATTTCAAGTGATGAAAGGGAAGAACCTACACCCAAGAATACTCTACCCAGCAAGTCTCTCATTTTGATTCGATGGAGAAATCAAAAGCTTTAAAGACAAGCAAAAGCTAAGAGAATTCAGCACCACCAGACCAGCTTTGCAACACTTGTTAAAGAAAGTTATCTAGGTGGAAAAGAAAGACAACAACTAGAGACAAGAAAATTACCAATGGAAAAGCTAACTGGTAAAGACAAACATACAGTAAAGGTAGAAAATCACCCACACACAAATATGTTATCAAAACCTACAATGGTGAGAAAAGGAGAGTACAAATGCAGGATATTTGACACACATTTGAAATTAAAAGATCTGCAACTTGAAACAATCTTGCTTATATACAGACTGCTATATCAAAACCTCATGGTAACTGCAAACTGAAAATCTACAATAGATACACACACAAAAAAGAGTAAGGAATCCAAACACAACAGTAAAGTTAGTTATCAAATCACAATAGAAGAGAACAAAAGGGGAAGGGAAGAAAAAAGAGTTACAAAAACAAATCTGAAACAGTTAACAAAATAGCAATAAGAACATACATATTGATAATAACCTTAAATGTAAACAGATTAAATGCTTCAACGAAAAGACATAGACTGGTTGAATGTATACAAAACAAGACCTGTACATATGCTATCCACAAGAGACCCACTTCAGATATAGGGACATATAAAGACGGAAATTGAGGGGATGGAAAAAGGTATTCCATGCAAATATAAATCAAAAGAAAGCTGGAGTAACAATACTCATATCAGACAAAAATAGACTTTAAAATAAAGACTGTTACCTGATTAACAAGAGATCAACCAAGAAGAACATATAACAATTGTAAATATATATGCATCCAACATAGTAGCACTTCAATATATAAGGTAAATACTAACAACCATAACAGGAGAAATCTACAGTAACATAATGATACTGGGGGACTTTAACACCTGACTTTCATCAATGGACAGGTCATCCGGACAGAAAATCAATAAGGAAAAACAGGCCTTAAATGACACATTAGAGCAGACTGACTTAATTGTTATTTATAGACCATTCCATCCAAAAGCAACAGAATATTCTATCCTTTTACTAACTTTCTTTTTTTACAAGTGCACATAGAACATTCTCTAGGATTGATCACATGGTGGGTCACAAAGCTAGCCTTGGTAAACTTAAGAAAATTGAAATCATATCAAGCATCTTTTCTGACCACAGCACTGAGATTAGAAATCAAGTATAAGGAAAAAAAACTGTAAAAAACAACAAACACCTGGAGGGTAAACAACATGCTACCTAACTACCAATGGAACACTGAAGAAATCAAAGAGGAAATCAAAAAATACCTAAGACAAATGAAAATGAAAGCATGACAAAGCAAAACCTATAGGACACAGCAAAAGCAGTTCAAAGAAGGAAGTTTAAGACAACACAATCTTACCTCAGGAAACAAGAAAAATCTCAAATCAATAACCTAACCCTACACCTAAAGCAACTAGAGGAAGAAGAACAAACAAAACCTGAAGTTAGTAGAAGGAAAGAAATCATAAAGATCAGAGCAGAAATAAATGAAATAGAAATGAAGAAAACAATATAAAAGGTAAACAAAACTAGAAGCAGATTCTTTGAAAAGATAAAATTGATAAACCTTTAGCCAGATTCATAAAGAAAAAAAATGAGAGATCAAATTAATAAAATTAGAAATAAAAAGGAGAAATTACAACAGAAACCACAGAAGTACAAAGCATCATGAGACACTACTACAAGCAACTCTATGCCAGTAAAATGGACTACCTAGAAGAAATGGACAAAGTCTTAGAAAACTACAATCTCCCAAGACTGAATCAGGAAGAAATAGAAAATATAAACAGACCCATCATAAGTACTGAAATTGAAACTGTGATTAAAAATCTTCCAACAACAAATGTCCAGGACCAGAAGACTTCACAGGCAAATTCTATCAAACAGAGAAAAATTAACACCTATCCTACTGAAACTATTCAAAAAAACTTATGGGATGCAACAAAATCCGTTCTAAGAGGGAAGTTTATAGCAATACTATCTTACCTCAGGAAGCAAGAGAAATCTCAAATAAACAGCCTAACCTTACATCTAAAGTGACTAGAGAAAGAAGAATAAACAAAACCCAAATTTAGTAGAAGGAAAGAAATCATAATGATCAAAGCAGAAATAAATGAAATAGAAATGAAGAAAACAATAGTAAAGATCAATGAAATCAAAAGCTGGTTCTTCGAGAAGACAAACAAAATTTATAGACCTTTAACCAGACTCATCAAGAAAAAAAAGAGAGAGGGCTCAAATCAATAAAATTAGAAATGAAAAAGAAGTTACAACATACACCACAGAAATACAAAGGATCATAAGGGACTCCTATTAGCAAATATATGCCAATAAAATTGACAGCCTAGAAGAAAAAAACAAAGTCTTAGAAAGATACAATCTCCCAAGACTGAACCAAGATGAAATAGAAAATATGAACAGAACAATCACAAGTACTAAAATTAAAACTGAGAATTAAAAACTCCCAGCAAATAAAAGTCAAAAACCAGATGGCTTCACAGGGTAATTCTATCAAACATTTAGAGAAAAATTAACACCTATCCTTCTGATACTATTCAAAAAAAAAAAAAATTGCTGAAGAACGAACACTCCCAAACTCATTCTATGAGTCTACCATCACCCTGATACTGAAACCAGATGAAGATATTACAAAAAAAAAAAAAAAGAAAATTACAGGCAAATATCACTGATGAACACAGATGCAAAAATCCTCAACAAAATACTGGTAATCTGAATCCAACAATACACTAAAAGGATCATACACCATGATCAAGTTGGATTTATCCCAGTAATGCAAGGATTTTTCAATATCCACAAATCAATCAGTGTGATACACCACATCAACAACTTGATGATCACCATATGATCATCTAAATAGATGCAGGAAAACCTTTTGACAAATTCAACACTGATATATGATTAAAAACTCTACAGAAATTGGGCATAGAGGGAACATACCTCAACATAATAAAGGCCATATATGAGAAACATACAGTTAACATTATACTCAATGGTGAAAAGCTGAAAACATTTCCTCTCAGATCAGGAACAAGACAAGGATGTCCACTCTCGCCACTTTTATTCAACATAGATTTGGAAGTCCTAGCCATTGCTATCAGAGAAGTAAAAGAAATAAAAGAAATCCAAATTGTAAAAGAAGAAGTAAAACTGTCACTGTTTGCAGATGACATGATACTATACATAGAAAAACCTAAAGATGCTACCAGAAAACTCCTAGAACTCATCAATGAGTTCAGTAAAGTTGCAGGATACAAAATTAATACACAGAAATCTGTTGCATTTATATACACTAACAATGAATGATCATGAAGAGAAATTAAGGAAACAATCCCATTTACCATCACAATAAAAAGAATAAAATACCTAGGGATAAACCTACCAAAGGGGCAAAAGTCCTATCCTCCAAAAACTATAAGATGCTGATGAAAGAAACTGAAGATGGCACTAACAGATGGAAAGATATATTGTGTTCTTGGACTGGAAGAATCAATATTCTCAAAATGACTCTACTACCCAAGGCAATCTACAGATTCAATGCAATCCATATCAAAATACCAATGACATTTTTCACAGAAGTGAACAAATATATTTTTTAACTTGTTTAGAGACACAAAAGACCACAAATAGCCAAATCAAACTTGAGAAAGAAAAACGGAGCTGGAGGAATCAGGATCCCTGACTTCAGACTATACTACAAAGCTACAGTCATCAAAACGGTATGGTCCTGGCACAAAACCAGAAATATAGGTTAATGGAACAGGATAGGAAGCCCAGAAATAAACCCACACACCTATGATCAATTAATCTACACAAAACAGGCAAGACTATACAATGGAGAAAAGGCCGTCTTTTTCAGTAAACTGTTCAGGAAAACTGGACAGCTACATGTAGAAGAATGAAATTAAAATACTCCCTAACACCATACACAAAAATAAACTCAAAATGGATTAAAGACCTAAATGTAAGACAATGTACTATAAAAATCTTACAGGAAAACATAAGACATAACACCCTTTGACATAAATCTGAGCAATATCTTTTTCAATCCATCTCCTAGAGAAATGGAAATAAAAGCAAAAATTAAGATATGGGACATAATTAAACTCAAGAACTTTTACACAGCAAAGGAAACCATAAACAAAATGAAAAGACAACCCACAGAATTGGAGAAAATGTTTGTAAACAGTGCAACTGACAAGGATTGCTCTCCAAAATTTACAGACAGCTCATGTGGCTCTATATAAAAAACCCAAACAACCCAATCAAAAAATGGGCAGAGGACCTAAATAGACATTTCTCCAAAGAAGACATACAGATGGCCAAGAGGCACATGAAAAGATGCTCAACATTGCTAATAATTAGAGAAATGCAAATCAAAACTACATTGAGATATCACCTCACCCCAGTCAGAATGGTCATCATCAAAAAGTCTACAAACAATAAATGCTGGAGAGGGTGTGGAGAAAAGGGAACCCTCCTACACTATTAGTGGGAATGCAAATTGGTACAGCCACTATGAAGAACAGTATAGACGTTCCTTAAAAAACTAAAAAGAGAGCTACCATATGATCCAGCAATCCCACTCCTGGGAATATATCTGGAGAAAACCATGGTTTGAAAGGATATATGTCCCCCGTGTTCATTGCAGCACTGTTTAAAATAGCCAAGATATGGAAGCAACCTAAATGTCTATCGACAGAGGAATGGATAAAGAACATGTGGTACATATATACAATGATATATTACTCAGACATAAAAAATTATGAAATAATGTCATTTCCAGCAACAAGGATGCACCTGGAGATTATCATAGTAAGTGAAGTTAGTCAGACAGAGAAGGATAAATATCATATATAACTTATATGTGGAATCTGATTAAAGGCTACAAATGAACTTATCTATAAAACAGAAATAGAGTTACATATATAGAAAATAAATGTTTACCAGGGAGTAAGGGGATGACGGATAAATTGGAAGATTGGTACTGACATATACACACTAGTATACAGAATGTAGATAACCAACAAGGACCTACTGTATAGCATAGGGAACTCTGCTCAATATTCTGTAATAACCTAAATGGGAAAAGAATTTGAAGAAGACTGGATATATGACTATGTATAACTGAATCACTTTGCTGTACATCTGAAACTAACAGAAAACTGTAAATCAACTATAGTCCAATACAAAATAAAGTTTTTATTTTATTTTTTAAAGTCTTTATTGAATTCGTTACAATATTGCTTCCATTTTATGTTTTGGATTTTTGGCTGTGAGGCATGTGGGATCTTAGCTCTCTGACCAGGGATCGAACCTGCACCCCCTACATTGGAAGGCAAAGTCTTAACCACTGGACCGCCAAGGAAGTCCCTAAAATAAAAATTAAATAAAAAATCAGAAATGAAGTAATCATACATATTACAATACAAATGAACCTGCAGAAAGTTATGCTAAGTGAAAGAAGCCAGACACAGAAGACCATATTTTGTATGATCCCATTTATATGAAATTTTAGAAATGGCAAAACTATAGCTATAAAAAGCAGTGGTTGCCTAGGACTAATGATCGAAAAGGCGAAAACTGCAAATTGGCCACAAGATTTTTTTGTGTGTGGCAACAGAAATGTCCTAAAATTAAACTGTGGTGATGTTTTTACAACTCTGTAAAATTACTTAAAAATAATTTAAGTGTACACTTAAAATGAGTGAATTTTATAGTACATAATTCACCTCAAAAAAGCTGTTAAAAATGTTTAAAAAAAGAAAAAAGCACAAACTAAATAAATATAAGTTAACAATATGACTTGTATATTCACTTAGAATTATCGTACTGAAAATTTAAGGATAATATTCCTCATATCATAATTTATAACACTAATTTACAGAGCTTATTATGCTACTTGATTTTTTCAAAAGTAAAAGGAAATATATGTATATATATGGTAAAATGTGTGTGGATATATGTATGTGTGTGTTTGTGTGTGTAAAATAATAGCATATATATGTAAATATAACTAATAGTATGTATACACACACACAGAGCACATGATATTATAACCCCCCACTTTACTGGTGAAGTAACCCTGGCATGGAGAGTTTATGTAGTTTGGCTTAAATCACGTAGCTAAAGAGTGTCAAAGCGGCAGAGCTGGGATTGAAACCAAGCAGTTTAAAGATCTTGCCCGTAAATACTACTTAACTCTTCCCTACACTGCCTTGCCTTTCACAGATAGCCTGACTAGTACTGAAAGAAGTGGAGCTAATACACTCATTCTAAACACCTCTCCTCCTTTTTCTGTTTGTTTGTTTTTTATTTTTTCTGGTTATATCTCATGTTATGCTCATAACCAACTTAAATCTAAATTTTTAAATGCTAATAAATCCATTAAAGTATTTTCTCCTGTATGTATAATCATTCTCTGTAATCTGGATCTTCCTTGTCAGCTTCTAAATAACCTTGAATAATTCCAACCACTAAAAAGAAAAGATCATTATGTAATGTGATAGAGGTACTAATTATCACTGTAATGGCAATCATATTACAATATATAAATATATCAAATTAACATGTTGCACACCTTAAATTTTACACTTTAAATATTACATGTCAAAAATATTTCAGTAAGACGATAATTTTTTAAAACCCTTGAAACTCTACAATTAAATTAATAATAATAATAAAAAATAATTAAAACCCTCTCAAATTCACATTTCTCTTCAGTTGCTACCCCATCTTTCCTCTTCTTTTTATTATTATCATATTATTATATTTAAAAATACTCTTTCTTCACTTCTGATTTAATCATCAGTCCATGTAGCATGACACCAACCTTTGCCATTCCATCAAAAACAATTCTCATTCAGTCATTCATGACTTTAAACCACTAATCTTCTTTAACCTGTTAAATTTTAGGCTTCACATTACTTGATCTTTCAGTAGCTCTGTCACTGTTATATGCTTTCTTTTTATAACACTCTTCCTTGATTCCACGTTGTTACACTGTTCTTTTTTTTTTTTTTTTTTCTATTTCTCTGGCTGCTTATCAATCTTCTTTGCAGATTCATTCTCAGCTGTACAGCAATTAAATATCAGAATTCTTCAATATTTTCTCCAAGGCCCACTTCCCCTCTTACACAAGACTCTCTTTGCAGGTGATATTCTCCACCCTAAGATTTTCATTACAGTAGTTCAAGTTAGACATCCCCTCTACATTCTCAGTATTCTACTTGGCCAGTACCTTTGGATGTTTCATGAGATCTATTAAAAGTAAATGTCGAAAACATAACCAATTATCTTCCCCACTTGCCCTCTGAATCCCCTATCTAATTATCTTCCTGGGTTTTCTATCTTAGTGAATGAAACCTTCTGCCATCTAATTATGCTTCCCACAAATCTACAGGTCATCAATGACATCCTCCTCTTCTTCAACCATTGATTATATCTCTTAAGTAAACTGACTATCATACAGACTATTAAGATAATTTTAGTGTTTTATATAATTTTGACAATTTTTGGCTATTTAATTTTTTTCTCTCCATTATCTAGGACTCAAATGATTACTCCAGCCTGGCTAGTTCTTCTGAGGCCCTAAAACAATATTTACTTGAACCCTTAATTCTTGATTTCCTTTTAGTACTTTTGGAATTTTAAGTTGCATAAGGCAGTATCAGTCATCTAAATGTTGCTATTGACCCTTCAACTCACTGCTTTTCCCCAGTACAGAATCCAATTTTCTCTCTAAAGCTCAGCACAAACTCTTTGTAAACTGCCTCTTAATTCTTTCCTCCAGCTGATGAGCTTGTTTTTGGGGAGAGAAAGAACACAGAGACCAGGGTTTTCTTTTCCTTTTCAGCAGTCTCATTAGGTCCACATTTTGCTCAGTTGACAAGTACTCAAGTCTGTCTTCTCCTTTTCTATTTCTATTTCTGAAAGTTTCTGATGAGCATTTAATGATTTTTCAAGCATTTCATTCTTTCCAGTTGATTCTCCCCTTCTCTTCGCTGCCTGACACACAGTATGCAGACATCTCTGAGAACAGATTCATCGCAGCCTCTTACCTGAGTGGAAACTGATGCTCACTTCAGAAATCAGCTTCAGATGGATGTAGAGAGAATAACCATTCTTCTGAAGATTGACTTCCATGGGGAGAGAGCAAAACACATTCAGTTTAGAGCCAACTATATTAAAATAAAGAGTGTAGCAGAGAGGGGGCCATAGATTGAAGGAATACCCATTGAGTGTCAGAATCAATGCTGCAAGTAACTTTAAGATTATCTAGTTCAGCCTTCTTGTTTTACTGATGAGGAAACTGAGGCCCAGAAAGTTGAAAAAATTTGTTCCTGTAGCAAAAGTAGCTCTTGTTTCCAGACCTGTTTGGGAACCAGCCACTATTTGTTGGTAATCTCCTATGACACTGCCTGTGTCTCTGGTTGAATGTTGTCTATACCATCTATAATATCTCTTTCTCTTAAAGTTGTAAGAAAAAATTCTAAAGTATAACAAGTGTGGTAGCCTTTCCTATACATATTTCATAGAAGATTTTAGAAGCTAATTCTGTTCCTGATCCAAAGAAAAAAATGTCACCCTGTGTATTTGACCATCTGTCCTTCTACTGATTTACTTTTTCTACCTTGCCTTGGATGAATTTTCTCCTTGTATTGAGCATTTGGTTCTAAGAAGTGGAGCAAGGCAGTATCGAATTAGCTAAAATGGAAAGAGGTAGGAAGTATAGAATATTTTGAGTGATGATAAGAAGTACATAAGACACCTCTGTTATCACTTGACAGTGGTGATTTGTTATCATAGGTAAGAAATTACCAAAATATGAAAGAGAAAATGCGGGTCTTGTACTAATAGAAACTCAATTTCTAACCCTGTGAGATTAGATGCTATTTCCCCATCTTTATCCCTAGGTCTATTTTCCCTTTAACATTGGACTATAAAAGGTAAAGAAAATGTCTGAGTACATCTTGGACTCATCTTTTCGCAAGTATTTATTAAAGGTTCATAATATATGAGGCACTTTTATGAATGCCTGATTCTCCCTTCAAAAAACGTAATCAAGATAGACATAGGTTCACTCTACATTTTGCTTATATTTCAACACACGGAAGCAGCTATCCACCTGTTTCCAGCCCCAAGGGATCATCCTGGCTGCTGAGACATTCAGCTCAGGTGTATAGTAGGAGTTCAGTAAATGACAGAATTATACTCAATAGTTGAGTTGACTACTTAATTACTTCTTGAAAGCTATATTCTTACCTGTACTAGATTCTGACACATATTCTAATACATCCTCTCCTATTTCTTCTGATCTAGTGAAGTGCTCATATCCCTCTTTCTGTTTGCCATGACCTCAATATCTCTTATTACTATATATATATATATATATATATATATATATATATATATATATATATATATATATATATATATATATATATATATTGGCCACACCACACAGCATGCGGGATCCTAGTTCTCCAACCAGGGATTTCCACTGCAGGGGAAGTGTGGAGTCCCAACCACTGGACCACCAGGGAAGTCCCATCTTATTGCCATATTTGATGCCACCCGTTGGCTAAATTATCTCTTGTTGCCCATCCCTGGGGTATCTGAACAGAGTGCTTTCTTTTGGACTAGACAGTCTCCCCTAATAAGCAGTAGATTTTCCCTTTTTCCTCCTTTAATACATGCCCTATCCTGTTGACATGTCTAAGTGATAATCTATTGCTCTTTCCAGTGTAGTAGACTACCTTGTCAAGTCATATTATGAGCCAGAGCCTCCTTTATTGCCTAGGTATTTAATTACCCTTTATCTTAATACACTGGTTTTGACTCCTCTTTACTCAATCAAGGGTCTGCCTTCCATGTGATTGATTTGGTCTCCATTCCTGACTCTTCCTAGGACAAGCCCCTGGCCCAACTCCTGTAATGGCTTAGGATATTATGGAAAGCCTAAAACCACAGAATGAGCTAATTGTAAATTTCTAATTTTCTAAGTAAACCATATTGTCAAGTTTTTGGCCCAGTTCCCTCAACGACACTAAATGCTCAGTCATTCAAAAGATGTTTTCATTTATCTGTCTTAAAATATTAACAATGGTAATAGGCCAAGTGTTATCTATGTAGATCAAACACATTTTAATTATGAGGTTTATTCTGATCTACTCTAAAGCAAAAAGAAGATGCCATAAGTGGAAAAATTGTTTAGCTGACAATATATATGACACATTAAAGAGGTTAGGTCACTTGTCTTGGGTAATTAGAATAACTGAGAATCTGAGAGTTGGGATAGACCTTCAGCATCTTGTAATGGGACTGCCTTCACATTTAGGACATCCTTGGTGCTGGCCTAAGAATCCAGTATTAGCAAGTGAAAATGGCAGGCGGATATTCTCTCTAGTACATGTGTCTCAAAATTGGCAAAACTAAAGGAATGACAAGAAGGAAATGAGTTTTCACAAATACTTCTATTGGTTTTTGAGAGCAATTTGAAATTTAGATTTTCAGATAGGAATGATAATTTCCATGGTAGTTATTATATATAGCTCCTCCAAAAAATCCTTTAGGATAATTACACCTATATATACCTGCTCTATGCCAGATACTGTATTTTTATAACCCTGACAACAACAGTAGGAAATAAGTATTGATAGCTCCATTTTATGAGTGAGAAAATAAACTAGTAGAGACGAGAACCATATCTAGGATTACCCAGGTAGTATATAGAAAAAATTAGATTTGGATCCAGAAATGCTTGACTCTGGGTTTATGGTCATTTCAAAACACCTTGCTGTATCTTTATTTCAGCCAAACAGAAATTTTTTAGAGGTTGCTTCTGATATCAACTTAGATGGTAACTTTTATCAGCTAGGCTTTATACAATATATTATATACAATATTTTCTTTCAAAATATGCTGTTATTTATATGGTGATTTGAGAAGAAAATGATTTCACTTGAATTGGGTTGCAAGCATAGCAAGTCACTAAAATAATAAGAAAGACAGACAACTCATGCAATTTTGAAAATAAGGAAGCAAATGAGAGAGCATTGATTTGAAAGATGTATCTTTTTTTGGATGGTAGAGAAAAGGATAAAGGGACAAATAGGTGGCAAAGACTGCTTACAAGCTGCTACCAGCTTTTTTTTTCTGTATTCGAAGAGAGTGAGGAGGTTTTTGCCTGAACCACTGAACCACTGTCTATGTGGATGGCAGAGGGGGTGATTAGTTTTGAATCATCTTAATTCTAAGTTATCTATACACAGATCCTTCTTGTCAGTGACTGAATTTACTTCTGTTGGCACCCCAGCCAAGGAAAGTTTTAATGTCTACAATGGGTTGAATAGTGGCTCTAAAAAGATATGTCCAAATCCTAACCTCTGGTACTGTGAATGTGACCTTATTTGGAAATGAGTTCTTTGCAGGTGTAATTATGTTGTTAAAGATGTTGAGATGAGATCATCCTGGATTAGCCAGATGGGCCCTAAATCCAGTGAAATGTGTCCTTATAAAAGATGGATGAGCAGAATATAGAAGAGAGACAGAGGGAGAAGACCATAGATGACAGAGGCAGAGATCAAAGTTTTGCTACTACAAGCCAAAGAATAACTATAGTAACCAAAAGCTAGAAGAGGCAAGGAAGGATTCTTCCCTAGAGCCTTTGAAGGGTGCCCTGCTGGCATCTTGATTTCGGACTTCTGACAGCCACAACTGTGAAAGAATAAATTTGTGTTAATTTACCCAGTTTGTGGTAATTTGTATAGCAGCACTGAGATACTAATGCAATGTCTAAATGAAAATCTCTGTCAAATGTTCTTATTCCTTGCTCCTGTTAAAGGGGTGCTGACTCTTTGTGCTTCTTCCAAACTACATGCAAGGGCATTATGCATAAACTGAAATGAATTCATTCTTTACCATTTCTCCTGGAAGTTCTCAATCCCTACACTTAATTTGACCATTGAAGATTTGAATACATAGTTGGGAAGAGCAAGGCAGGGCCTGGACTGACTTTTCCAGCATGTTTTCTGACTTAGCAATCAAACAAAATATTCTGCAGAATGGTATGTCTATAAGACTGATGCTAATATTCCTGGGGATGAGAGTATCAAGAACAGAGTGGGCTACTGGTTTGGATTCTACAGTTGGGTGGGTCTTTAATCACCTGGAAGTGACAACACTGTGCCCCTCTTTTTGACTAACAGTTTTATTCCAGAGTCAGAGTTGTTAGTTTACCAGATATGATGTGACTTTTTTTATTGTGGCATAAACAGAAACAGTTTACCTACTGCAATAGCCAATTTTATTTCTCAGTAGGCATTGAAATAACTCAGGCAAAGTGCTTTCCTACTGAGAAAATTCACGCATGGAACCATAAAATACTGGCTGTTCCTTCTCTCCAACATGTTCTTCTTCACTCATGTTCCTAAACAAATCACCCTCCAAATAGCATGTTTGCAGAAGTACCCACAACTCTTAATGACGGTGAGTGATTTTTTAATAGCTGGAGGTTTTGAATCAGGATAATTTTGGCAAAGGATTAGGGAAGGTTGTGTTTTACCCAAGCTTGAGAACAAGTTAGGCTCTGAAATGGATGCAGCTATACAAAATCTCAATGCATAAAATCTCAATCCCAAATGCATAAAATCAGGGAAAACTTCCTCCCTTCTTGCTTAAATAATAGTAAACCTCTCAGCTTTTTCACTGAGGTATTTTCATGCTGCCATTCTCAGATTCATTAAGTATCTATAAAATATCTATTAAATATCTATAACCTGCCAGACAATGTTAGGTGATTTACACACTTTATCTCATTAAATCCTGAAAATGATATAAGGGCAGGGATAATTATCCCTGTGGAGCAGAAACTGAGAAAATAAGGGTTAGAAAAATTAAATTACTTGTCCCAAATTACAGCCTAAATAAATCTCAGATCTAGGTCTTTCAGCTGTGTTCTTTAAGCCCAGATTTATTTATTTCCCCTTTCTTTTTTTTTCAATAATTGAATTGGTCAAGCATTTCTTAATATAACTTAAAGACCATTGTGTGTAAGTGACGGTTTTCTCAATGAGCATTATTTCGCAGTAGTATTTATCACAGCAGTAACTGCAGAGAATGAGGTCTTCAGAGTAAGTTATAGTAGATGATCATTATGTACAGGGAGACTTAATTTTATAAAACAACAACAACAACAGCAAAATTGCTGTTCAAACTGCAAGGATTTAATTTTTATTGTGCTAATTTTAATTAAGTTTAATTAATGCTGCTGAGCTTGGTAAACTTGAATCACTTCAAATAACACCCCCAGAAGCCCTGAAATATCTTTCTTACTTGTCAAACCTGTCCTCTGGTTGAATCTCAACTCAACAGAAATTGCTTATTCCTTCCAAATTCATGCTATCATTTATCCATTTGTTATATGAAATCCAATTTGTAATTGAATCTTTGTCCAATACTTCATCAGAGAGAGAGAGAGATGAGCTCCAAGATTATTCATTATCTTAAATAGCACAACTGAGTTCTGCTGAATTCTGCCTCCTCTAATTAATAACCAGACTATACCTTCTTGAATGTTTTCTCTGATTCATTTTTTTTTCAAATTGCTGCTTATATCATAATTGGTGCTTCAGAGATGAAGTTTCCTCTCCTCTACTCCTACCTGTGCAAAATAACGTTGAGGAAAAAGACCTGGAAGCTTAGTATGTAAACCTCCAGACTTTCCACGTTCTGTCTCTTGATTCTTGGAAAATACAGAGCAGATGCCATCATACAGTTTTTAAAACTCTAAGGGAAAGTTTAAATCTTTCAGATTTAAAGTAACAGAAACTTTCTGGAGGCTGAACTTTAGAGTTTTCCAGATTGAAAAGGCTGGAGAACTCTGAAGCTTTAACTCATAAATTCACTCCTTGGAACAATTCTACAAATTTTCTCAAAACTGATTCAGGCCCTTTGACTAAGTCTTTTATGATTTCCAGGCCTCATGTGACTCCCTTAGTCTCAATGACTCTACTCTCATCTTTTCTCCTGTGGTTTCATAGCCTCTCTTTGCTGACTGTTTTAGTCAGCTTGGGCTGCTACAGCAAAATACCACAGGCTGGGCAACTTAAACAACAGAAATTTATTTTTCATGATTTTGGAAGATGAGAAGTGCAAGATGAAGGTGATGACTGATTTTGTTCCTGGTGAAAGTTCCCTTTCTGGTTTGCAGCGGGATGTCTTCTTGCTGTATCCTCATATGGCAGAGAGAGAAAGAGAGAGAGAGAGATTTTTTTTTTCTCTTCTGCCTCTTCTTATAAGGGCACTAATCCCATTATGAGGGCTCCACAGTCATGACCTAATTACCTCCAAAAGACCCCACCTCCAAATACCATTGCATTGGGAATTAGGGCTTCATCATATGAATATGAATTTTGAGGCAACACAAACATTTAGTCCATAGCCCTGTCTGTTAACCAAGAGAAACAATGTCTGCTCCCACCTAACATCACTCTCTGTATCTGTGGGCTAGAGCCCTTCAAACCTTCTCAAGGAGTGGCTCTAGGAAGTCTCCATTTCTTGTACATCATATCTGCTATAAAGAGACATTCCTTTTGGCATATAAACATGCTGCTAATTCTCCCACCTTAAAATATATCCAAATAAAATGAAAACAAATATCTAGATTTTACTTTCCTTTTCATCTACCTCCTTGACATCTATATAGCAAAATTCTTCAAAAAATATTTATATTCATTTTCTCTACTTCTTTGATTTTCTTTTAAACACACTCCTATCAGGCTTTAATTTCCAGTACTAGTTCAAAGCTGCTTTCTCAAGTCACAAATTTTTTTTGAATCCTATGTTCAGTTCTAGTCCTCATCTTACATGTTTTTTAAGCAGAAGTATTCATGGTGGACCACTTCTCCTTTCTTACTATGCCATCTTTACTTGGCTTCTGGATGCCACACTTTCCTCGTTCTCCCCCTACATCAATTATGATTGCTTCTTCTTAGTCTCCTTTGCTGTTCTTCCTCTTTACCTCCCATGACTTACAAATTTATCTCCAGCCAAGACTTCTCTCTTAAACTCTAGACCCATACAGCCAGCTGTCTACTTAGATATAACATTTAATATGTCTAATTTAACATGTCAAAACTGAACTCTGGGAAATCCCTTTCCTCATACACAAACCTGTTCTATCTGCAGTCTTTACTATCTCAGTTAATGGGAAGTCCATCTATCAATTGCTCAGTTCAAAAATCTTCAGATTGACTTTTCTTTTTATTACATATAGTCTATCAGGATATCGTATTGGTTCTACCTTCAAAATGCATTTAGAAATCAAACATTTCTTACATTTTCCCCTGTAACACCCCAAGTTCAAGTAACCATCGTCTTAATCCTGTGTCATTTCAGTAGCTACCTAGCTGGTTTCCCAACTTTAGCCCTTGCTTCCTCTTAATCTCCCTCATTATATTTGCTTAGTTCCTTGTTTCTTCTTAGAAAAAAGTCTTCAGTCTGTTCACAACAGGATAGTCAAAGTTATCCTTTTAAACGTAAATCAAATCATGTCCTTTTTCTATCCCAGAATGATACCCCATTTCATGCTTTGTGAAAACCAGGGTCCATGTATCTTAAAAAATAAATAATGGCTATGCCACAGTAACTGCTATTTCTTTCTTTTTTTTTTTTTAAACATCTTTATTGAAGTATAATTGCCTTACAATGGTGTGTTAGCTTCTGCTTTATAACAAACTGAATCAGTTATACACATACAATATGTTCCCCTATCTCTTCATCTCTTCCCTCTTGCATCTCCCTCCCTCCCACCCTCCCCAGCCCACCCCTCTAGGTGGTCACAAAGCACCGAGCTGATCTCCCTGTGCTATGTGGCTGCTTCCCACTAGCTATCTATTTTACATTTGGTAGTGTATATATGTCCATGACACTCTCTTACCCTGTCACATCTCACCCCACCCCCTCCCCATATCCTCAAGTCCATTCTCTAGTAGGTCTGTGTCTTTATTCCCATCTTGCCACTAGGTTCTTCATGGTTTTTTTTTTTTTTTTTCCTTAGATTCCGTATATATGTGTTAGCATACTGTATTTGTTTTTCTCTTTCTGACTTACTTCACTCTGTATGACAGACTCTAACTCCATCCACATCATTACAAGTACCTCCATTTCATTTCTTTTTATGGCTGAGTAATATTCCATTGTATATATGTGCCACATCTTCTTTATCCATTCATCTGTCGATGGGCATTTAGGTTGCTTCCATGTCCTGGCTATTGTAAATAGAGCTGCAATGAACATTTTGGTACATGACTCATTTTGAACTATGGTTTTCTCAGGGTATATGCCCAGTAGTGGGATTGCTGGGTCGTATGGTAGTTCTATTTGTAGTTTTTTAAGGAACCTCCGTACTATTCTCCATAGTGGCTGTATCAATTTACATTCCCACCAACAGTGCAAGAGTGTTCCCTTTCCTCCACACCCTATCCAGCATTTATTGTTTCTAGATTTTTTGATGATGGCCATTCTGATCGGTGTGAGATGATATCTCGTTGTAGTTTTGATTTGCATTTCTCTAATGATTAATGATGTTGAGCATTCTTTCATGTGTCTGTAGGCCATCTGTATATCTTCTTTGGAGAAATGTCTATTTAGGTCTTCTGCCCATTTTTGGATTGGGTTGTTCGTTTTTTTGTTATTGAGCTGCATGAGGTGCTTGTAAATCTTGGAGATTAATCCATTGTCAGTTGCTTCATTTGCAAATATTTTCTCCCATTCTGAGGGTCGTCTTTTGGTCTTGTTTATGGTTTCCTTTGTTGTGCAAAAGCTTTTAACTTTCATTAGGTCCCATTTGTTTATTTGTGTTCTTATTTCCATTTCTCTGGGAGCTGGGTCAAAAAGAATCTTGCTGTGATGTATGTCATAGAGTGTTCTGCCTATGTTTTCCTCTAAGAGTTTGATAGTGTCTGGCCTTACATTTAGGTCTTTATTCCATTTTGAGTTTATTTTTGTGCATGGTGTCAGGGAGTGTTCTAATTTCATACTTTTACATGTATCTGTCCAATTTTCCCAGCACCACTTATTGAAGAGGCTGTCTTTTCTCCACTGTATATTCTTGCCTCCTTTATCAAAGATAAGGTGACCATATGTGTGTGGGTTTATCTCTGGGCTTTCTATCCTGTTCCATTGATCTATATTTCTGTTTTTGTGCCAGTACCAAACTGTCTTGATTACTGTAGCTTTGTAATATAGTCTGAAGTCAGGGAGCCTGATTCCCCCAGCTCCATTTTTCGTTATCAAGATTGCTTTGGCTATTCGGGGTCTTTTGTGTTTCCATACAAATTGTGAAATTTTTTTGTTCTAGTTCTGTGAAAAATGCCAGTGGTAGTTTGATAGGGATTGCACTGAATCTGTAGATTGCTTTGGGTAGTAGAGTCATTTTCACAATGTTGATTCTTCCAATCCAGGAACATGGTATATCTCTCCATCTATTTGTATCATCTTTAATTTCTTTCATCAGTGTCTTATAATTTTCTGCATACAGGTCTTTTGTCTCCTTAGGTAGGTTTATTCCTAGATATTTTATTCTTTTTGTTGCAATGGTAAATGGGAGTGTTTTCTTAATTTCACTTTCAGATTTTTCGTCATTAGTGTATAGAAATGCAAGAGATTTCTGTGCATTTATTTTGTATCCTGCTACTTTACCAAATTCATTGATTAGCTCTAGGAGTTTTCTGGTAGCATCTTTATGATTCTCTATGTATAGTATCATGTCATCTGCAAATAGTGACAGCTTTACTTCTTCTTTTCCGATTTGGATTCCTTTTATTTCTTTGTCTTCTCTGATTGCTGTGGCTAACACTTCCAAAACTATGTTGAATAATAGTGGTGAGAGTGGGCAACCTTGTCTTGTTCCTGATCTTAGTGGAAATGGTTTCAGTTTTTCACCATTGAGGACAATGTTGGCTGTTGGTTTGTCATATATGGCCTTTATTATGTTGAGGAAAGTTCCCTCTATGCCTACTTTCTGCAGGGCTTTTATCATAAATGGGTGTTGAATTTTGTCGAAAGCTTTCTCTGCATCTATTGAGATGATCATATGGTCTTTCTCCTTCAATTTGTTAATATGGTGTATCACATTGATTGATTTGCATATATTGAAGAATCCTTGCATTCCTGGGATAAACCCCACTTGATCATGGTGTATGATCCTTTGAATGTGCTGTTGGATTCTGTTTGCTAGTATTTTGTTGAGGATTTTTGCATCTATGTTCATCAGTGATATTGGCCTATAGTTTTCTTTCTTTGTGACATCTTTGTCTGCTTTTGGTATCAGGGTGATGGTGGCCTTGTAGAATGAGTTGGGGAGTGTTCCTCCCTCTGCAATATTTTGGAAGAGTTTGAGAAGGATAAGTGTTAGCTCTTCTCTAAATGTTTGATAGAATTCACCTGTGAAGCCATCCGGTCCTGGGCTTTTGTTTGTTGGAAGGTTTTTAATCACAGTTTCAATTTCAGTGCTTGTGATTGGTCTGTTCATATTTTCTATTTCTTCCTGGTTCAGTCTTGGCAGTTTGTGCATTTCTAAGAATCTGTCCGTTTCTTCCAGGTTGTCCATTTTATTGGCATAGAGTTGCTTGTAGTAATCTCTCATGATCTTTTGTATTTCTGCAGGGTCAGTGGTTACTTCTCCTTTTTCATTTCTAATTCTATTGATTTGAGTCTTCTCCCTTTTTCTCTTGATGAGTCTGCTAATGGTTTATCAATTTTGTTTATCTTCTCAAAGAACCAGCTTTTAGTTTCATTGATTTTTGCTCTTGTTTCCTTCATTTCTTTTTCATTTTTTTCTGACCTGATCTTTATAATTTCTTTCCTTATGCTGGCTTTGGGGTTTTTTTTGTTCTTCTTTCTCTAATTGCTTTAGGTGCAAGGTTAGGTTGTTTATTCGAGATGTTTCCTGTTTCTTGAGGTAGGCTTGTATTGCTATAAACTTCCCTCTTAGCACTGCTTTTGTTGCGTCCCATAGGTTTTGGGTCATCGTATCTCCATTGTCATTTGTTTCTAGGTATTTTTTGATTTCCCCTTTGATTTTTTCAGTGATCACTTCGTTATTAAGCAGTGTATTTTGTAGCCTCCATGT
The DNA here is from genome assembly GCF_028021215.1 of Eschrichtius robustus. Lineage (NCBI taxonomy): Eukaryota > Metazoa > Chordata > Mammalia > Artiodactyla > Eschrichtiidae > Eschrichtius > Eschrichtius robustus. The sequence continues at coordinate 34,850,353 of NC_090843.1, forward strand.
GTTTGTATTTTTTACAGATCTTTTCCTCTAATTGATATCTAGTCTCATAGCGTTGTGGTCGGAAAAGATACTTGATACGATTTCAATTTTCTTAAATTTACCAAGGCTTGATTTGTGACCCAAGATATGATCTATCCTGGAGAATGTTCCATGAGCACTTGAGAAAAATGTGTATTCTGTTGTTTTTGGGTGGAATGTCCTATAAATATCAATTAAGTCCATCTTGGTTAATGTATCATTTAAAGCTTGTGTTTCCTTATTTATTTTCATTTTGGATGATCTGTCCATTGGTGAAAGTGGGGTGTTAAAGTCCCCTACTATGATTGTGTTGCTGTCGATTTCCCCTTTTATGGCTGTTAGTAGTTGCCTTATGTATTGAGGTGCTCCTATGTTGGGTGCATAAATATTTACAATTGTTATACCTTCCTCTTGGATCGATCCCTTGATCATTATATAGTGTCCTTCTTTGTCTCTTGTAATATTCTTTATTTTGCAGTCTATTTTGTCTGATATGAGAATTGCTACTCCAGCTTTCTTTTGATTTCCATTTGCATGGAATATCTTCTTCCATCCCCTCACTTTCAGTCTGTATGTGTCTCTAGGTCTGAAGTGGGTCTCTTGTAGACAGCATATATATGGGTCTTGTTTTTGTATCCATTCAGCCAGCCTGTGTCTTTTGGTGGGAGCATTTAATCCATTTACATTCAAGGTAATTATCGATATGTATGTTCCTATTCCCATTTTCTTAAATGTTTTGGGTTTGTTATTGTGGGTGTTTTCCTTCTCTTGTGTTTCTTGCCTAGAAATGTTCCTTTAGCATTTGTTGTAAAGCTGGTTTGGTGGTGCTGAACTCTCTCAGCTTTTGCTTGTCTGTAAAGCTTTTAATTTCTCCATCGAATCTGAATGAGATCCTTGCTGGGTAGAGTAATCTTGGTTGTAGGTTTTTCTCCTTCATCACTTTAAGTATATCCTGCCACTCCCTTCTGGCTTGCAGAGTTTCTGCTGAAAGATCAGATGTTAACCTTATGGGGATTCCCTTGTGTGTTATTTGTTGTTTTTCCCTTGCTGCCTTTAATATGTTTTCCTTATATTTAATTTTTGACAGTTTGATTAATATGTGTCTTGGCGTGTTTCTCCTTGGGTTTATCCTGTATGGGACTCTCTGTGCTTCCAGGACTTGATTAACTATTTCCTTTCCCATATTAGGGAAGTTTTCAACTATAATCTCTTCAAATATTTTCTCAGTCCCTTTCTTTTTCTCTTCTTCTTCTGGGACCCCTATAATTCGAATGTTGGTGCGTTTAATGTTGTCCCAGAGGTCTCTGAGACTGTCCTCAGTTCTTTTCATTCTTTTTTCTTTATCCTGCTCTGTAGTAGTTATTTCCACCATTTTATCTTCCAGGTCACTTATCCTTTCTTCTGCCTCAGTTATTCTGCTATTGATCCCATCTAGAGTATTTTTAATTTCATTTATTGTGTTTTTCATCGTTGCTTGGGTCCTCTTTAGTTCTTCTACGTCCTTGTTAAATGTTTCTTGCATTTTGTCTATTCTATTTCCAAGATTTTGGATCATCCTTACTATCATTATTCTGAATTCTTTTTCAGGTAGACTACCTATTTCCTCTTCATTTGTTAAATCTGGGGTGTTTTGGCCCTGCTCCTTCATCTGCTGTGTGTTTTTCTGTCTTCTCATTTTGCTTATCTTACTGTGTTTGGGGTCTCCTTTTCACAGGCTGCAGGTTCGTAGTTCCCGTTGTTTTTGGTATCTGTCCCCAGTGGCTAAGGTTGGTTCAGTGGGTTGTGTAGGCTTCCTGGTGTAGGGAACTAGTGCCTGAGTTCTGGTGGATGAGTCTGGATCTTGTCTTTCTGGTGGGCACGTCCACGTCTGGTGGTGTATTTTGGGGTGTCTGTGGCCTTCTTATGATTTTAAGCAGCCTCTCTGCTAATGGATGGGGCTGTGTTCCTGTGTTGCTAGTTGTTTGGCATAGGGTGTCCAGCACTGTAGCTTGCTGGTCGTTGAGTGAAGCTGGGTCTTGATGTTGAGATGGAGATCTCTGAGAGATGTTCGCCATTTGGTATTATGTGGAGCTGGGAGGTCTCTTGTGGACCAGTGTCCTGAAGTTGGCTCTCCCACCTCAGAGGCACGGCCCTGATGCCTGGCTGGAGCACCAAGAGCCTTTCGTCCACACGGCTCAGAGTAAAAGGGAGAAAAAATAGAAAGAAAGAAAGAAAGAGGCTATAATATAGTGAAGTAAAATAAAACTATTATAAAGCAGAGCTATACAGACAAAATCTCACCCAGAAGCATATACATATACACTCACAAAAAAAAGGAAAAGGGGAAAAATTAATATATCCTGCTCCGAAAGTCCACCTCCTGAATTTGGGATGATTCGTTGTCTATTCAGGTATTCAACAGATGCAGGCACATCAAGTTGTTTGTGGAGTTTTAATCCGCTGCTTCTGAGGCTGCTGGGAGAAATTTCCCCTTCTCTTCTCTGTTCGCACAGCTCCTGGGGATCAGCTTTGGATTTGGACCCGCCTCTGTGTGTAGGTCACCTGAGGGCGTCTTTTCCCCGCCCAGACAGGACGGGGTTAAAGGAGCAGCTGCTTCGGGGGCTCTGGCTCACCCAGGCCGCGGGGAGGGAGGGGTACAGAGGAGGCGGGGCGAGCCTGCGGCGTCAGAGGCCGGCGTGACGTTGCAGCAGCCTGAGGTGCGCCGTGTGTTCTCCCGGGGAACTTGTCCCCAGATCACGGGAGCCTGTCGGTGGCGGGCTGCACAGGCTCCCGGGAGGGGCGGTGTGGAGAGTGTCCTGTGCTCACACACAGGCTTTTTGGAGGCGGCAGCAGCAGCCCCAGCGTCTCACGCCCGCCTCTGGGGCCCGCGTTGATCGCTGCGGCTCGCGCCCGTCTGTGGAGCTTGTTTAGGCGGCGCTCTGAATCCCCTCTCCCCGCGAGCCGTGAAACAAAGAGGCAAGAAAAAGTCTCTTGCCTCTTCGGCAGCTGCAGACTTTTTCCCGGACTCCCTCCCGGCTAGCTGTGGTGCACTAACCCCTTCAGGCTGTGTTTACACCGCCAACCCCAGTCCTCTCCCTGCGATCTGACCGAAGCCCAAGCCTCAGTTCCCAGCCCCGCCCGCCCCGGCGGGGGAGCAGACAAGCCTCTCGGGCTGGTGAGTGCTGCTTGTTGCCGAGCCTCTGTACAGGAATCTCTCCGCTTTGCGCTCCGCAGCCCTGTGGCTGCGCTCTCTTCCGTGGCTCCGAAGCTTCCCCTCTCTGCCACCTGCAGTCTCTGCCCGCGAAGGGGCTTCCTAGTGCGTGGAAATTTTTCCTCCTTCACAGCTCCCTCCCACTGGTGCAGGTGCCGTCCCTATTCTTTTGTCTCTGTTATTTCTTTTTTCTTTTGCCCTACCCAAGTACGGGGGGAGTTTCTTGCCTGTTTAGAGGTCGGACGTTTTCTGTCAGCGCTCAGTGGGTGTTCTGTAGGAGCAGTTCCACGTGTAGATGTATTTCTACTGTATCTGTGGGAAGGAAGGTGATCTCCGCGTCTTACTCTTCCACCATCTTCTCTCCTGCTAACTGCTATTTCTGACACAAATAAGTCATTTGCTCATTATGAAAAGTAAAAATAGGTGTTCTTTAAGAAGCTCTTTAAATTTATGTAGTGAAAAATAAGGTTTGGCAGAATGGCACATAAAAGGTAAAAAATAGACATTTTTATTATAGTCAAATCAAGAAGCAAGTATTAAACATTTGCCATAAATAAAATGACATGTGGATTGAAAAACATGGACTAATCTTCTAGAGATCATACAGATACATATTCATACAGATGCATGACAGAAGTGATTCTCATACAAGTCAAACTGTGATATATACTTTAGTAGAGACACAAAATGCTGAAGGAGTAAAAAGTAGGAATATGAGAATGAGTTGAGATTTAAATAGAGTTCTGAAATTTGGTGAGATTTAGACAGACTGTGGTAAAAGGTGGGTGTATATGCCAAAGGAAAACATTGCATGGGGAGGTAAAAATAGGAAAAAAGTCACAAAAGCAAAAAAAAAAAAAAGTTCCGAACATGCTACAGTAGCAATGAATATTCAGGATGACTGAGGGGTAAAGTGCTCAGCTAGGAGAGGAGTACTAGGGAGGTTATGTGTAGAGACAAATGACATAGGATTTGAAAGAGCTGAAGACTGTTGACACAGGATCTTGAATGTCAAACTAAGAAATATGAGTGTTTTTCTTTACTCCAAGGGGAATCATTAAAAATGTTGAAGGAGTGCCTTACTTGATTCACAGGTTTAGTTTAATTAATTCAATTATAAATTATTATATAGCCAATCTTTCCTCATTACTGTCCTAGATATTTTGGGTTTTTTTCTAAGCTTTTTTTTTTTTTTTTTTTTTGGCTGTGCTGGGTCTTCTCTTCGTTGTGGCACAAGGGCTTCTCTAGTTGTGGCACGTGGGCTCCAGAGCATGTTGGCTCTCTAGCTGCAGTGTGCAGGCTTAGTTGCCCCGTGGCATGTGAGTTCTTAGTTCCCAAACCAGGGATTGAAACTGCACCCCTTGCACTGGAAGGTGGATTCTTAACCACTGGACCACCAGGGAAGTCTCAGTCCTAGATATTTTGATATTCATAAAAAGCACTTAGGCCATTTGACAAAATACAAATTCCAGGGCCTATGTCCAGATACAATATGGTAGATCTGGTGTGTGTTCCAGATATCCACATTTATTACAAGTCCATGAGTGATTCTGTGGGCAGTTAGTATGCAGACCCAGTTTGGTGAAATACTGATTTATAGCACACAAAGTTGTAGAAGACTTCTTAAGCTGTGCTTTCCAGTAGAGCCTATATTTTATATTTTAGTCTGGGAGTTATCACTGAAATTCCTAGTCTGCAAAGGCAGACACACACACACACACGCACGTGCACGCACACACACACAAACACTTCCCTTTGGTCAGACCCTTCAAAAATGTGACAGATATTTTGAAATTTTATTTCTTGTATGTGGATCCCAATATTCAAATATATATATTAAACTCAGTAGTCTTTCTTTTTTCGCTTAGTGGAATATATTCTTAGGACAAAAAGAGCTACTGAAAAATTTTGAACTTCACTTTGGAGGGTTTTTTGTTAGTAGTTTTGGATTTGTAATTGTTAAATTGTTTTTGTATTTATTGTAGGTTATTGTAAGGCAAAGCAAATGAGTAAATGTATTAATTAATTTATAGAAATGTATTTTGAACCCATTTTCTCACTATTAAGGAATGGAAGTACAAATAAGGAATGACAGAAGGTTTTGAATTTGAATTAGAGGATTAGTAGGAACTCTTTAAAAGAAAAAAAAAGTTTAAAGAAAAAAAGTATCCAGGAAGCAATGGATACTTTTTGCAATACTCATTAGTAAACCTATTTCTTAGTGATTGGTTTCTAAATATTCACCATTTCTTACTTTTAGTATCAGAATTACTTGGAGAAATTGCTAATTTCAGGAAAAGTACAGGTTGAGCCTAGAATATCATTTGTCCAGAGTAAGAAAGTATTCACAATGAAGTTCTGTCAAAAGGACATGTGCTCACAGAAGTTGGCTTGAAGGGGATTTGCTACCCAAATTTGGGACAATTAGAATCTGAAATCAATCATGATGGCAATAGACTATAATGTAATGAACAAAAATATATCTATGTGTCTGTAGTAACATATATCTCCCCCAAAAATAAATAAAGGGAGGAAAGAAGGTTAGAGATGTTTTCTTTATAGAAGAATGCCAGTTGTGATACATTAAAGAATAAATTCTTTGTTATTTTCCCCATTTAGAGGTGGGATGTTGAATTTTGGTTGGATCTGTGACTGCTTAAGCAAAAACATGTGGTAGAAGGAATATAGTATCAATTCTGGGTCCAGACTTTAAGAGATGGGAAACTTCTGTTTCCTTATTCTTGGAACATTAGCTTTAGACATGATCATGCTCCCTCTCAGAATCCCATCATCATGCTGTGAGAATCCCAAGCCACAATGAGAGGCTGAATTTGGGGACACTGGTCAACAGCCCCAGCAGAGCTACCAGCCAACAGATAACTTCAAATGCTAGCCATGTGAGTGAGCCATCTTGGAAGTTCCAGGTCAATCAAACTCCTACATGACTACACCTAAGGTAATATGTGGAGCAAAAGAACTACTCAGCTTATCCCAGTCAATTCACAAAACCATGACAAATAATAAAATAGCTGTTTTAAGCTACTACATTTTGGCGTGGTTTGTAATGCAGCAATAGATAACCAAGACAGTGGCTAATACATGTAGAAGGAATGTTAGTGTAGACAATAACCACTTTTACATGCCAGTATAATAATGGACTCAGGGAAGGATACTCAATGTATGCTAAAACTCTTGGGAAAATTGGCTTAATAATAGTATTGTGCTTTTATCTAAATGCCTGATATATTTTAATTACTATTTATTCAAATGTTCTTTTAAATCTCTCAACAAATTTTAGACCTTGGTTTATTCACTATTAACTATCATCTATCATTCAGCTCAGAATACAGTGGATCCTCAATAAATGCTTATTAAATAAAAATAAATGTATAAAAATATAAGGAAATGAAAGAATTGAAAGTAAAATCCCAAAGGATATTATTTTTAAAAGATTCTGTTCTCTGATGATCCTAGTCACCAAAAATATCCATTTATCTCAAGGAGAAAAGGGAGATCTCATATCCTCAGGGAAGAATAGAATCTTAAAGCTGTATTTGTCCAGATCATTTTATCAGGAATAAAAGACACATTACAAACTAGTTGTGTTATTTGGGCAATTCATGTGTCTTGATGCCATGTGAATAACACTGAACTCTGAGTTGAAGCCCTATATTCTAGATTAGGTTTCATCCCTTACTTTTCCCTATAACCAATAACCATTGATCATGGACTTCCACATTTATTATTTCTAATTTAGAGCAAATAAGAAATTAAAAATGTTAGCACAGGGAGGAAAATATATTTAAGTAAACATTTTTGAACATTATACATACTAACTAGATGAGCAAAAGGGAAGGGAAAGGCTCAGAAGGTATGGAGATAAATAAATATACAGCTGTTACTTAGGAGATAGTAAGATAATAGGAAAGATTATCACATATTTCAAAAAATACAAATTAGTGAACTGAAAGGAAATATGAGGGAATTCATAGTAATTTAAACATGGTAATAGGCTCTGTAATGTCCCAGATATGTTATTCATGATCTATGTAAGAATGCCAGACATTGCATGATTTTCAGTAGTAATTTGTTATATTGATAATCATGCCATAGAAGAGGCTGAGTAGTACTTTGCATTAGTAATGGACAATTAGTATATACATAATCCCTGCCTTCTAGAGGGCAACAACTGGAAACAACAGTGACAATAATAAATATATTTTTAAAAAGAAGACAGGGAGATAGTCACACATGAAAAATGGACAGATAATATTCATGCAGTAATTGAATCATACGTGGTGAGGTAGATGGGAGGTGTGGAAGGAGAAAGTTCTGATTGGCTAACCATCATTGATCATTTCTTTCTATTGTCACTGACACTGGTCTCATTGGCAAGGAGTACTCAGCTAAATTTCTCTGTTACCTGGTCCACCTCTCTTCTATTATATTTGACTAATTATGGAGTAGCAAATACTCGAATCAAAGTTTTCTGGTTAATTGGTTGGTTAATGATACCACCAGAAAACCACTTCAATTAAGCACTTCCCCTTGTTGCCATGACAAGAGAGACAGGACTGAATCCAAGCATTTGCATCGGAGATGTTCAAAATCTTAACACTGGCCCAGTGAAACCTCAGAAGAACCATAATCTCCACTCTATTTGAGGTTAGAATTTTCTTAAGATAATCAACCACTAACTAGCTGTCAAAAGGTGGATTTCATATGAGCAAAATGTAATTCATTTTGTCCACAAACTAACTTCTCTTCATAAGTGCTCTGTTGCAAACAACAGCTTCATGAATTTCCCATCCACCTAGACTTGAAATACTGTGCATCATATTTTATTCCTCCTTTTACAAATCAGTAATGAAAAAACAAAAGTGCTACCAATTATTTATTGAGAACTGAGTGTTGTGCAATATACCATACATAAAATTTACTTAATTACCTAATTTTATCCCAGCAAAAATCCTATGAGGTAAGAATTATTAGCTAATTATACAGATGAGGAAAGTAAGACTAATGAAGATTAAGTGACTTGCCTAAGGTTTCCCAATAGTATCAATAAAAATTTAACAGAAAGTAATTTCTATAATATATATTTATACATACACACACCACACACACACATCTATAGGCAGAGGGCAGAAAAACATGTTTTATTACAATGTTAACTTACATTTATCCAGAGTGTGGGAAATTTTAGAGGACAAAAGGTCCAGTTTTCTCAATACATGTTTAATTGAAAGGAGATCAGATAGTTCAAAGAATCTGCAGAAAATCTGAGAAGCCACACTTGGAAAAGGAAAGCAATCAAGAAGATTCTAAGGAGACAGCATATTGGGTAATCTCACTAACTTGGGAATTCTCGTATCATGGTCACAAAATTCTTATTTAATTCTTTTAAAATCTTTTAAAAAACATTTAATTTTAAATTAAACTACAGAGAAAATGGCACGAAACAAATGTATAGCATAATGAGTTATGATAAGGTAAATACCCTTGTAAATACCTCACAACCATTCCTAGAAACCGCTCCACTATTTTACCTTCCCTCTGCATCTCAACCCACTCTCCTCCTCGAAAGTGATCACTACTTCGCTTTTATATTAATGATTTCCTTACATTTCTCTACAATTGTTTCATCTCTAGACACTATAGTTCAGTTTTTCTCATTTTAAAACATGTGTCTAAGTTTCTCTCAATTTACAGGTTGCCTTTCCATCCTTTTCCTTAAAATTTATTTGTTGAAGAATTGGATCCCATTTGACCTGTAGAGTTTCCTAAAGTCTGGATTTTGTTGATTGTATACTCACACTGTAGTGCAACATGTTGTTTAAATTAATCCTATCTATATTACATCTCTATCGCTTTTCTTCCACAATGAGAATCCTGGTTCTCAAGCAAAAAGGGGATACAGTAAGACCCCTAAATATTAATGAGTTCCATTCCAGGAACACGTTCATAAGTCAAATTTGTTCATAAGTCCAACAATGTTAGCTTAGGTACCCAACGAACACAATCGGCGGTATAGTACTGTATTGTAATACGTTTATAATACTTTTCACACAAATAATACATAACAAACACAAAAAATAAAGAAAACATTTTTAATCTTACAGTACAATACCTTGAAAAGCACAGTAGTACAGTACAACAGCTGGCATACAGGGGCTGGCATCAAGTGAACAGGGAAGAAGAGGAGGGAGAGGAGGTGAGAGATGGTAGAGCTGAAGGATCATCAGCGATAGGAGACAGAGGGCAAGTTGCAATTTCATTCAAGCCTGACATTGTTGGTACAGGTTCTGGTTCCTTGCTGGATTCAATTCTATCTACCCTCTTGAAAAAATGATCCAGTGATGTCTGGGTAGTGACTCTTTTTCTCTCAACATAGATGACACGGTAGCACTGGATTGCATTCTGAACGGCTGCTGCAACCTTCGTGTACAATTCTACATTTGGGTCCTGTGACTCAAAAACTAACAGGGCCTCCTCAAATAAAGAAAATCTCCTTGCCATTTCCTGTGTCGTGAATCTCTTTGGTGGTCTTCAGTTGCTTCTTCCTCTTGTCCCTCTTTGTCCTTTCTCTGGGCCTCCAATGCTATCAGGTCTTCACTAGTGAGCTCCTCATGTTGCACAGCAAGGAGTTCAATGAAGTTGTCCTCTTGCAAATCTAGCTTGAAATAAAGATACTGTACTACTGTACTCTATACAGTACTGTACAGTAAAGTACACAAAAGCACAACCACTTGTAGAGGATGCACTCATGTGACAATGTATGCCAGACACATGAACTAACTTATGTGATTGGACATGTGAACGCACATTCACATCTTTGAAAGTGCACAACTTGAAAGTTCATATGTACAGGACTTACTATAATGGCATTAGACTATCACATCATTATCATTTATTATGCAAATTATGTGTACACAGTCCACAGTAACAATACTACTACTATTATAAATACTGAAAATAGTTAAATATTTTTGCATATGTTCTCTCTATTCTTCAATTTACATTAAAAAAGTAATTGTACTCTATCTGAGCTGTAACTGAGCATATAGCTATTACTATACGATCTTCCTTCATTTAATCTTAACTTGCAGGTAACAAGTTTAATGCTTACAATTCACACTCAACTTGGTAAGACTCTTTTCATTTTGGTTGACTGAAGCATATACTCTAGGAAGTTCTTAAGGAATAGCTCATGGGATTTAATTTCCCTGAGTACTTTCATAACAATAACAGTTTGTGCCTTTATACTTGAAAGACAGTTCATAAAATTTTCATCTCATTTTCTCTCCTTAATATCTCTTATCATCTTAAATAAAATGTTACTCCATCTAGGTATAGAATATTCCTATATAATTTCATTTCCTTTAGAAGTCACCTTTTGCTTAGAGAACTAGAGGTTTTATACTTCTTTAAAGTCCAATCATTTTACTATTTTATAGTTTGGTGTTGGTCATTCTGAGTTGATATTCTCAGGCATAAAGTGTACAATTTTGTAGTTTCAAATCTTTGTTAAAGTAATACATTTTTAAATTGAGTTATAATTTAATATTTGTTTATATCCCCTTATTTTGATTTCCTTTTTCAGAGACTCCTGTCTATTAGTTAGTTGTACCTTTTTTGCCTTTTATATTTTGAATTTTTTTTGTAGTATATTTTTGGAATCTTTCCAAATATATTTTTGGGAATCTTTTTGTCTCTATATTTTTTAATTGATTTTTCAATTTTTCTTTCTTTGCACATTCTATATCTCCTATGGCACAATCAGTCCATTTATCCATCTATGTTCTTTATAATTTAGCCTTTATATTAGTTACCTAATTCTGCTTCATAACAAATTATCACAAAACTTAATGACTTAAAGTAACATTAAACACTCTTTCTCACCATTTTTCTGGGTCAAGAATTCAGGCAGTTCTGACTCAGAGACTCATAAGATTGCAGTTATCTGAAGACTTGACTGAGGCAGAAAGATTCACTTTCAAGGTAGCTAACAATAAGGGTTGATGAGTTGATGCTGGCTTTTGACAGGAAGTCTCATCTTCTCTCCTTGTTGGCCTTTCCATAGAGCTGAATGAATGAGCTCAAAATATTGAAAGCAACTTCTCCCAGAGAAAGAGATCCAAGAGGTCAAGTGGAAGACCCTCTTCCTTTTATGACCTAACTTTGTAAGAGACACGCCATCACTTCTTCAGTACTCTATTGATCAGTCCTGTGTGGATATAGAAAAGTATTATAGAAAGGTATAAATATTAGGAAGAAAGGGCACTGGGGTCCTCTCTGTGGCAGGTTATCACATCTTAATGTCCAAAGTAATTTTAAAATTAAAAAACATTCTTGACTTCTGTTATCTGCTTTATGAGTATTTCTAATTCCAATTATTGTTTATGTCTTGCATCTATTTCTTAATGATGACTAGCTCTTTTCAATAGAGAAGGTTTCTGTTTTTTTCTTTTCATGGATACATCAAGACTGTGACTGTTTCATTTATTTTATTAAAATATAGTTGATGTACAATATTATGTTAGTTTCACATGTACAACGTAGTGATTCTACATTTAAATTCATTATGAAAGAATCATCAGGTCAGTAAACATCTGTCCTTATACAAAGTTATTACAGTATTTTTGACCAGATTTTTTATGCTGTATAATAAATCCTCATGCCTTGCTTACTTATTTGTTTATTCATTCATTCATTCATTCATTCATTCATTTATTTATTATTGGAGTATAATAAATTTACAATGTTGTGTTAGTTTCTGCTGTACAGTGAAGTGAATCAGCTATATGCATACAAATATCTCCTCCCTCTTGGACATCCCTCTCCCCCATCCCTCTAGGTCCTCACAGAGCAGCAAGCTGAGCTTCCTGTGCTATATAGCAGGTTCCCACTAACAACCTATTTTACACATGGTAGTGTATTTATGTCAAACCTAATCTCCCAATTCATCCCACCCTCCAACTCCCCCACTGTGTCCACACGTCCGTTCTCTATTAATGCCCTGTAAATAGTTTCATCTGTACCATTTTTCTAGATTCCACATATATGCGTTAATGTATGATATTTGTTTTCTCTTTCTGACTTACTTCAGTCTGTATGACAGACTCTAGGTCCATCCACATCTCTACAAATGAGTCAATTTCATTTCTTTTTATGGCCGAGTAATATTCCATTGTATATATGTACCACACCTTCTTTATCTATTCAACTGTTGATGGACATTTAGGTTGTTTCCATGTCCTGGCTATTGTAAATAGTGCTGCAATGAACATTGGGGTACATATGTCTTTTTGAATTATGGTTTTCTCAGGGTATATGCCCAGTAGTGGGATTGCTGGTTCATATGGTAGTTCTATTTTTAGTTTTTTAAGGAACCTCCATACTGTTCTCCACAGTGGCTGTATCAATTTACATTCCCACCAACTGTGTAAGAGGGTTCCCTTTTCTCTGCACTCTCTCCAGCATTTATTGCTTGTAGATTTTCTGATGACGGCCATTCTGAACAATGTGAGGTGATACCTCACTGTAGTTTTGATTTGCATTTCTCTAATAATTAGTGCTGTTGATCATCTTTTCATTTGCCTCTTGGCCATCTGTATGTCTTCTTTGCTGAAATGTCTATTTAGGTCTTCCACCCATTTATTGATTGGGTTGTTTGGTTTTTTTTTGATATTGAGCTGCATAAGCTGTTTGTATATTTTGGAGATTAATTCTTTGTCCGTTGCTTCATTTGTAAATATTTTCTCCCATTCTATGGGTTGTCTTTTCATCTTGTTTATGGTTTCCTTTGCTGTACAAAAGCTTTTAAGTTTTATTAGTTCCCATTCACTTATTTTTGTTTTTATTTTCATTACTCTAGGAGGTAGGTCATAAAAAGATCCTGCTGTGATTTTTGTAAAAGGGTGCTTTTCCTGTGTTTTCCTCTAAGAGGTTTACAGTGTCCAATCTTGCACTTAGGTCTTTAATCCATTTTACTTTATTTTTGTATATGGTGTTAGGGAGTGTTCTAATTTCAGTCTTTTAAATGTAGTTGCCCAGTTTTCACAGTACCATTTATTGAAGAGGCTGTCTTGTCTACACTGTATATTCTTGCCTCCTCTGTCATAGATTAGGTGATGATAGGTGTGTGGGTTTATCTCTGGGCTCTCTATCCTGTTCCATTGATCTATGTTTCTGTTTTTGTGGCAGTACCATACTGTCTTGATTACTGTAGCTTTGTAGTATAGTCTGAATTCAGGGAGCCTGATTCCTCCAGCTCCATTTTTCTTTCTCAATATTGCTTTGGCTATTCGCGAATTTTGTGTTTCCATACAAATTGTAAATTTTTTGTTCTAATTCTGTGAAAAATGTCATTCATAATTTGATAGGGATTGCATTGAATCTATAGGTTGCTTTGGGTAGTATAGTCATTTTCACAATATTGATTCTTCCAGTCCAGGAGCATGGTATATGTCTCCATCTGTTTGTCATCTTTGCAAATAAGTGAAATCATATAGTATTTGTCTTTCTCTGATTTATTTCACTCAGCATAATACAGTATATGTCCATCCATGTTTTGACAAGTGGCAAGAATTCATTATTTTTATGGCTAAGTAATATTTTATCATATACATATCTATATCTATATCTATATCTATATCTAGCTATCTAGCTATCTATCTATATATATATATCTATATATATATCATGTCTTCTTTATCCATTCATCACTTAGGTTGCTTCCATATCCTGGCTATTGTAAATAATGCTGCAATGAGTAGAGGAGTGCATATATCTTTTCCAATTAGTTTTTCTCACTTTCTTCAAATAAATACCCAGAAGTAGAATTGCTGGATCATATTTTTAATTTATTTTTATTTTTTTTGAGTAATCTCCATACTGTTTTCCAATAGTAGCTGCATGATTTTACATTCCCATCAACAGTACACAAGAGTTCCCTTTTCTCCACATCCTCAACAACATTTATTATTTCTTGCTTTTGTGAAGACAGCCATTCTGAAATGTATGAGGTGATATCTCATTGTGGTTTTGATTTGATTTCCCTGACGATTAGTGATGTTGAGCCTCGTTTCATATACTTGTTGGCCACGTGTATGTCTTCTTGGGAAAAAATGTCTATTCAGGTCCTCTTCTCATTTTTTAATTGAGTTTATTGTGTTTTTGATGTTGAGTTGTATGAGTTCTTTGTATATTTTGGATATAAACTCCTTATCAGATATATTGTTTACAAATATCTTCTCCCATTCAGTAGACAGACTTTTTGTTTTGTTGATAGTTTCCTTCTCTGGCAAAAGCCTTTTAGTTTGATGTAGTCCCATTTGTTTATTTTTCACTTTTTTTCCCTTGCCTGGGGAGACATATCCAAAAATTTATTGCTAAGACTGATGATGTCAAAGAGTGTACCACCTATGTTTTCTTCTAGGAGTTTTTTGGTTTCAAGTCCTACATTTAAATTTCTAATCCATTTTGAATTTATTTTTGTATGTAGTGTGGGAAAGTAGTCTATTTTGATTCTTTTACAAGTGACTGTCCAGCTTTCTCAACACCATTTATTGAAGAGACTGTCTTTTCCCCCATTGTATTATCCTTGCTTCCTTTGTGTTAAATTATATAACCATATAAGTGTGGGATCATTTCTGGGCTCTTAGTTCTGTTCCATTGATCTATGTGTCTGTTTTTGTGCTGGTACTGCATTGTTTGATTATTGTAACTTTGTAGTATAGTTTGATATCAGGAAGAGTGACACCTCCAGCTTTGTTCTTTCTCAAGATTATTTTGGTTAATTGGGTTTGTGTGTGTGTGTGTGTTTCCATACAAATATTAAGATTCTTTGTTCTAGTTCTATGAAAAATGCCATTGGTATTTTGATAGAGATTGCATTGAATCTGTAGATTGCCTTGGGTAGTATGGTCCTTTTAACAATGTTAATTCTTCTAATTCCTGATTATGGTATATTTTTCCATTTGTTTGTGTCATCTTCAATTTCTTTCAACAGTGTCTTATAGATTCCTGAGTACAGGTCTTTTATCTCCTTAGTTAAATTTATTCCTAGTTATGTAATTCTTTGCATTTACAAGGGATGCAATTGTAAATGGGATTGTTTTATTAATTTCTCTTTAGTTGTTAGTGTATAGAAATGCAACTTTCTTTATGTATATTTTGTATCCTACAACTTTACTGAATGTATTGATAATTTCTAATAGTTTTTTGGTGACATCTTTAGGGCATATTGACGTAATTGGGGTGTTAGTATCCCTTACTATTACTGTGCTATGGTCCATGTTATTCTTTATGTTTTTCCATATTTGCTTTCTGTATTTAGGGGTTCCTATGTTGGGTACCTATATATTACAATGGTTATATATTCTTGTTAGATTGATTCCTTTAACATTATGTACTGTCCATTTTTGTCTCTTGTTACAGTTTTTGTTTTAAAGTCTATTTTGTCTGATATAAATATTGTTACCCAGCTTTATTTTCCTTTCCATTCTCATGGAATAACTCTTTCCATTGCATCACTTTCAGTCTCTGTGTGTCTTTAGATCTGATGTGAGTCTCTTGCAGGTAGCATATATTTTAACCCTTGACTATGTAGGGGTTAAGGACACTGACACCCTGTATAGTCAAAAATCAATGTACAACTTTATTATTGGCCCCTCACACCCACAGTTTCACATCTGTGGATTTTAAGAATTGCAAATCATACAGTATTGTAGTGCTCATTGAAAAAAATCTGCATATACATTGATCCATGCAGCCATGTTATTCAAGGGTCAACTGTATACGGACCCTGTTTTTTATCCATTCAACCACTCATGTCTTTTGATTGGATCATTTAGTCCATTTACATTTAAAGTTATTACCTATTGGTATGCACTTATTGCCATTTTGTTAATATTTTCTGGTTGTTTTTTTAGTTCTTTATGTTCCTTCTTCCTTTGCTCTCTTCCTTTGTGATTGGATGGTTATCTTTAGTATTATGTTTGGATTCCTTTCTCTTTGTTGTGTGTGCAATTATTATAGGTTTTTGGTATATATATATATATATATATATATATATATATATATAATTATAATTATTTAGGTTGATGATTTCTTAAGTAGAATACATTCTAACAATACATTCTAACAATCCTGCATCCCCTACAATCCTACAATGTTTAATCATTTTTTTTTGAGGTAGTATCTTACCTCTTGTTTTGTGTGTCTCTTAACTACTTAATGTGGATATAGATGATTTTTCTACTTTTGTCTTTTAACCTCCTACTAGTTTTATAAGTGGTTGTTCAACTGCCTTTACTATATTTTTTACCTTTTCCTATGAGATTTTTCCTTTTGTAATTTTTTAATATTTCTAGTTCTTTTCTTTTCTTTTCTGATTAGAGAAGTCCCTTTAACATTTCATGTAAAGCCAGTAGAGTGATTTCTTTTAGCTCTTGTTTGTCTATAAATCTTTCTCTCTTTCTAATCTGAATGATAACTTTATCAGGTACAGGATTCTTGGTTATAGGTTTTGTCCTTTCATCATTTTGAGTAAATTGTGGTCTGCAATGTTCCCTCTGAAAAGTCAGCTGACAGTCTTATGGGAGTTCTCTTGTATATAACTAGTTTGTTTGTTTGTTTATTTTGGTGTGTGTGTGTGTTTTAAAATTCTCTGTTTATCTTTAATTCTGCCATATTAATTACAACATGTCTTGGTGTGGACCTCTTCTGGTTGATCTTGTTTGGGACTCTGTGCTTCCTGGACCTGAATGTTGGTTTCCTTTCCCAGGTTAGGGAAGTTTTCAGCTATTATTTCTTCAAAGAAGTTCTCTGTCCTTTTCTCTCTCTTCTTCTTCTTCTGGGGCCACTATAATGCAAATGGTAGTGCACCTGATGTTGTCCCGGATGTCTCTTAAACTATCTTCATTTTTATTTTATTTTTATTTATTTTTGGCTGTGTCGGGTCTTAGTTGTGGCATGAGGGATCTTTTTGTTGTGGCACGCAGGCTCTTTGTTGTGGGATGCAGGCTTCTCTCTAGTTGTGGCATGCAGATTTTCTCTCTCTAGTTGTGGTGTATGGGATCCAGGGTGCGTGGGCTCTGTAGTTTCTGGTACACAGCTCTAGTTGAAGTGCACAAGCTCAGTAGTTTTGGCGCATGGGCTTAGTTGCCCTGTGACATGTAGGATCTTAGTTCCCTGACCAGGGATCAAACCAGTGTCCCCTGCATTGTAAGGCAGATTCTTTACCACTGGATCACCAGGGAAGTCCCTGTCTTCATTTTTTTAATTCCTTTTTTTTTTCCCGTTCAGCTTGCGTGATTTCCACTACTCTGTCTTCCAGTTTGCTGATACATTCCTCTGAATCGTCTAATCCCTGTTGATTGCTTCTAGTGTATTTTTAATTTTTGTTATTGCATCCTCAGCTCTCTCTGCTACTTTTTATGTTTTCTAACTCTTTGTTAAACTTTTCACTGTGTTTGTCCATTCTTATCCCAAGTTTGTTGAGCATCTTTATGATCATTACCTTGAGCTCTTTATCAAGTAGATTGTTTGTCTCTACTTTGCTTAGGTTTTTGTGGTTTTTTTGTTTTCCCCCCTGAGACTTTGCCCTGTTTCTCTGTTTAGAATGTATTCCTCTGTCTCCTAATTTTGCCCAATTCTTTGTTTGTTTCTATGTATTAGGTAGGTCAGTTATGTTTCCTGATCTTATAGAAATAGCCTTATGTAGGAGATGTCCAATGGGGCCCAGCCACATGTTCCCTTCTGGTCTCCAGAGGTATACATTCTAAGGGTTCCCCCTATGTGTGCTGTGTCATCCCTTTTGTTGTAGTGGGTCTAACTATTGTGGGTACACTAGTAGGCCAGGCTTGCTGCGTGGCCCTTGTGTCCTCAGTTCTGGTGCTGGCCTGCTGGTGAGCAGATGAGCCTCTGTCTTTAATAGGCTAGAGGTAGAACTCCAAAATGGCATTTATCTGCACCAGTGTCCTCTCAGTAGCATGACCTCCCAAAGTGGCTACTGTCAGTATCTCTGTTTCTAGGGGGAGTCCAGTTGCCTCCTGCCTCTCTGGGAGGTTCTTCAAGATCAACAAGTGATTCTGACCCAGGCTCCTTTCAGATTACTTCTTTTTCCCTGGGTCTTGAAACATGTGAGTTTTGTGTGTGTGTGCTCTTGAAGATCAGAATTTTGTTTTTCACAATGCTGTGGCTCTCCCATACACAAGCTTTGTTAGCCTTCAAAGTCAGATGCTGTAGGGGGGGTGTCTCATCCCAATGTGGGACACCTGGGCTGGGGAGCTCAGTGTAAGGCTCATGCTCCTAACTCTCTGTGGAGAACCTCTGCAACTGTGGTTATTCTCCCATTTTGGGTTGCCTTTTTTTGGGTGTGGGTCTTGACTATACCTTGCCTCCACCTCTCATGTTATTTCTTGTTTATATCTTTAATTGTGGAAAATATTTTCTTCTTATCATCATGTTGTTTACAAAGATAGTTGCTCTATAAATAGATTTAATTTTGCTGTGCCCCTGGGAGGAGGCAAACTCAGGGTCTTCCTACTCTGTCCTCTTGGCCACACATCTGCTCTTGATACTTTTTTTCTCAAAGCAGAAGTTTTAATTTTGATAAAGTCAAGTTTATCAATTATTTCTTTTATTGACTGTACTCTTGATGTTGTATCTAAAAAGTTTTTTACACACTTAAGGCCATCTAGATTTTCTCCTGTATTATCTTCTAAGTGTTTTACAATTTTGCAATTTACATTTAGGACCATGATTCATTTTGAGTTAATTTTTATGAGTGTGTAAGGTCTGTGTCTAGTTTCATTTTTCTTTTCATGTGGATGTTCAGTTCTTCCAGCACCATCTGTTGAAGAGACTATCTTTTCTCCATTGTATTGTCTTTGCTCCTTTGTCAAAGATTATTTCACTATATTTAAATGGGTATATTTCTGAGCTCTCTACTCTGTTTTATCAACTGATTTGTCTGTTCCTTTACCAATATTACACTGTCTTTATTACTTTAGCTTTATAGTAAGTCTTGATATCGAGTAGCATCAGTTCTCCAACTTTGTTCTTCTCCATCAGTATTGTGTTGGCCCACATATTTCAATTTAGTTTGTTTGTTTTCTTTCTGTTCAGTTTTGAGAGTTTTAAAATATTTTTGATACAAGTCTTTTCCCAGTTATGTGATTTGCAAATATTTTCCTCTGGTACAATTTATCATATACATTTTTTTTCTTTTCTAGTCATGCTTTTGGTGTCATATTTAAGAACTTTTTGTCTAGCTTAAGGTCCTAAAGATTATTTTTTCTATAAATGTGCCTAAAAGTGCAAAACTAGCCTTATGAGGATGAAATCATTTAGGTGATTTCTCTGACTGTATATTTTATAGATAAAAGTAGTTGAAAGATGGCACCTCTGAATATAATTAGGTTAATATATCCTGGTTTACTTTTTTTCCGAATGCGTTTAAGTCATTAAAGAAAAAAATTAAATAAGGATATTCAATTCTATTCATGCAATGAGACTGGAAATTAATTTATTGTTTACATGGACAAAATATTATATACATATAGTGTAGAGTTGTACTCATGAATTTATAAATATTTGGGTACCCATTATGTGACAGGCATTGTGGAGGACATTAGTGATTAAACTAAAAGAAAAATCCTTCCCTCCATGGAAAACCTTTTAGTGAGAAATAATATATAATATATGATCTACATCATTTATCATATAGATCATAATGTGATATATGATTCAAATCATATACCTTATATATATATATATATATATATTTAATCACTGATTCAAAGGAAAGTGAAATAACAATTTATTGTTCCACTTGATGAGCCTATACCCTTAAGTCCTCTTGAGATGGGAGCTGTGAATCAGTTATTTCTTCTATAAATCTTAGTTTCCACATGATTCTGCTGATGCAAGCATCTCCTGAAATAACATAAGTCCAAGATTAAAAGCCATATTTTCCCTGTGTAATGGTTCTTAAATGCCAGGTAAGGACTTTGGTTGGTCAACTTTCTTAGGATTTTTCACTGATATATTTTCATTAGACAGTTGACCCTTGAAAAATGTGAGGGTTAGGGGTGCTGATTCCCCATGCAGTAAAATATTAGAGTATAACTTTTTCTGTATCTGTATCTGGTTCCATATCCACCAACCATGGATCATGTAGTACTGTAATACATATATAGTGGAAAAAAATCCAAGTATAAGTGGATTTGTGCAGTTCAAACAAATGTTGTTCAAGGGTCACTGTATTCAATTTTTTACATACTAACTTAGAGTCCAATTCTAATGTATTCTGTAACTCTATGACTTCAAATTGTATATAGAGTAAAATATTACTATTTTAATAAGGATGATAGGCACACATTACTAAACTATATTTATTATTTTAATATAAACACTACTTTATCACTTTTCATATTATCAAAGTAATTAAACAACCCGATTTTCATTCCAGAAAGGATTTGTGCCTGTGGACACAAATACTTATCACAGAATAGAATACAAATTGGAAAGCATTCAAGGCAGTAGAAAATAGTGATGGAATTGGAAAATAATTGTGGGGAAAATAAAGACAAACAGGTATTTAATAGAATATCTTTTACATTTGTGAAATGCTTTAGAATCGTTTAGAGCTTTCTAGTACCCAAATCAAGTAGGAAAACTATTAGTTATACAACACAATGCCTAAGAAAAGTGTAATATTTTTCAGTGGGGTGCAAAGCAAATCTGAGACACATTTTTCTCTCATGTATTTGCATAAAAGGGTACTAAGAACATTGGTATAAATATGCTCACCTAGGTAAATGTAAGACTTCAGATATGGTAACAAAGGTTTTCCATGTGGAAATCTTATACAAATTATTATTTGTAATTGGAGTAACACACTGATAGCCAAGTTTTTGCTTTCTAGAAGTAGTTTTGCTAGTAAATACATGCTAGAAAACTTTTTTTTTTCTTTTTAAGATGTTAATTATTGCTGTAACACAAAAAAAAATTACAATATCATTTGTTTTAAACTATCTTAGATTGTGCAGGTGTAAATTTGAGCTTAGTATATTTCTGAGTTGGCCTACAATCCAAAGTATGTCCATTTACTGAGGTTTTTCTGTGTAAGTACAAGAGCACAGAGCTATACAGAGAGAGATGTGGAAAGAAAATATTCCCAGCAACAACTATGTTAGAGAGGACTACATAGCTTGAGAAGCCAAGACTTATGAATAGACACTTGGTATATTTTTTCACTTTCCACTGTTGCTGTTCCCACCAATTTAATCCATCTTTGTACTATACAGCTATTAAGTCATTTGTTATGAATGATAAATCTATTGTCTTCTAAAGGAGAAGAATTCTGCTTATAGATCGATTCTATTAACATTATCCTTACAAGGATTAGAGTCAATCCTCATTCTTCCTAGATTCCATATATGTGAATTGGCCTACTTGCTAAAATTTATTTGTTACCCTTAAAGCAATACTTGTATCATTTTCACAGTCATTTGAGGCTATAGGCAGGCAGAGTGTTGAAAATTTGAATCATCCAACAGGCATGTTTCCCCCTGAGGTCAAATAAGGTAATGCTCTGCCTCCTTGTTTCAACTCTCATATTATAAACAAGTTTCCTTTCTGTGGTCTATTTAGTGCAATATTTTTCTCTTTTTTTTTTCTTTTTAGTATTTTTTCTGTTTAGAATGGCTTTCAAGCATAGTGCTGAAGTGCTTTGTAATGCTTCTAAGCACAAGAAGGCTATAATGTGTCTGATGGAGAAAATACATGTGTTGATCAGCTTCATTCAGGCACGAGTTATACTACTATTGGTCATGAGTTCAATGTATGAATCAACGATATATATTAAATAACATGTCTTTAAACAGAAGCACACACTGAAGAAAAATGTATATATTGGTAATTTAATAAAAATATTGTGACCAGAGGCCACAGAGAAACCAAAATCAGTATTTCCCCTAGGAGTAATGGTTCAGTATTTTCTAATTCAGTATTTGCAGCAACTTTATAATACCTAACAATCACGAATAACAAGGATGAGCTGTATATTATATCCAAATGTATAATTTTCTAAGATAAAAAGTGTTCTACAATTAATCATCTTTAGTAGTGATTCTATTGCTACAACTGTTTGATTTAGTTGATTGATTCTGGTCGTGCAAAGCTTAATTTAAATTTTTATCCAGGTATTTAAGCAACACATCCAACTAGGAGCATGGATATTCATATACCTATAAGAATGATATAGTAACTGAGTAGGACCCTATGAGACCCTCCCAGAACAGATGCCCCCATGTCCTCTTCATGCCTCTTGTTTGTAGAAAAACTAGATTTCTAGGACTTCCCTGAGTTCCAAGGAATAAATTTAATCAGAAGTGAGAAAACCCAGAAACAGGAAACAGTCAGGCAAGACAAAATAATAATAGTTTAACCATTAAACAAATTTATAGACATTTTGTTCCTTCTCAAGAACTATAGGTAATATTCTGAGCCATATCTTTGGGACTGTTTTGCAGATACTGAAACCTCCACCAGGTGGAAGAAGTTAATTCTATATTGACCACAAGCACATAGACCCCAAACAAGTTGGAACCAGAAGGTGGATGATGTTGATTTCTGGTTACCTCAGTACCAATCAATCAGAAGAATGCTCACGAATTGATCACAAAACTCACCACCCTCTCCCTCACACTGTCTTTAAAAAACCTTTCCCTGAAATCCATTGGGAAGTTAAGATTTTTTGAGCATTAGCTGCCTGCATTCCTTGTTTGGCACCTGCAGTAAATGCTGCAATTTCCTTCACCACAACCCAGTGCCAGTAGATTGGCTCTACTGTGCACAGGTGACTGGACCCAAGTTTGGTTCTGTAACAATATTCCCAAACTAAAAAGTTATAGTTAAACAATTGAATAATTTCTGACAAAAGAAAGGCAGATACTAACTTGCTATTATTATTACTTCTTCCTTTTTCATAAAAACACAAGATATTTTTTATTGAAAATTTGTATAATGGTCATTTAAAAGTTCTTACCCTTTTTTTCCTTTAACCTCCATTCAATCCCACACAATTTGACATTTATTATATGTCATTCTTTGTACTAGGTTCTATGATACAAAAAAAAAGTTAGGATTAGTACCCTCTTAGGACTCCTAATAATGTGAGTGTGTGGGGCCAGTAATAAGTACATTTAGAAAAATAATTAAAACAAAGAAAGTAGTTATATACCATGCTTGGGAGGATCAAAGAAGAATTCACAGAGAGCAGATTCTTGAGCTAATCTTAAGGGATTCTGTCAGTCAGGTTTAAAGAGTATAACTGAATATGTGCAAAGATAAATGAGTATGAGATATTAAAGTCACTTTGCATAACTCAACATGGTTGGAATAGGGGGACCTGCAAAGTCTACCCCAAAGAAAAGAAGAATGATTGTGTTTGCTTCAGCATGCTTCTGTGATAATCTATTGACAACTGCTTGGCAGGTGACATTGTTATAGACAAATTTATTTGTGGAAACACCTTATATTGTAACCTGAATTTTTCAGCAGAATAATGAGGGGCCCTTGGTTCTTATGAAGGAATGAAGGATGGTATGTAAATATTATGCTGTCAGCAATGAGCAAACCACCAAGCAATTTCCAACTGGGTAATATCAGAGAAGAAAATTAGAGGATATGAATGGGAAGATTAGAGATGGCAAAGAGAAGAGAGGGGGGAAAATCCACTGTGCCAAACAGTAGCAAAACTGTCATAAAATGATAAAAGAAAGAAATTTAACATTTAGTTAAAGTTATTTTGTTAATACAAACTTCAGTGATTAGCTGATCTGTGGTTATAATTAGTATCCTTTTATAAAAATTGAAGAAATAAGGACATTTAAGTAAACTAAACATAAGATCAGTGAACTTCCCCTTGTGGGGAGATGAGCCTCATGAGAATGAATATTCAGGTAGGGCTTTCAGATACTGAGGCATAGAAAAGATATTATTCTTTCAAATGAACACTGTCATTTGGATCCCAATATGTATTCTACTCCTCTCTCATTAGGAGAGGTCTTAAGAAGAATGTGGTCTTAAGACTTGACCCTATACCCAGGCAAGTGCTCTGATTATTCTAAGCCAATTAGTTCAATTTCTTTATTTCCTTTACTTTTGTTCGTGTTTGTTTTAGGAACGCAGGTTTAAATTAATCAGCATAAATTCAATTCCTGATGAAAGTTATTGGACCAAGGGATACTGAGACTATGAGAGAAATTAAGGGCAGAGCCATAAGATTTGCAAAGAGGACTTCCCTGGTGGTTAAAACTCTGTGCTACCAATGCAGGGGGTGCAGGTTCAATCCCTGGTTGGGGAACAAAGATCCCACATGCTGTACGGTGTGGCCAAAAAAAAAAAAAAAAAAAAAAAAGATTTCCAGAGTAATCTGGAAGAGTTTTGCTCAAATCATGCCTGAAGTCCATTCCACTCTGTTCTTGTATGCATATAAGATAATTAAATCTCATTATTTAGGCTAATCCACTTAGGTTTCTACTACCTATAGCTGAAAGTACCCTAACTAATAGAAATAACTCTAAGTCTGCCCTGGCAGCATAATGAGTGTGATCTGAGGAGTAAATATCCTCTTTTATTAGCTCCTTTTCTTAAACAAAAAGACGTCATGTAGGGGGTAATCAGAATTCTTTTCTGCCTGGCTTCTTACAGGTAAAATGATAGGAGTAGTGAGGATTCCACATTAAAGATTCAATCAACCCTAAATTGGACCATCTAAAGCAGAACTCTGAGCAATATATTCTTAAATAGAAAAAGTGTGAGATGTTAACCAACTTCCTAAAATACACCACAAATAGCTTTGTGAGAATACTACAAGTATTTTGTTGGTGTGCTATTCAGGAAAGGAATAAAATAATAATGGAGAAACCATATAGGTTACTATAACAAAATTAAGGGGAAAGGCATTTCTCTATCACTTTAAATAATTGCAAAAAATTGAGGCATTTTAAGTTAGTGTTAATGAGTAAGGATGCCAGCAGATAGTTCATCTTTTCCTCAGTTCATAGCATGCATGATTATCCATTGAAAATTATCTTTGATAAATGAGTCTGAAATGATATGGATAACCCACAATAAATGGTCACCTTTAATTATGTTCAGATGGATTCTTTGCCTGATAGATTTCTGTCTCATTAATAAATATTGCAGAGATAACACATTCATCATACCAAAGAAGGGAAAATAGCTTACAATTTCATCAACCAATTTCTAGGTGACAGTGTGGGCATAGGGAAAGAGATACCAGTAAGAGATAGGTTAGTGATGTGCATTGACAGAAGGGAATATAACCAGAGATTTACTTCCCCTTCATTTAAAAAAATAAATTTATTTATATTATTTATTTTATTTTTGGTTGTGTTGCATCTTCATTGTTGCACGCGGGCTTTCTCTAGTTGTGGCAAGCAGCAAGCAGGGGTTACTCCTTGTTGCGGTGCATGGGCTTCTCATTGTGGTGGCTATTCTTGTTGCAGAGCACGGGCTCTAGGTGCATGGGCTTCAGTAGTTGTGACTCGCGGGCTCTAGAATGCAGGCTCAGTAGCTGTGGTGCATGGGCTTAGTTGTTCCACGGCATGTGGAATATTCCTGGACCAGGGCTCGAACCTGCGTCCCCTGCATTAGGAAGCATATTCCCAACCACTGCACCATCAGGGAAGCCCCATTTGTTTTTTGTTTTTTTTGCTTTAGATAAACTCTATTCCGGGCCAAAAGAGTAACTCATTGTGAATCAAAAGAGGTCAGTGGGAAGGGCTGGACCAATTACATGAGTACTCTGGGGAGAGAAGTTGTTGATACCACCAACCTGTCCTTCCTAATATTTAGAGTTCATGGGAAACTATTAGATAGAATGTTTCTAACCAAGACTTGTGGCAGTGAAGGGCAGTAGAAATATTATCACAGAAGGTAGAGAGAGTATGACACTAAATCAGAAAGAGAGAAGAGTGCTTCCAGTTGGTGAGAATACAGATGTTGAAACCACTCAATACAGCCCTTTAGGCTGACTTTTAACCTGGGAAGGAACTAGAGAGTTGCTTGTAAAAGCCATGAAAATTGTAGCTCAAGTGTATTGCAGTATATAGGCCTACTGATTAATTGTAACAAAAACAACAAACAAAAACAACAAACAAACAAAAAACAATTTTTAAGAAACTTCAGCTGGAAACAGTTCTTTGCTTCGAGAACATATGCATTATCTTAAGGGATAGCTTTTCTTGGGCATATATCATCTCACTTAGCTGCACTGCATGCTTCTAGTTAGATATTAGCTGCCAACAAATTCCTGAGCTATCTCATATTCTGGGCAAGAATTTGGCTCTCAATATTTCTGTTTCATTGTTTGCAGAGAATCAGTGACGTCACCAGACTATGTGGAGCTCAGTATTCTCCACATGGCAACTTTACCAATCATTTGTTATTCCATGTTCATTGCCTTGTACTGCCTCTTAGAGTAGTGGTTCTCCAAATGTGATGCTAAGGCCACCATCAGCAGCAGCAGAACCTAAGGATTTTTTTAGAAATGTAAATTATTTAGTCCCATTTGTCCAAAAACAGAAACTCTGGGTGTGAAGTCCAATAATCTGTGTTTTAACAAGCCTTCTAATAGACACTAAAGTTTGAAAACCTCTGTCTTAGAAAGTTGTTTGTTACTTATCCTTAACTTTTTGTCTATATTTATATTTTCCTCCAACTCTTGTTGCAAGCTTTATTAGGTATTCATCTGGAATCTATTCTCTGGAAGTCCAGTAAAAGCAAGCAAATTCAAATTCAATATTTCTCATGTGTGAATGAAAGGGAATAAGCCATATTTTGTTTTAAGTGCTACACAGCGTACACCAGAAACTTTTTTATTAAAAATCTAGACACATGTCAATTTAAATTATTTTTACCCAAAGAACTGACAAATTTGGTGGGAGCCATCTACTTATAATTTGTAATTATGAGCCAACTACATAACCACTGACCCATAAATGCAAGAAATGAATAGTCAATAATAATCCTAGTGGTTATTATAAACCTTTCTGCTTTGTTCTCACCCATGTTCAGTCAAGTTCTCATCTTGTCCTGTTTATTAGCTCTAGCCCACTCTCTTTACTAATCACTCTTGACTAATCTTGGCATTTGAAACTGGTCTCTCTGACACTTGATCTCCTTCACATATTAGATTCTACTTGTGTCTGTTTTCCTCATTTTGAGGGACTTCTGGTGGGAAAACCTGAATATCAGTTGGGAAGTGAGTGGCTGTAAGAAACATAATACCCCACACAATGGTATCAACAATAAATACATCTTTTTTTTTCAACATCTTTATTAGAGTATAATTACTCTACAATGGTGCCTTAGCTTCTGCTGGATAAAAAAGTCAATCAGCCATAAGTATACACATATCCCCATATCCCCTCCCTCTTGCATCTCTCTCCCACACTCCCTATACCACCCCTCTAGTTGGTATCAAAGCACTGAGCTGATCTCCCTGTGCTATGTAACTGTTTCCCACCAGCCATCCATTCTACATTTGGTAGTGTATATTTGCACAAGCCACTCTCTCACATCGTCCCAACCCACCCCTCCCCTTCCCCATGTCCACAAGTCCACTCTCCACGTCTGCGTTTTTATTCCTGTCCTGCCCCTAGGTTCTTCAGAACATTATTTTTTTAGATTCCATATATATGTGTTAGCATATGATATTTGTTTTTCCCTTTCTGACTTACTTCACTCTGTATGACAGACACTAGGTCCATCCACCCCACTACAAATAACTCAATTTCATTTCTTTTTATGGTTAAGTAATATTCCATTGTATGTATTGCCACATCTTCTTTATCCATTCATCAGTCAATGGACACTTAGGTTGATTCCATGTCCTGGCTATTGTAAATAGTGCTGCAATGAACATTGTGGAACATGACTCTTTTTGAATTATGGTTTTCTCAAGGAATATACCCAGTAGTGGGATTGCCGGGTCATATGGTAGTTCTATTTTTAGTTTTTAAAGATAACTCCATACTGTTCTCCATAGTGGCTGTATCAATTTACATTCCCACCAACAGTGCAAGAGTGTTCCCTTTTCTCCACACCCTCTCCAGCATTTATTGTTTGTAGATTTTTGATGATCACCATTCTGACTTGTGTGATGTGATACCTCACTGTAGTTTTGATTTGCATTTCTCTAATGATTAGTGATGCTGAGAATCCTTTCATGTGTTTGTTGGTAAACTGTATACTTCTTTGGAGAAATGTCTATTTAGGTCTTCTGCCCATTTTTGGATTGGGTTGTTTGTTTTTTTGATATTGAGCTGTATGAGCTGCTTGTATATTTTGGAGATTAATCCTTTGTCAGTTGCTTTGTTTGCAAATATTTTCTCCCATTCTGAGAGTTATCTTTTCATCTTGTTTATGGTTTCCTTTGCTGTGCAAAAGCTTTTAAGTTTCATTAGGTCCCATTTGTTTATTTTTGTTTTTATTTGCATTTCTCTAGGAGGTGGGTGAAAAAGGATCTTGCTGTGATTTATGTCATAGACTGTTCTGCCTATGTTTTCCACTAAGAGTTTTATAGTGTCTGGACTTACATTTATGCCCTTAATCCAGTTTGAGTTTATTTTTGTGTATGGTGTTCGGGCGTGTTCTAATTTCATTCTTTTACATGTAGCTGTCCAGTTTTCTCAGCACCATTTATCGAAGAGTTTGTCTTTTCTCCATTGTATATTCTTGCCTCTTTTATCAAAGATAAGGTGACCATATGTGCATGGGTTTATCTCTGGGCTTTCTATCCTGTTCCATTGATCTATATTTCTGTTTTTGTGCCAGTACCATACTGTCTTGATAACTGTAGCTTTGTAGTATAGTCTGAAGTCAGGGAGCCTGATTCCTCTAGCTCCGTTTTTCTTTCTCAAGATTGCCTTGGCTATTCGGGGTTTTTTGTGTTTCCAAACAAACTGTGAAATTTTTTGTTCTAGTTCTGTGAAAAATGCCAGTGGTAATTTGATAGGGATTGCACTGAATCTGTAGATTGCTTTGGGTAGTATATTCATTTTCACAATGTTGATTCTTCCCATCCAAGAACATGGTATATATCTCCATCTGTTTGTATCATATTTAATATCTTTCATCAGTTTCTGATAGTTTTCTGCATACAGGGTTTTTGTCTCCTTAGGTAGCTTTCTGCCTAGGTGCTTTATTCTTTTTGTTGCAGTGGTAAATGGGAGTATTTCCTTAATTTCTCTTTCTGAATTTTCTCATGAGTGTATAGGAATGCAAGAGATTTCTGTGCATTAAGTTTCTTTCCTGCTACTTTACCAAATTCATTGATTAGCTCTAATAGTTTTCTGGTAGCATCTTTAGGATACTGTATGTAGAGTATCATGTCATCTGCAGTGACAGTTTTACTTCTTTTCTGATTTGTATTACATTTATTTCTTTTTCTTCTCTGATTGCTGTGGCTAAAACTTCCAAAACTATGTTAAATAATAGTGGTGAGAGTGGGCAACCTTGTCTTGTTCCTGATCTTACTGGAAATGGTTTCAGTTTTTCACCATTGAGAACGATGTTGGCTGTGCATTTGTCAGATATGGTCTATATTATGTGGAGGTAAGTTCCCTTTATGCCTACTTTCCGGCAGGTTTTTTTAATCAAAAATGGCTTTTGAATTTTGCTGAAAGCTTTTTCTGCATCTATTGAGATTATCGTATGGTTTTTCCCCTTCAGTTTGTTAATATTGTGTATCACATTGATTGATTTGCATATACTGAAGAATCCCTGCATTACTGGGATATACCTCACTTGATCATGCTGTATGATCCTTTTAATGTGCTGTTGGATTCTGTTTGCTAGTAGTTTGTTGAGGATTTTTGCATTTATGTTCATCAATGATATTGGCCTGTAGTTTTCTTTCTTTGTGACATCTTTGTCTGGTTTTGATATCAGGGTGATAATGGCCTTGTAGAATAAGTTTGGGAGTGTTCCTCCCTCTGCTGTTTTTTGGAAGCTTTGAGAAGGATAGGTATTAGCTGTTCTCTAAATGTTTGATAGAATTCGCCTTTGAAGCCATCTGGTCCTGGGCTTTTGTTTCTTGGAAGATTTTAATCACAGTTTCAATTTCAGTGCTTGTGATTGAGCTGTTTATATTTTCTATTTCTCCCTGGTTCAGTCTCAGAAGGTTGTGCATTTCTAAGAATTTGTCCATTTCTTCCAGGTTGTCCATTTTATTGGCATAGAGTTGCTTGTAGTAATCTCTCATGATTCTTTGTATTTCTGCAGTGTCAGTTGTTACTTCTCCTTTTTCATTTCAAATTCTATTGATTTGAGTCTTCTCCCCCTTTTTTTCTTGATGAGTCTGGCTAATGGTTTTTCAGTTTTGTTTATCTTCTCAAAGAACCAGCTTTTAGTTTTATTGATTTTTGCTATTGTTTCCTTCATTTCTTTTTCATTTATTTCTGATCTGATCTTTATGATTTCTTTCCTTCTGCTAACTTTGGGGTTTTTTTTTTTGTTCTTCTTTCTCTAATTGCTTTAGGTGTAAGGTTAGGTTGTTTATTGGAGATTTTTCTTGTTTCTTGAGGTAGGATTGTATTGTTATAAGTTTCCCTGTTAGAACTGCTCTTGCTGTATTCCATCGGTTTTGGGTCATCGTGTTTTCATTGTCATTTGTTTCTAGGTATTTTTAAATTTCCTCTTTGATTTCTTCAGTGATCTCTTGGTTATTTAGTAGTGTATTGTTTACCCTCCATGTGTTTGTAGTTTTTAGAGTTTTTTTCCCTGTATTTGATATCTAGTTTTATAGCCTTGGGGTCAGAAAAGATACTTGATATGATTCAATTTTCTTAAATTTACCAATGCTGGAATGTGACCGAAGATATGATCTGTCCTGGGGAATGTTGCATGAGCACTTGAGAAAAATGTGTATTCTGTTGTTTTTGGGTGGAATGTCCTATAAATATCAATTAAGTCCATCTTGGTTAATGTATCATTTAAAGCTTGTGTTTCCTTATTTATTTTCATTTTGGATGATCTGTCCATTGGTGAAAGTGGGGTGTTAAAGTCCCCTACTATGATTGTGTTACTGTTGATTTCCCCTTTTATGGCTGTTAGCATTTGCCTTATGCATTTAGGTGTTCCTATGTTGGGTGCATAAATATTTAAAATCATTATATCTTCTTCTTGGATTGATCCCTTGTTCATTATGTAGTGTCCTTCTTTGTCTCGTAATAGTCTTTATTTTAAAGTATTTTGTCTGATATGAGAATTGCTACTCCAGATTTTTTTAATTTCCATTTACATGGAATATCTTTTTCCATCCCCTCACTTTCAGTCTTTATGTGTCCCTAGGTCTGACGTGGGTCTCTTGTAGACAACATATATATGGGTCTTGTTTTTGTATGCATTCCACCAGTGTATGTCTTTTGGTTGGAGCACTTAATCCATTTACATTTAAGGTAATTTTCTATATGTATGTTCGTATGACCATTTTCTTAATTGTTTTGGGTTTGTTATTGTAGGTCTTTTCCTTGTGTTTCCTGCAAAGAGAAGTTCCTTTAGCATTTGTTGTAAAGCTGGTATGATGGTGTTGAATTCTCTTAGCTTTTGCTTGTTTGTAAAGGTTTTAATTTCTCCATCAAATCTGAATAATATCCTTGCTGGGTAGAGTAATCTTGGCTGTAGTTTCTTCCCTTTCATCACTTTAAATATGTCCTGCCAATCCCTTCTATTTTGCAGAGTTTCTGCTGAAAATTCAGCTGTTAACCTTATGGGGATTCCCTTGTACGTTATTTGTTCCTTTTCCCTTTCTGCTTTTAATATTTTTTCTTTGTATTTAATTTTTGATAATTTGATTAACATGTGTCTTGGGGTGTTTCTCTTTGGATTTATCCTCTATGGGACTCTTTGTGCTTTCTAGACTTTATTGACCTTTTCCTTTCCTATATTAAGTTTTCAACTATAATCTCTTCAAATGTGTTCATATTCCATTTGTTTTATTTTTCTTCTTCTGGAACCCCTATAATTCGAATGTTGGGCATTTAATATTGTCCCAGTGGTCTCTGAGACTCTCCTCAATTCTTTTCATTCTTTTTTCTTTATTTTGCTCTGCAGTAGTTATTTCCACTATTTTATCTTCCAGGTCACTTATCCGTTTTTCTGCCTAGTTGTTCTGCTATTGATTCCTTCTAGAGAATTTTTAATTTCATTTATTGTGCTGTTCATTCTTGTTTGTTTGCTCTTTAGTTCTTCTAGATCCTTGCTAAACGTTTCTTGTATTTCCTCCGTTCTATTTCCAAGATTTTTGATCATCTCTACTATTATTCTGAATTCTTTTTCAGGTTGGCTGCCTATTCCCTCTGCATTTATTTGGTCTGGTCGGTTTTTACCTTGCTCCTCTATCTACTGCGTTTTTCTCTGTCTTCCAATTTTGCCTAACTTACTGTGTTTGGAGTCTTCTTTTCACAGGCTGCAGGTTCATAGTTCCCGTTGTTTTTGGTGTCTTCCCCCAGTGAGTAAGGTTGGCTCAGTGGATTGTGTAGGTTTCCTAGTGGAGGGGACTGGTGCCTGTGTTCTGGTGGATGAGTCTGGATCTTGTCTTTCTGGGCAGGACCGCATCTGCTGGTGTGTTTTGGGGTGTTTTTAGACTTAGTATCATTTTAGGCAGCCTCTCTGCTAATGGGTGGGATGTGTTCCTTTCTTGCTAGTTGTTTGGTATTGGGTGTCCAGCACTGGAGCTTACTGGTCTTTGAATGGAGCTGTGTCTTAGTGTTGAGATGGAGATCTCTGGGAGAGCTCTTGCTGATTGATATTATGTGGGGCTGGGAGGTTTCTGGTGGACCAATTTCCTGAATTTGGCTCTCTCACCTCAGAGGCTCAGTCCTGCAGCTGGCTGGAGTACCAAGACCCTGTCAGCCACACGGCTGGAGAAGATGGGCTATAAGTTGGTTGTCAGCCACTGCCCTATTGTAGCTCTGTCTCAGCTATCTCCAAAGGTCACCCAGATACATTGGGTTATTCCACCATTCTTCAGATCTTACACATTCCAGTCTGGGATTTGTAGATGTCCTCCTCATACTCTTCATTGAAATACCTTGTATTCATGGTGGTGAGAGATATGGTAATAGTGTTGGTTGTCTTCAGTTCAGAGACTGGGATAGTCTGAACCTTCATGTGGCCAAGTCAGGAGCAGCTGGCCAATGGTCCCAAAGTGATAACATGTCAGATTCCAAGAAGGCTTTCCACAGCACCTGAGCAGTAGTCCCAAGCAGTCGCTCCGCTCAGCTGCAGCACTCTATTGGGGAACTCAGTGGGACACTCAAATGAGGATTTCTGCTGGCCCTATAGCGTGACTTTCCCACCCAGGCAAGGAGCTGAGGATAGCATCTCCTGGCCCCATCTTACCAGAGGAGCAGACAACTGGAAGCTGCGTGGCCAACAGTGTGGTAGGTGAGAGGTCAATACATCTATTTTTATAACGTAAGAATTATCCCAAAGGCAAGAAGTCAGAATCTAGACAGTTTCAGGAGATTTGTTGAACAGCTCAACAGTGACAGGGCTTGTCTTTCCTCACAATAACTAAATGACTGTGTCAACCCAAACAACCTTAATGGACGATATTCCAAGTATTAAGAAATAAGGTGGACAGAAAAGGGGACTTCCTCACATGCATCTGTCAAGTCCTTTTATCACAGAGAAAATAAATTCCAGAAGTTTCTAAGAAAACATCATCTTATTTCACCTTAGTCAGAACAGAGCTACATAATCAACCCTGGCTCAAGGGAACCTGGAAAATAAGTGACAGTGTTGTTGTCTTTGTCTTCACTTTATCTTGTATAATGGAAGGTGCATCTGGTAAAAGGGGTTTAAATGGTGTTTATATCCTGCCTTATTTAGACCTTCAGCAACCCAGGCAGCTTGTGGAAGTCTTTAACAGGGGTTGGAGAGAGAATGACATTTCAGTGGAAAAAAAGAAGGAAACAAGGAAGGGGATATAAGTCAAGGAAGCAAGTTAATCTGACATATTCAAAGTGATCAGGACATAAGAAAGACCTGAAACTGCATTTTTGGGTTTAAAACTGCAACCGGTATTTTCAAGAATCCCCAATGCTTTACATTTATTTAATCTTTTACAGTTTATAAATCACTCCCATTCCATTAAAAAAATTATTGAAGCATAGTTGATTTACAATATTGTGTTAGTTTCTGATGTACAACAAAGTGAATCAGTTATACATATATATACGTATATTTTCAGATTATTTTCCATTCTAGCTTATTACAAGATATTGAATATAGTTCCCTGTGCTATCCTGCAGGATCTTGTTTTTTATCTACTTCATATATAGTCATGCGTATCTGTTAATCCCAAGCTCCTAATTTATCCCCCGACCCCTTTCCCCTTTGGTAACCATAAGTTTGTTTTCTATGTCTGAGTCTATTTCTGTTTTGAAAATAAGTTCATTTGTGTCATTTTTTTAGATTCCCTATATAAGTGATATCATATGATATTTGTCTTTCTCTGACTTACTTCACTTATTATGATAATCTTTAGATCCATCCATGTTGCTGCAAATGGCATTATTTCACTTTTTTATGGTTAATATTTCACTCTCTCTCTCTCTCTATATATATATATGGTGTATATATACCATAACTTCTTTATCCATTCATCTGTCAATGGACACTTAGGTTGCTTCCATGTTTTGGGTATTGTAGACAGTGCTGCTATGAACACTGGGGTACATGTATCTTTTCAAATTAGAGTTTTCTCTGGATATATGCCCAGGAGTGGTGTTGCTGGATCACATGGCAACTCTATTTTTAGTTATTTAAGGAACTTCCATACTGTTCTCCACAGTGGCTGCACCAATTCCCAACAACAGTGTAGAAATGTTCCTTTTTCTCCACACCCACTCCAGCATTTATTATTTGTAGACTTTTTAATGATGGCATTCTGACCGGAGTGAGGTGATACCTCATTGTAGTATTGATTTACAGTTCTCCAATAATTAGTGATGTTAAACATCTTTTCATGTGCCTGTTGCCTACCTGTATGTCTTCTTTGGAGTGCTGTCTGTTTAGGTCTTCTGCCCATGTTTTCATTGGGATGTCTGTTTTTTTTGATATTGGGCTGTAGGAGCTGTGTGTATATTTTGGAAATTAATCCCTTGTTGCATTGTTTGCAAATATTTTCTCCCACTCTTTAGATCATCTTTTTTTTTTTTTTACTTTTTCTTTCTCACATTCATTGTTGGTGTAAAGAAATGCAACAGATTTCTGTATGTTAATCTTGTATCCTGCTACTTTGCTGAATTTATCAGTTCCAGTAGTTTTTGTGTGGAGTCTTTATAGTTTTCTACATATAGAAAGCCAGAGGTTTGTCAATTTTGTTTATCCTTTCAAAACACCAGCTTTTGGTTTTATTGATTTTTTTCTATTGTTGTTTTTAAATCTCTATTTATTTTCTCTCTGATCTTTAATATTTCCTTTTTTTTTTTTGCTGTCTTTACATTTTTTCTTCTTTTTTCTAATTCTTTTAGGTAGAGGTTAGGTTTTTTGAGATTTTTCTTGTTTTTTGAGAAAGTCCTGTATCACAATGAACTTCCCTCTTAGGACTGGTTTTGCTGCAACCCGTGGATTTTGTATGGTTGTGTTTACACTGTAATTTGACTAAAGGTATTTTTAAATTTCCTCATTGATTTCATTGTTGATCCATTGGTTTTTTTAGTAGTATGTTGTTTAGTATCCATGTAATCATTTTTTTTCATTTCTATTTCTGTGGTTGATTTCTATTTTCATGTCATTGTGGCAGAAAAGCTGCTTGAAATAATTTCTATGCTCTATAATTTGTTGAGGCTTTTTTTGTGTGTCTTCATATGTGGTCTATCCTGGAGAATGTTCTATGTGCACTTGAGAAGAATGTGTATTCTGGTTTTCTGGGGTTGTAATGTATTGAAAATATCAATTAAGTCTAATTTTTCTATTGTGTCATTTAGGATCTCTCTTGCTTTATTGATTTTCTCTCTGGAAGGTCTGTTCATTGATGTCAGTGGGGTGATAATGTCTCCTACTATTATTGTATTCCTGTTAATTTCTCCCTTTATGTCTGTTAGTATTTGTTTTATGTATTTAAGTGCTCCTATATTGGGTGCATATATGTTAATGAGTGTAATATCCTTTTCTTCTATTTATCCTTTTATCATTATATAGTGTCCTTCTTTATCTTTCTTTATGGCCTTCGTTTTAAAGTCTATATTGTCTGATATGAGTATTTTTACCCTGCTTTCTTGTCATTTCTGTTTGCATGAAATATCTTTTTCCCTCCCCTCACTTTCAATCTATGTGTGTTCTTCACCCTAAAGTGGGTCTCTTATAGGCAGCATATTGTAGGCTTTTGTTTTATTATCCAATCTTCTACTCTGTGTCTTTTGATTGGAGCATTTAGTCCATTGACATTTAAGGTAATTATTGATAGGTGTGTATTTATTGCCATTTTAAACCTTGTTTTCCAGTTGATTTTGTATTTCTTCTTTTTTTCTTTCTTTTTTTCCTTTGTGGTTTGTTAGTTTTCTTTTATATAACAAATGAATTATATTTCTTTTAAGCTATCTTCTTTTTGGTTTTTGTAAATCTATTGCACGTTTTTGATTTGTGGTTACCCTTTTGTCAAGTAGGTTAACCCATTACTATATATACTTCCTTTAGACTGGTAGTCATATAAGATCAAATACATTCTAAAAAAATACATTTTCTTACTCTTCTCTCCCACATTTTATAATTTTGATGTCCTTTTTACATGTTAATGTTTATCCATTTGCTCCTCGTTGTAGCTATAATCACTTTCACAAAATTTTTTGTTGGTTGATTTTTTTTTTAATCTATGTACTAACTTCTTTAAGTCATCTATAACCCATTTATATATTTGCTTTTCCTATTGTGTTTTTCTCTTTCCTATAGATTCTTGCTTTTTTTTTTTCTATTTAGAGAAGACCTTTCAGTATTTCTTTTAAGATAGGTTTAGTATTGTTGTATTCTTTTAGTTTTTGCTTGTCTCCGAAAATTTTTATCTCTCTTTCTATTCTAAATGTTAGTCTTGCTGGGTAGAATGTCCTAGGTTGCAAGATTTTCCCCTTTCAGGGCTTTGAATATATCTTGTCACTCCCTTCTGGCCTGCATCATTTCTGTAGAGAAACCAGTTGATAGCCTTATGGGGGACCCCTTCTTACTAGCTCTGTTTTTCTCTTGCTGCCTTTAAAATCCTCTCTTTAACTTTTGCCATTTTAATTATAATGTGCCTTGGTTTGGGTCTGTTTGGGTTCATCTTGTTTGGGCCCTCTGTGTTCTTGTATCTGGATATATGTTTCCATCTTCAGCTTTGGGAAGTTTTTGGCTATAATTTCCTCAAACACATTTTTGACCCCCTCTTCTCTTCTTTTGGAATTATGCATAAATTGGCACACTTATATTATCCCATAGTTCTAATATATTGCTTTTATTATTTTTTTATTTGTCCTTCTGTATGCTGTATGCTGATTGGGTGATTTCTATTATTCTGTCTTTCAGATCACTTATCATTCTTCTGCATTATTGAGTTTGTTATTTATTGCCTTCATCTTGGTATCCATCTCAGCAATTGAGTTTTCTAATTTTGTTTGGTCCCTCTTTTTAGTTTCTAATTCCTTGTTACAGTGATCTGCATTTCTATTGATAGCTTTTCTTATTTCCTTGAGTATTTTTATTACCTCCTTTTTGAATTCCAGGTCTAGTAGACTGGAGAGGTCTTTTTTGTTGTTTGTTTTTTCAGGGGAATTCTCTTGCTCTTTTAATTGAGAGTGATTTCTGCTTATTCATTTTACTTAAAATTTTCTGACTATGAATTTAGGAGAATGAGTTATCTACTGTGGTCTCAAAGGGTTGTTTTTATGTGGAAGCTTCCCTGTGTAATCTGTGTGAGTCTAATGCAAGGGCTGTTTTTGGTATGGATGCCTGTCACGTCTTTCCTCAGTGTGTGCTTGTTGTTATCCCCTTGATAGGGGGTGTGATTTGTGTCTTGGTGCCCAGAGCCTGCAGTGGATTTTGGGCAGGGCCTCCTCTTTGCTCTGTGGTTGTAACAACCATGTCAGGGGCAAGTTCTCCTTCCCAATTGTTTGAGTAAAGCCCTTAGATCCAGTTTTAAGATACAGCATGAGGTAGGCAGGACTGGAACGTTCCTGCTGGGAAAGGTGACACTGAGTATTCCTCTGCAGGAGCTGTCCACTGGGGGGAAGTAAGCTCTGTGATGTCACACATCACCCATTGTGTGTACTCACAAAGTACACTGTTGGCACTGCCCTCAGTCCTGCCTCTGTTGTAGGAACACAGGCAATCAGCTAGGCATTGCACTTACAAAGCCACCAGTGCAAATCTGCTGGTGCAAATCCACCAGCACCCAATGTAGTATGCACCTGGGCCTTCTGGAAATAACCCAGCCCCCAGCCCCACCTCTGCATGCACACACATGCAAAGCCCACTGCTGCTGATGCCAGACTTGCCCCAGCTACAGGAGCACCAGTATTCTGCTCAGATGTCCTGCAGGCTCTGCACTCACAAAGCTGTCTGTAAATCTGCAGAATTCCTGCAGTCACCTGGAATTGGCTCAGATTTCAGCCCTGATTCTACATGTAGGAAACCTATCAGCACTTGTGCACTCCAGAGCTCCTGGAGGCAGAGTTGTGCCTGCTCTGAGCATGCTCAGAATGAGGCTGCTATGGCAGAGTCATGTCCCCTTTCAAGCAAATGTGGACAATGGGGTCCTATGGTGGACCCAGAATCCATCAGGCACACACCCCCAGTTGCAGCCCAATGACATTCCAGGCCCTTCGGGTTGTCTCCATGCAACCAAACTGAGTCCTCTCTCAAGGTCTGTCCACTGAAGCCTGAGTTTCAGCACCTACCTACTATGAATTTCAGGTGTATGTCTTTGGTTGGGGCGTGCAGCAAGAAGGCCAAGACCATCTGAGCTGGCCTCTCTCTGTCCTGCCTGCCACAAGCCAGCTTCTGCACTCTCCTCTGATCCTCTGAAACCCCTTATCTGTCCCAGTTGTTCCCAAGGTGAGGGAATCTTTCTTCTTCCACAGTTCCCTCCTGGGGGTTCAGGTCCTATCTTGATTCTGTGTCCTGATTCTGTGAGAATGGTTCTATGTATAGATGTATTTTGATTATTTGTGGGAAGAGGTGAGTTTCATATTCGTGTATTCCATCATCTTGATCTCCGCTCTCCCCGTTCCATTTTAGTTTTGGTAATTTTGACAATCTGCAAGTCAGATATTATTCCCACTTTATAAATGATTGAGCAACATTTAAGAGAGGTTCTATAACATACCTTAGGCTTGATAGAGATGAGTCTAGACCTTTTGAATCTGAGCCTGGGGGACTCTCTATTATCAATTTTGTTTAAAACAAAATTAAATTTATTAATTTAAAAACAAAACAAAACTTTGTTCTGCTCAGTTGTAAATCATCCCAAAACTGTCCGAGGAAATATGGATATTTGTTTTTGTGAGTTACTTTGCAAGCATCTCCTTTTTGTGTCCCAGGAAAATGGAATCCACCATCCACTTAGCTCATTTATCACAATGTCCTAGACTTTTTGAGTGGTGAGGAGATGAAGAGGCTTAAAACTTAGAATCCCACAATACCAACTTTCAGAGACACATTTTGAAAAGAGGAGTAATTTTAATATTCTTTGAAAGTGAATTAAGCGTTACTCAAGCAAGAGATGGGAATATATATGAGTATGCATATTAGAATTTATGTGAATAAAATGATAATGATGTATTAATTACCTTCTACATTGTAAGCACTATGGTTAAGAACAGAACTGGCACTAGAATTCAGGATAGTCTGACTCCAAAGTACATACTCTAAACCACTATTCTATATTAGCATATGCATGTGCTAAATGTATGTTTATATGTATGGATATATGTATATCTCTATATTAATTAGAGTTCTTTCAATTGCAATTGAAAGAAACCCAACTCCAATTAGCTGAGAAAAAAGAAAATTGACTGCTAAATGAAACAGGAAAATCCAGTAATATATTGGCCTCAAGAATCATAGTGTTGGGCTTCCCTGGTGGCGCAGTGGTTGAGATCTGCCTGCTGATGCAGGGGACGCGGGTTCGAGCCCTGGTCTGGGAAGATCCCACATGCCACGGAGCAACTGGGCCCGTGAGCCACAATTACTGAGCCTGCGCGTCTGGAGCCTGTGCTCTGCAACAAGAGAGGCCGCGATGGTGAGAGGCCCGCGCACCGCGATGAAGAGTGGTCCCCACTTGCCGCAACTAGAGAAAGCCCTCGCACAGAAACGAAGACTCAACACAGTCATAAACAAATAAATAAATAAATAAAAGAACGTGAATTAAAAAAAAAAAAAAAAGAATCATAGTGTTTAGAAGCACAGTATTTAAAAGCAGTGGATTTTGCACCATTGTATTCTTTATCTCTTGGTTATGATTACCCCTGTGTCTTGGCCTCATTCTCTCTTTAATGGTTCCACTTGATTAATTTTCCTATATCTTAGATCAGTCATTGTTACCAGGGAAATGGTATATTAACATTGAGCAGGTTTATACCATGTACCATAAGGGTTCAGGGCCTGATCACCATAACTGGCTATACTAAGAAAACTGTTGAGAATGTACAGAGTTCCCCAAAGGAATGCTGGAAAGGAAATAAATACTGCATCTCCACTATATACCACCATTTGGCCATAAAAATATAGACATCCTCTTCCTTTTCATATAATTTAAAAATACCTATACTTACTATGAAATTAACCCAAATGTACTCACCTCTTCCTTAAAGTGGACAATTCAAAGTCATATTTTTGTCTCTAGTCCCATGTTTAGAATCTCTGAATCTATGGTAAATTTCTCTTGGTCAGATTCAACTGTAGACCGTCATATTATTCAACCTATGCCCAAATCATAAGTTTAACTTTCTCTAACATACCCAAAGTGCAGTAAGTCAAGACAAATACAATGCAGACTCCCTTACAGAAAATGGAAGATATAAAACAATCACACAGAGATTGTTAGTCTACTTAGTCTGCCTTACCATTAGAGTAAGTTCCTTGGTCAGCCAATCTGGCAGTCAAAGATCCCATATGCTAGAAGGAACTTCCATATTTCTTGTTGGTCATCATCATGGTTGACAGGAAGTATATGAGGATTACTTTTTGGGTAGCTTCACTACTTTCTGATGTCATGGTTATATAGTTTGGAAATTGTCATAGACTGCTGAACAGTCCCGGGATTTCTCTCACAATAGGAGCCACTCACAACTCCAGTAAACACCAGTTAGATTGCTTAATGAGAATACTATGAACTAGTAACAAAGAGTAAAAATATTGTTAGTCTTTTTAATCTGGACTCCATATTAAGGATATCTATCTTAACAATAGGTCTTAGTGTTCAACCTGGTCTTCTGCCCAGCTTTCTGTTGAAACCCTTTTATGTTAGTCTCTGTCTTCAGGAAAATTGAACAATAGACTGGAATAGAATAGCAAATGGACTCTGATTTCCAACAGAGTCTGCTTCCTAATGAATGGCACTAAAATAGGGGCGATTGATACTTTTTTTTTCAGTGTATAGCATATTTGAGAAAGTCGTGGTTCATTCAGTCTTCCAAACTTTTCATGACTTTTCCTGGGTCTCAATTTTATATCTCACTATGTTTTGTCCTGTTTTGCTTTTACCACCTTAAAGAAAGGGAAGAACAACAGTAGACTCTATTTCACAAAGCACTGGCTTCTCTGAACCTGAGTAGAGGGGGCAAATTTAGCAGAAGATTTTCTCTGTTTTAGAACTTTTCAAGATTGTAGAAAGTTACCAATGTAGTACCAATATTTTTCTACTATCTTGAAATTACAACCTTGGTAGAAACATGTATGAAGTTTCTTTATGTTGACAAATGACAGAAACCCAAATCAAACTTGCTTCAGGAGATAAGGCAACTTATTGACTTATGTAACTGAGATACTATGGTGTCTTAAAAATGGCTGGATTCAGGGGCTCAATAAACTTCATTGGGGCAATTATCAATTTGCCAATTTCTCTTTGTACCTCTCTATTCAAATTTCTCCTGTATGTTGGGCTTTTGCTCTCTGACTGTAGATAGAATTCCTCCATGTGTCTGGGGAAGATAGACACTTGGTTGTGTAATTTCATATATATGCAACTTAACAATTGAGGGGAAATTAATAGTCTTTGTTCCTACATTTGATAGATCATTAGCAATCAGCTGCTTGACTGATTGTGTTATAGTCTCACTCCTTGGACCAATCACTGTAATTCAGGAGATGATAGGACACTAATATTGACCCTGCTTTGGCAGAAATTACTATTTTCAACAAACCCTTTTTCCTTTGGTGAGGGGTGCAGAGCTAAATTATATATCCAAGCTTCCCTTCCATTTATGTGTGGACAAGTGACTGAGTTTTGATCAATGGAATTTGGGACAGAAGCAAAGTCCCTCTCTTCCAAGCCTCATTCACATAAACTTACCAAACACTACTCTACTCTCTTTTTTTATCCACCATCTGACTAGAGACAATTTTGAGAAACTAGAAGGAAGCCTTAATTCCTGAATTAAGTGGCCCAGTAGGCCACTCACCAACCATGAATATCTGTATCGGATTTTACATAAGTTTGATTCAGAAGTTTGTGCACTGTTTGTGATCAGTTTGTACACTGATCAATGTTTATTGTAATATAACTTTCTGTCTCATGTAATTGATTGTCAGCTTCTTAAAAACTTCATGAATTTGGGGAGGGGTGGTTTTCCAAGAACAAAATGCTAGGCAGACTTTCAAAAAGTATATATAATTCTACCAAATGTTTTGTATGTTTATAAATCATCATATATATATATGTGTGTGTGTATATACATATATATGTATATCCATACATTTACATAGACATTCACAGTGTGTATGTGTGTGTGTGTGTGTGTGTGCATGCATGTGGTGAGGTGTAGACATGTAGACATATAGATGTGTCTCCCAGATTCCTCTTCAAGGAAGAATTTGTAGCCAAGTCATGAGCAATGCATCAGCAGTCTCCAGTTGTCCTGGGTTTACTTCAGTTGCAGAGATTCGCTCCACCCAAAATCATGCCCTACCAGGAGCAGGCCAGAACCAGTAACCGAGCAAGGTGGGGGTATAAAGTCCCAGTTATTTTGACCAGATACAGGACATTGTTACACTCCAAAGCCCCTTGCCAAATTGGCAGAGGTTTTGTTGGGTCTGAATTGCAATTCCTTTTTCTCTGCTTGTTCTCACTGACCCTCCTTTCTCTTCAAAGTTATTGATTCCTCATAAATATCTACAATGTTATACTCTATCACTACCTCCTTTAGGAGAATTCAGTCTTCAACAATATGTGTGTGTGTGTGTGTGTATTTTTAGTTAAATTCTGTACCTATGTGTACATATATATATATTCTAAAGCAAGTTCATCTAGATAAAACTTCTGCTTCCATCATTTACTAGGTGAAGATAGTAACAACTTATCTCATATGGCTGTACTGAGATTGAAATGGTTTAATTCATGAAAAATCAGAATAGTCGCTGGTACATAGTAAGTACCCAACAAATGTCAGTGATTTACAAT
This sequence comes from Eschrichtius robustus, assembly GCF_028021215.1. NCBI lineage: Eukaryota > Metazoa > Chordata > Mammalia > Artiodactyla > Eschrichtiidae > Eschrichtius > Eschrichtius robustus. The sequence goes on from NC_090843.1 coordinate 34,894,260, forward strand.
TTAGTTGTATATGTATATGTGTCTGTTCAGGAAGATTTCAGGAACATATGCCTCTTGATTTGCACAGAGCACTTCCCAGAATACCGTAATTATTGCTAAAAGCTGCCTGTTTTCCATGCTTCAAACAGATTACTGACAAAACTGCCTCATTTTCATATACAATAGACTGTCTATGATTATTTTTCACAAATATAACCATAACAACTCCAAACACAGTATTTAGCTTGAACAAGCTACTCTTTTTGATGCGGTCTTTGCTGAAAATTATTTCTAAAACGTCCTGTAGAAGGAACTTCCACATGTTCACACCAGCTTCTCTTCCAGCATGTAATGCAGCAGCTTCCATTACCATTCTGACATCCTTAAACCTGGGTTCACTGTAAAAGGTAGATACTGATTGAGTTTCCTTTTGCCTTTTTTTGGCCTCCATTTCTCTGTTTTGGAGAGTTTCCTTTATATCCTTGAAATGTCTGCAAAAATGAAGGTCTAGCAAAATGAGGGTCTGACTTTCAACGGTCTTTTCTATTTTATCATGTTCCTTTTTTAGCCAAAGTCAGTTGTTCATTTTCCTGGTATGTTCAATGACCTGTGTACTGTGAGCCATTTTTTTTTTTAACCTTTTGAATGATTCTCAGTCACAGTGACCAATCCCTGATTCCAATGTTTCTTAGAGAGGGAGCAGAGTTATCTTTTGCCTCCCTGTGACTGTGTGCTCCCAGAGAAAGGTTTCCTCCATAGGGCTAGTAAAAGTCACATGAGGGCTTCCCTGGTGGCGCAGTGGTTAAGAATCTGCCTGCCAATGCAGGGGACACGAGTTCGTGCCCTGGTCTGGGAGGATCCCACATGCCGCGGAGCAACGAAGCCCGTGAGCCACAACTACTGAGCCTGCGCGTCTGGAGCCTGTGCTCCGCAACGGGAGAGGCCGCGACAGTGAGAGGCCCGCGCACCGCGATGAAGAGTGGCCCCCGCTCACCGCAACTAGAGAAAGCCCTCGCACAGAAACAAAGACCTAACACAGCCAAAAATAAATAAATAAAATTAATTAATAACAAAACCCACATCCAGATCTAATATATATATTTTTTTAAAGTCATATGAGTATTAAGTGGAATGGGCTTGAGGGAGGGGAGGAAAAGAGAGAACAATATATCTTTCAATATACTTCTCTGTCCTCAATTTTCAAAGCCCAAAGAGGACTTCTATAAGGCATGTGGTTGTAGGAACCAAGCATTTCAAGAGCTCTCAGAAGAGAATGGGCATAGCATCAGGAAAGGAACCTCATTTTAAACTTTCTGTCCTTTTTGTTAATCAGCATTTGCACCTGGAAATTATTTCCAGTACAGATCCCTTACTTCAGGTAGTTGTAACTACCTTTGGAGCACAAAACAGTAAACTAGATTCTATGTTTTCTTAAAACAGTATGCTGTGAAGGAGAAAACCCCAAATTCCCCATCTTTTTCCCCTCAACCAACATAGATGTCTATTAAATTATTTTAACTTACTACTTATGGAAGATCCTGTTTTGTAGAGGAATAACTACCCTTTACAAATTTTTAGGATTTAAAAAACATATTGTGCTAAATTACATTACAATTTTTCAATGATTTTATTCTTTCATATAGAATCAATAATTAGGTTTGCTGGTTGTAATGTATATCTGATATATTATAAATTCTGTGAGATACTTGAGAGCAGAGTTTATATTATATTCATCTTCACTTTCCTAGCATTTAGCATGGAATTCAGAATAGGTCATTGTTGTTGTTCTGAATAAGATTAATTTGGAGTGTTAAAATTGTCTTGATTGTGGTTATATCATCAAAAGTACCTATATGGAAGTTGGTATTTCTGATAAGCTAATTAAAATGTAACTTTTTAGGACTAACTTGAATATCAGAGTAGTAGTCTTATCTTCTACAGTATACATTACACAAATACATAAAAATAAGGAGTCATCTACATAAGGAAGAATAAGGATCCTCACTGTTACTATATGCTGTTATTACTAATTGAAATAAGTAACACTAGAATGTAATGGTCTTTTTAGTATATAAACACGTTATAAGCAGGTGTAGTCACCTTTTTAATAGTTTGTTTTATGAGATTTCTCGTACTAGTAAAATTGTGACCAAAAAATAATTTATAATGACAGTAAAAATGCTTATAGAAAATGTTAAAATATGCATATGGCTTCTACTGAATAATTCATATTGCATAATGTCTCCAGATAAAGTAACATTTCAACTGTGTATATTAGAAATTGACTTGAATGACTATTTCACCTATATAATTGACCAACATCCCTTGTGTATATAAATATGGTATTTCCAGAAAACTCTGCTGTTTTGATGTATATAGGTGAATAGTTTGGGCCAATTACATTATTCAAATGTTAAAGTTATTTTGCTATGGGATAAGTTACCATACTTAGTTCAAAGAGTTTTGAAAAAAATGTTGTCACCTTCTGATGATTTTTTTCTTTATATTAAATCAATGTAAATAGATCACCCAAGACACCCATAGAACCTGGAAAAACAATTAATTTAATTTTTTAACAGAGTTGTGCACCATTTTATCTGAAGTTCATAAAATAATGCTCTCATGTAAAGTTTTTACGTGTGGTAAAATGACTCAAATTCCATGAATTTAAACTGCACCTCTAAATCAGATAATTCTGAAGATAACAATGCCCTGAACCTTTCTTGAATTTCAGGAAGTAGTTTGTTTATTTCCTCATTTTTTTTTTTTTCATTCTATAAATATTACTGATGCCAGACACTTCCAAGTCACAGGGCTGCTGTTAATGATAGCTGTAATATGAATCAGATACACATATTTTCCTCTAGGTGCCAATATAGAGAAAGGGGACAGATTTTAAAAATACCTATTTTAACCAGATATGATGTTTTGTGTTTTCACATATATTGCTTATTCATTTTATTCTCACAACACTGTGATGAGGAAACATTTTTCTTATTTGACAAGTGAACAAACTGAATAACTCATATGAGTTTGTACGTTTGGTAGACATGGAGTCAGAACTAACTCCTAAAACTCTTTCTTTTTCCCTTGTGTGCTATATTGTGTTGCTTACAGTTAAAGAGGAGAGAAGAAGTAAACATAATATATAAAATACAAAATGTTAACTGCCAAAAGAGGAATACTGATAAAGAAATGTGAAAGTTTTACAGTTTTACATTTCACCCTATAATCTTTGGAGGACAGGAAAGGGACTTGACTTATAGCTTAGCATTTATCATTAGTTTTAGCCCCCACTGGTTCAAACCCAAGCTGAGTTCATTGGAATGGTGTGGTATTTTTAGAGTTGAAAACATTAGGAATAGCCAGATAATTATGGTATAATTTTTGAGATTAATCAACCAGGTTAATAATGGGCATTTCTACATCCTTTTATTTTAAATCACTTTTTAAAATTAGCATTCTACTTCCTTTCTTTTGAATAAGTCTTCTAAAAGTCATTTTAAAACCATTACATCCCATGAAGTATTTATAGTTGCTGGCCTCCTTTTTCCAGGATGATGACAACCATAATTACAATTGCAGGTCATAACCTCTCACATAATCCTATAGCTTTAAGATACTTAAAGAAGATATACATTTCCATCTTTATGGTACAAACTAATCTTTACACAGTGGAAATCTCCAAAAGACCCACAGGTAGTCAACCTTTTTCTCTACAGTGAGTCAGCAATTGGACTTCTAGAAGAATTTGAAGAGACTATTCATATCCACCACTGTAACTGTTCCAACATGTCTATATTTCTCATTTTCTATTTTTTCCCTAAACACAGATCATTTGTTCACTAAATATTTACTGTGAAGTCTACTCTAGGTCAGTCTTATGCAATATGTGGATACTAGAGATCCAAGTGCCAAGAATGATGGATAAATAAGGACAAAAGAGGGAGGATATGGCTCTGGGTCCTGACCAGTTCCACGAAGAAAGGTGTATGTTTACCAAATCTGATGAGAACAGAACTTTGTCTCTGGCTCAGTTAAGACCAAAGTAACATATTGTCATTACAGTCAAAAAGTGGTCTGCAGCTTTGAAGGCCCATTGGAAACTATACCCCCATGAGGATGGTGGTCTATGAGAACAGGAGCATCAGTGGTTTAGACAATGTCTGGGGGATATGGTGGAGCAATAATGGAAACCTGGTAGGGAATTGGCAACAACAAGCAAATTCATATTGTTCAAGAATATTAGTGAATAACCCTTTGATATTCTCAGACATGTCAGGGAGAGATAGGGGATTAAAATCCTGTGTGAGCAGGGAGAATATATATTCAATGTTAAAATGAGTTTGTTTACATAGTAATGAAGACCTGAGAAAAAGATTGGTCCTGATTTGTTACTATAAATTTGTTTGTTTTCTTGTAAAGTGTTCATGTTGCCCGCTGTATTGTAAACTACATGAGGGGCAAGGAACTTATTTTAGACACTAATTTTCTGTCACAGAGTACAAGTTCCTTAAATGTTTGCTAAGCATCATGGTAAGAGGTCCAAAATTTGAGGCATTCTCAAATGTTGCAGTCAATGAATGGTATAATAACAATGATAATACTACAATTCTGTGAACACAGAGTATGTGCCAGAAAATTTGTGTTTTGGGTGTTTACAAATGTTAACTAATTCAATCCTGATAACCAGCTTGGAAATTAGATACTTTGGTTTTAAGTTCTGTTCCTGATATCTATTTGCTGATGACTTTTGGAAAGTTGCTTAATTTTTTTGTGCTCTGTATCATCATATATTAAAAAGAAAAGGGAGGGATAATACATATGTTCTAGGGTGACTGTGATGAGTATGTGTCCTTCAAATAGTAGAGAACAATGACAATGCTCATTTCCATCCTTCTTTTCCTTCTCTTGTGTTACCTTGACCTCAGAGTATAGTGCCTCTTTATATAAAGGACCATCCGAATGGTGTTTACTTAGAAATAACATGTATTATCTTCCCTTTCTTTCTTTCTTTCAAGTTTGTTTTCTTAAACGAAAGAGCTTTTAAGTTTTTGGTCAGAATGATTGTGCTCTTGTTCCAGATTGTTTTACGTGTGATTTCTCATTTTGCATCTCCACACAGTTCAGTATGTTGGAGGCATCAAGGGTCATTGGGGAGAGTCATCCATCATTTTGACAACTTTTATGAGTTTACTGCTTGTGATGGTGATTATAGGAAAAGCTGCTTACAAGCAATAACCGCCAGAGGCACTTGATGTTCATGGTATTGAATGATAAAAATATGTCCAAGTTTGGGGCAACAGAAAAAAAAAAATCAAAGAATAAGATGAAGAGATACTAAAATACAAACGCGTCTCCAAAAAGCAGATCCCAATGAAGAAATACTGAAATATTTATTTCAGGAATAAATGAACCTAATTATATCGTATCACAAAGGTGGAGACTCAGGATTGTGCCTCTTCCATGATGTCAAATTATCCACATAACAATACGTTCTTGAGTCCATTGTCTTAATATTTTATCCATAAGACATCAATCATCTGGGATTTGGCTAGTTCAAAATATAGATTGTCATCACAAAATGAAATTAATTTCTTCTTGAGAAGGTGTTATTATTGCTAAAATAAATATAATGCTTCCATTATCATATCAAAAGTGTGTTCCACTGTTAAAAAAAATGTAACCCATTTGTGAATGTGGCCCATTTATATTCAATAATAATAACTAACATTAATTGAGCATTTAGGATGTTCTACACCTCATGCAAGGCATTTAACCACTTCTTCCCAGGTAATAAGAACCGTAGTCGGCACTACTGGGGTAATTAATCAACAATATCACAATGTTCTTCTCAAGCTCAGAATCAAATGATATAGTACACAGGACTAGGACAGATGGAAAACAAACTATCATTTTTAATACTGATAAAGATTATTGAATAACAGTGCTTTAGATTTGCAGCCAAAAGGAATAGTGAATGCTTCACTTCATTGTAAACAAACTTCTCTGCCAGGTGCTGGATGAGCTGGACAACACAAACACTCTCCCCAAAGTAGCAATGCTTTCGCCATTATGCTTACAACATAGCAGACAGCAGACTAGATCGTGTGTTTCCTGGAGAGAAGATGACTCTGAAGAGAAAAGAAGGAACTGAACTGGACAGACATTTACTTCTTCAAATTTTCTAATCAGATAGACTCTCCTCTGTGAGGAAGAATAAGTGAAGAGGCAGAGAGTAGCTGCATGTGTTTCTCCTGTGATTTCCTTCCTCCCTCCCCCCATTGAAAGTAAAGGTCATGTTTCCTTCCCTCAGTGGAATTATGAGAAGAGAGAAATAAATGGCTACATTCCCCAAAAACACTATATTATTTATATAATTAATAACTGAGAAAACAAGCTTAAAATGTTAAATGACTTTCTTAGTTTCACAAAACAAGGAAAAGGCAGAAAACAGACTTATACCAAGTTTTTCAGCCCCCAAAGCTTTAACTGTGATTGCCTTCAAATAATAAATCATTTAGCATCACAAATTTATAGAACACAGAGGAATTTGTGGTTTATATAATCTGTAACATGCAAATAATATTTAGATGATTAGAATAAATACCACTGTGCAATTAATACTAAATTCTATTTTTTTTTCTTTTGGCCATGCTGTATGGCATGCAGGATCTTAGTTTCATGACCTGGGATCGAATCCCTGGTCCTGCATTGGGAATGGGGTGTCTTAACCACTGGACTGCTAAGGAAGTCCCTAAATTCTATTCAAGCTTTAATTTTTAACTTATTTTTTTCCAAAGAGAATAAGGTACTCAGGCAGACCAAGTGGAGACGGTTTTCCAAGCAGGCAGGAAATAACTGATAAGTCACAGGAGCATGAATAATTATGCTATTCTCCAAGAATCACAGATAATTCCATGAGGATGGGTCTAAGGGATGCTTGCATGTAAGATTATGGCAGAATCTTATGACTGGAAAGCTGGCAGAGGATCAAACTAAGATGAAGTTTGCAATATGTGCTAAGAATTTTGGAATTCCTCCTGAAGTTATCAGGAGTCCTCGAGATTTGAAAGAGTATCATATTGTATGCTTTAGAGTTTAGAAATATCACTCTGACAGATATATAGAGGGAGCATCACAGTGGAATGTGATTGGGGATAAGGAGACCATTCTAGAGACTGTTAAATAGTCCAAGAAAAGGAAGAGGATAAGGTCTTGTTTTAGAGAAGTAGAAATAATTACATAAAGAAATTGATAGATTCATAAGCTCAATGAATATTCAAAGAGTATTCAATTATACTCAGTGAACAATTCAATGTTGGGGGCAGATGAAGGGGGAGATTTGTTCCTACTAACTGAAATATGATGATGACTACTTATTGAAAAGGGCGAAATAGACAATTTGAGGTGGAGGATGACAATATTTTCTGTTTGATCATATTGTGTTTGATAGTCCACTGAGTCCCTCCAAGTGGAGATGTCCAGTAGAAAACTGAACATAGAGTCCTGAACTCAGAAATCTCTTGTTAAGTAATACATTTGTAAGTCATTGGATTAAAGAGGTAGAATTACAGGTAGATGGGATCAGTCAGAACATGTATACAAAATGAGAAGAAAAATGATCAAATAATACCTATTTCGGGATATTAACATTTAAGAGGTAGGAGATGGAAGAGGTGTATATGATTGAGGAATTAGGAACAGGAGATTAAATTTAAGGATGATCACATATCTAGTGAAAATGAAGGAAAGAAGTTATGAGAGGAATTGAAAAATTTCCAGTGGATTTGATGATTAAGAAGCCTCATTGTTGACCTTTATTTGTGAACTTTTAGGGGTTAAAACAAATTATTGTGAATGGATCAGTCAATGAGAGGTTAGAAAATCCAGAGAATGAGTGTGCTTTGATCTTCCAAGAAGCTGAGTTTTAGAATGAAAGACAATCATAAAGAAGTAGCCTCTAAAATAGGAGGAAGAATTGGTACAGATAAGATATTTTTATGTGTGTGGTTTGGACGTTGAGAGATTTTCTGTTGACTCTTATTTTATTTGCAGTTAAAGCCAGGACATCCTGAAACAGTGGATGAAGTTCATGGTATTAGAACCTTGAGGAGGATAAAAAAATCAAAAAAAAAAAAAAAAATCAACTCTTGTCAAGAAAGGCAAGAAACACAGAAAGGTTATGGGACAGCATTAAGACAAGGAAATATAAATGTGACCTCACGGAGAAAAAAGGAATTAAGAAGATTAAAAAGAATTTGAGTGATAAAAGAAACCCCTCCCAAAACACTGGGTACATTCCTATGTCATAGAAAGCATTTATCACACTTTTTAGAAATTACCTTTTATATTATTCTTTTACAGGCCATAAACTAACTTGAGAACAAGGGTTAAGTACTTCATTTTTGCGTCCTTTAAGCACAGAGATTTTCCACTTAATAGATGCTATGGCAAAGATTTTGGTTGCTTAAACAATGGCCTTTTTCTTTAATTTATAGAATCTCAAATCTGTTCAGTAAGCAATATACCCAAGGCTAAGAGATGAATCATGAATTTTCTATACCCATCATGGTAATCCCATAGATTTTTCATGGTAATTTCCATGAGCAGGGTTCAGCAAACTTTTTCTCTAAAGGGCCAGAGAATAAATAATTTTTGGCTTTGAAGACCATACAGTCTCTATCACAACTACTCAACTTTGCTATTGTAGTGGGAAAACAGCCATAGATTATACATAAACGAATAAGCATGTCTGTATTCCAATGACACTTTATCTGAAAAAACAGGTGGGAACAGATTTGACCTAAGCACTAAAGTTTACTGACTGGTGGTAAAGAGTTTGCATATGACACACTTTTGACCAATGATATATAAGCTGAAATCTGTTTGAGGGTCTTCTAGAAAGATATTTTTCTTGATTAAAAAAAAAGAGAGAGAGAGCTTACCATAGAAAGCCTTTTTTCTCCTTCATGCTTTGGACAAGCTACAAGGGCAAACCTTCTGTGAACATGAGGTAATAAGTCTGAGGATAAAAGCCAATGTATTGAGAACAAAACAATGGGAGAGAAGACTAAAAAGATCTTAAATCCTTGATGTATCATTGTGTCATTGAATTAACTTTGGAACTGCCAACAACTGTTTTTATTTTAGATACAATCATTGACTATCTTCATTGAATAAGTGACTGATTCTCAGGTGTTTAGTTACTTATAGTCAAAGCACCCTAACCAATCAGAAGCTCAATATGTGTTCCAGGAACATTAAAACATTAAGATCATAAAATTCAAAGAGAGATTAAATATGGGATGTTTTAGTTATAGAAAACAATAAGACAAAATCTAGAATTTTCAGGCAATAATTTCATAGTGTGATGATGAAATAAACAGCAAAGAAAATGTAAAAGTAGTTAGGTCACTGGAAGATTAAGCTATGAGGTGAGCATTGTGATGGTAAATGTGGTAGGCAGGTGATGGGGGGGATAAAAGTTTTTAGACCAAGTGTGACATTGAAATTGCTAGTTTGAGACATATTCATAGCCAGGGTTATATATTCTGATGTGGGGGGAGAACTTAGATGAAAAAATAAAAATAAAAAAAAGTTTTTTGGGGGGCTTCCCTGATGGCGCAGTGGTTGAGAATCTGCCTGCTAATGCAGGGGACATGGGTTCGAGCCCTGGTCTGGGAAGATCCCACATGCCACGGAGCAACTGGGCCCATGAGCCACAATTACTGAGCCTGCGCGTCTGGAGCCTGTGCTCCGCAACAAGAGAGGCCGCGATAGTGAGAGGCCTGCGCACCGCGATGAAGAGTGGCCCCCGCTTGCCACAACTAGAGAAAACCCTCGCACAGAAACGAAGACTCAACACAGCCATAAATAAAATAAATTAAAAAAAAAAAAATTAAAAAAAAAAAAGTTTTTTGGAAGATGTCCTCCATTTCAGGAAAGTTCAGAAGCAGTAAATCATATGATGGAACTGACAATCTGAGGACAAGCAAATACTCTGGATCAGGTGTTTTACAGGCTAAAACTTTGAAAACTGATGAAAAATGAAAAATATGGAAAAAAAGGTCACAAGGTATTGAGTAATTTTCTTTTCTCTTTTTAAGTTAATTTTATTTTGTATTGAAAGTATAGTTGATTTACAATGTTGTGCCAATCTCTCTTATACAGCAAAGTGACTCAGTTATAGACATATAGACATTATTTTTTAAATATTCTTTTCCATTATGGTTTATCACAATGAAATATTACTCAGCCATAAAAAAGAACAAAATAATGGAATTTTCAGCAACATGGATGCAACTTGAGTAATTTTCTTTACTGAAGTAAGGCTTTCTAAGCATATTTGTGGGAGAAAATAAGAGCTTAGTAAAGATGCTTCTGCTTCAAGGTTAGGAGTAACTAACCTGAGAGGATGATTTGCAAAGACAAAAAATGGAATTGTTTACTGAACAGTATGTGCCTAGAACTCTGAAGAAATTTTACAGTGAAGTAGCATTTGATCCACAATTACAACACACACAGTAAATAGCTTTGGAGGAAATTCTAATTTTTTTTTGTCTTTTTACAGAAGATCAATTAAAAATATATTGCTCAAATGTCCAACATCAATGTTCAGATTCAACCCAAAAATTAAAAAAAAAAAATCATAAAGATACACTTGTCTAAGTAAAATAAAAATTAAAAGTTGGAAAATGAACTATATAGAATTTATGTGCAACAACTTTTGTTGTATAACAAATCCAAGAGCTTAGTAACTTAAAACAACAACCATTTATGTAGCACAAGATTTTACTGGTCAACAATTAGGGTTGGGCTTAGTTTGGCATTTCTTTTGGTCTGGCTTGGCCTGGCTGATCTTGGTTGGGCTTGTTTGTGCATCTGTTATCAACTGGTGATCAGGGTGCCTGGTTTATGATGACCTTAATCATTGCAGCTTGAATGGCTGGGATCTTTCTTTGTGCAGTCTGTCAACCTCCAGCAGGTTGTCAGCCCTGACTCGATTCGTTTGATGGTTCCTGAACTCCAAGATCAGCAAGAGTAGAAACTGCAAAGGTTCTTTGTATAATGAAATATGCCTTTTAAAATTGTCAACTACTCTATCATATTTATCTGAAATTGCAAAATAAGTAGAAATGTGAAACTTTACCTTCACCAACTGAACAAAAAGAATATATTAATATAGAGTATTTGAAATATAGAGCAATACATCAGGTTAAGTCAAAGACAGGAGACATTTAAGGTATAGCTGTGTGTTTATTTTAAATTCCTTATGATATTCTTTTTAAGAATGTATAGTCTGAAAGAATATGAAAAACAGTATTTAGAACTTAGCTTGCAAGATCAACTAATACTGTCTCATGGTTCAAATAGTATTAATTACCTGAGCAATACTTATATATATATTATCTGCATTTATACATAAAATTATGGATATAGAAAACAAAGTTTGTATATTAATATAGTGTGTATTTCCATATTAGAAAGACAAAATCAACCAGAAAACTTTTCTCATCAGTAAAATAAAAAATAATTAAATGTGTACATTTTCTTTCAATTCCAGATTATTGGTAATGAAGAATTGTGTAGAGTATTTTAGTTGCTTATGACCAAATATTCAATGTGTATCAAATAGTATAAGTAATAAATGATGCATATAGATATTAAAATATATAAGCAAAAATTTAAAAAGATCATGAGTAAGGTTAATTTCTATAAATTGTTAGAATATAAAGAAGAGAGCATCACTGCACACAGATTAAAACAAATATAAGCCAAAGTGTTTCAAGTTGAACCATAAGAGAATTCTCCTGGTGGAAACTGGAAAGTTTTTTGATTGTGTAATGATGGAAGGATGCCTCATTTTTCATCTCTCCCACCTCCAAAGAAAAAAAGACTTAAAATTCATTATTTGACACTTGCAGCTGTGTAAACCTCTTTTGCTCTGAATTGAAGTCTCTGGGCTATCTTTTAAAAATGATTTTTAGGTTTGGTATATAATTTGCATTTTTGAAGTGTACTTTGTGGAAAGGGGGAAAGTGAATGTCTACATGCTGCAGAGGAGAAAAAAAGCCCCACACCCACTGGTGTAGCTCAAACAATGGGACATAAGTTGAGTTAAAATCTGAGATTTGGTTGAAACTAGGTAACTATTTAATTTCATCTTTTAACCCCTAAAGGTAGAAATTAACTGCTCTTATTTTGCTGGGTCTTATAATTTCTGAATTCAGCCCCATCTTAGAGCACAACTAAAAGATACAATAGATTAAACAGTTTCATAAAATTCTTTAGGATAAAATATCTAAGTATATTAGTTAGAAGAAGAACAAGAGAAGGAAGAGAATAACTAGCTATTTCAGCCATCTTTCTTTGTGCTGCCCTCTACCAGCTTTCATTCACAGCAGATTTTCTTCAAAACTCTTCTCTTTGCTCTGTGACACTTTCCTTAATCACCTATTCCAAGCCCTCCCCTACTCCAATATCACTTTGTACAAATCTTTAGTTTTTTCACAATGACATAGAATCTTGTTTTGTTCTTGTTGCTTATTCTTTCCCCCAATATGATGAGATTTTGGGGGCAGTAATTGTGCTTTGATCATGACTATATGAATACCATGTAGTACAGTGTCTGTCATATGCAGGTGCTGGGTAACTGTGTAAAATGAATTGAACATCAGAGTGAATGCCACAAGCCATCAGGCTCAGAAGCATTCCCTATTGCAAAGGAGCTCCCTTTCATTCCTGTGGAATCTTCTATCTCCTCTTACATTTGGACATTGGGGATTGCTGTAACATTTTGGGAAACACAAGTTCCCAAAATGAAAGGAGTCACAAAACACAATCTAAACTCTAGATTCCCTTCTTTCTCTCTAGGAAGTCAAAGTATCATTGGGAGGCTTCCATCCACTTCTCATGCCTTCATTCTTGGGTGTCCATTGCCAACTATGACCCCAAAGAGCCACATAATATATTTACACTTTGTTGATAAGAAGTTCTAAGTGTAAGGAAGTACATTGGACTGAGAATCAGGAAGCATCTGGATTGTGCTGTAGCTTTTGTATATGTCATTTCATGAGATCTTCACAACAATCTTCCACACACATGTGGAATTGTAATCCTACATATTCACTTTTCGCTTATTTTCTCATTTGTGAAATTTTATTCTGTGACTGGTCAGGTTGTTTGCTTTCAGTATGCTATCTAAAATTCTTCTCACTTCAGAATTAGTAAGTTGATCCTGGTGAGGTCACAGTACATGAATTATAAGGCATATATATGGCAGATGATTTGAGTTGGTCCTGTTTGTTTACAAAGTCAATGCTTATATTACTAACTCAGAGTTCTAGTCTGCATTCTGCTGTCAATCACTCAATTATCTAAGTCTGAACATGTGAAAGAACTTCTCTTCCTGTTTTTCTATAAAAAGAAGGAAGATGATTAGATGATTTTGAAGGCACTGCTTCTCAAATTTTACAGGAATAGAGATCACCTTGGGATCTTGTTAAAATGTAATTCTTATTCACTAGGTCTGGGGTAGGACCTGAGGTTCTGTGTTTCTTGAAGGTTCCTAGGTGATACCAAAACACCTGGTCCATAGACCATACTTCCAGTATGAAGGTGGCTTTTTCTAAGAATTCTTCATTCTACAGACAAAACTATTTTCTACCAGTGATCCTCCAGGCCATATTAGATATACTCTAATCCTAAAAAAAAACAAAACACAAACAAATAACAAAAAGAAAAAAACTGAAGAAGAGAGAAGTCAATCAGAAACATCCCAGTGTGACTGTTGTATTGATGAACAGTTTTGCATCCGTAAGAGCAACTGCTAACCATGCAATGCGCTTTCACGTTTCACAGCTCCCTGAATAAAATTCCAAAGACCATCTGTTTGAGCCACCACTGGGGATGGCTTTCCATCTGTACTTAGTATTTCCCTGCTTTGCAATAATCACCTGGCTACCAAGAAGCTCCAGAATCTTTAAAGAAAGAAACACAAAACTTCTCTTCCAAGGATTGATGATAACAGGCAATTGAGCTAATGCTACACTACACAACACAGTATGAATATATCTTTCTAATTCAGATCTGGATTCATTTGGTTTTGGAGTAATTGCTGACACCTTTAGCACATAATGACAGCCACTTTTGCACATTTCCTGGAAAAAGTAAGTTTCATACACTTTTCACCATTAAAACAATCATATCAGCAATACTTATAAATAACATTGCAAGGGAGAAAGGGAAAAGTGGTGTATAAAAGGGAGTTGGAAAGGAAGAAAATGTTGGTATCACAAACTGCGGTGCCAAGTTCTCTGTTACAACTAAATCAGAGTGGCCACTGAGGTCAAGTTTGTAATTAAACACAAACCACTTTGAAAACTATGATTTGAAGTTAAATTAGCTTATGTTATTAAGATGTTTGCTTTAATTTAATATTTTAAATTTTGCATTAGACATTAATATATCAATGTTTCATGGAAATAACAACATATAAGAAAATGTTGATGCTGAAGCTACAAGATGTCTTATCAGAATTTTTTCTTTCCTGCATATATTCTTGGTATACATTTGATAAATCATGGAATTCCTTCTTCCTTCATTATTACCAGTGACCTCACTGGTCTTGAAAGTCATCATGTTTGTAAGGGTGGTACTTTTCAAAGGATCAGCAATTTTAAAATGTTGCTATCCAAATTCATCTTTCTGTTTTGATCATGTTTTTCTTACACAAGAGAAAATACTAATGGATGTGTTTTTGTTTCTTTCTCATATGAAAGACCAAGTAAGTTATTATAGTTTGCATGGAAATTGTGGGCTAAAGGAACTTTTCTTAGCTGCTGGTTTTTCAGTATTGGAACATAAGAGAGAAGGAAAAGACTTAGTGGACATTCTTTCCTCTCCTACATCTTTAGTCATCCAAGGTAGTACCTAAATCAGATAGAAGTCAGAGTCAGTATGTTATGTACAATGTGGAAGGCTGGCAGTTGAGTAATAATGTGTGCCAATTGCTAACATATCATTGACATGCATTAAAAAAATTCCAACAGAGTTGAAAACCCACTAATATTAAACTTTTGATGAGCTCTTTCTACTATTCTTTCATGAGTTGCCTCCCTGGCTTTGACTTGTTTGTCTAGAGAGCTTTCTTTTCCTCTGCTGTAAGAAAGTATTATAACCAAGAGAAAGTTGTGTGGGATACACAACTTTTCTTTTCAAATGTACTATATGAAAGACATATCCCCCTTGACTGACCCTTCAAGTTGATCTTTTGAAATGTAATAAAGAGATAAAGACCTCCTTGAGTACTGTATTTTTCCCCTGTTTTATTGGGATAGCCATCACTTTTCTTAGGGAACAACAAAGGATATAATGGATACAGAGAATCATTTGATAAAATGTCTCAAGTTAGAAGACAAATGTGCAAGAAGCTGAGAATTTCAGGATGTTTTAAGAAATAGCCTTTTCTTTTCCAACTTGGATGAATAAAACAATAAATGGATAGGTTAAAAAAAAAAAAAAACTAAAAACAATGAGGAGCAAAATTTTCTTTTTCTCCTGGATTTATAAATCTTAAATTTAACAAAATGCAGACTCACAGCAATCCCTTTCAATATTTCACTTAAAAGAAATTGTAATATAAGTACAAAGATAGTTGAAGAACTCACATTCAAAGCTCTATTCTAAAGTGTTTCGGCATCATGCTTAATATTTTACTATTCTTGTATATGTTAAAAAATGTTAACCATATAAGTATACATGCTAGATTTTACTACAATAGTTAATCACAGTGTATAAAATATTAAACACATACCAGTTAAATGAAATCTGTACCAAAAGTTCAAGAAACTCCTGAAGCATGGTACTAGAATTTAAGAGATCCATGGAAACAGCCACCTATAGAAGGCTTAGCTGTAGTTTTTACATTATTCCAAAGGTTTCTGTCCCTTGCTCCAACAAATGGGAGCAACAAAGAATTTGTGTTGTACAGATTGGGCATAAAGACATATAGATCAGGGTTCATGACTTCAGGAACATCAGGTTCTGCTTCCACCTTCCATTTTGCTAACCGTATCCATTAACCATTTGTTAAGGCTTCACTTTCCTATTACAAGAGAAAGATCCTTTGAAACCACACTGAGAGAAAGAAATGTTTGGAATGCTACTATCACTGGAAGAGGAATGTACTGAATTAAATTCATTCTAAAATGTGAATTATTGGAATAAATCTACCTAAGGAGGCAAAAGACCTGTACTCCAAAAATTATAAGATGCTGATGAAAGCTATACCTTGTTCTTGAATTGGAAGAAGCAATATTGTGAAAATGACTATACTACCCAAGGCAATCTACAGATTCAATGAAATCCCTATCAAATCATCAACGACGTTTTTCACAGAACTAGAACAAAAAATTTTTTAATTTGTATGGAAACACAAAAAAACTCAAATATCAGGGAAATTTTGAGAAAGAAAACCAGACTGGGAGGAATCAGGCTCCCTGACTTCAGACTATACTACAGAGCTACAGTAATCAAAACAGTATGATATTGGCACAAAAAATAGACAGATAAATCAATGGAATAGGATAGAAAATCCAGAAATAAACCCACACACCTATGGTCAATTAATCCATGACAAAAGAGGCAAGAATATATAATGGAGAAAAGACAGTCTCTTTAATAAGTGGTGCTTGGAAAACTGGATACTACATGTAAAAGAATGAAACTAGAAAATTCTCTAACCTACTATACAAAAATAAACTCAAACTGGATCAAAGACATAAATGTAAGACTGGCTATTATAAAATTCTTAGAGGAAAACATAGGCAGAACACTCTTTGACATAAATCACAGCAATATCTTTTTGGATTCGTCTCCTAAAGTAATGGAAATAAAAATAAAAATAAACAAATGGGCTCTAATTAAACTTAAAAGCTTTTGCACAGCAAAGGAAGCCATAAACAAAATGAAAAGACAACCTACAGAATGGAAGAAAACATTTGCAAATGATACAACCAACAAGGGAATAATCTCCAAAATATACAAACAGACCATACAACTCAATATCAAAAAACCGACTCAACCCAATCAAAAAATCGGCAGAAGATCTAAATAGACACTTCTCCAAAGAAGACATATAGATGGCCAAGAGGCACGTGAAAAGATGCTCAACATCGTTAATTATTACAGAAATGCAAATCAAACTACAGTGCAGTATCACCTCACTCCAGTCAGAATGGCCATCATCAAAAAGTCTACAAACAGTAAATGCTGGAGAGGGTGTGGAGAAAAGGTAACCCTCCTATACTGTAGGTGGGAATGTGAATTGGTGCAGCCACTATGGAAAAAAGTCTGGAGGTTCCTTAAAGAACTAAAAAGAGTTCCCTTGTGATCCAGCAATCCCACTTCTGGGCATATATCCAGAGAAAACTATATTTTGAAAATATATATGCAACCGAATATTCATTGCAACATTATTTACAATTGCCAAGACATGGAAGCAACCTAAAGGTCCATGTATGAACAGATAAAGAAGAAGTTTTATATATATATATATATATATATATATATGCCATGTAATATGTAATATATAATATTACCAATAATATATAATATTACTCAGCCATAAAAAAGAATGAAACAATGCCATTTGCAACAACATGGATAGACCTAGAGATTATCATACTAAGTGAGGTAAGTCAGACAGAGAAAGATAAATATCATATGATATCATATGATACATATTGGAATCTAAAAAAAAAAAACAAATCAACTTATTTACAAAACAGAAACAGACTCACAGACAGAAAACAAACTTGTGGTTCCTAAAGGGGGGAGAGGGACGAGGAATAAATTAATAAATTGGGATTGACATATACACACTACTATATATAAAATAGATAACCAACAAGGACCTACCATATAGCACAGGGAAATATACTCGATATCCTGTAATAACCTATATGGGAAAATAATCTGAAAAAGAATGGACATATGTATATGTGTAACTGAATCACTTTGCTGTACACCTAAAACTAACATAACATTGTAAATCAACTATATTTCAATAAAATAAAAATATAACATGTGCATTATCTATATAGAACCTTTGTAAATAATCAGGTTTGACTAAGTTAAAAAAAGGTGAGATGACAATAATTATATAATAAACATGTTGAAGCTTAATACATTTCTAATTGGATTATTTATCTTAGGAACAGGTAAACAGGAAACACTAAAGAGAAATTTAGTTAATTCAAAGAAGTAATTCATAAATGGGTCTCAAACTCCATGAATATTTTTCAACATTATTTTGTGTGATGCATCTGAATTCTTCAAAGGTGCTTTAGGAGCAACCACAGGCCTGCTTGGGCTATATTCTGTGTCTGGCCTTTAGTTCAATGAAAGCAGTTTTGCTTCCAGCTGTTCAAAACATTGGGTTTCAAAATTATATTTAATTAAAAAAATATTTGGGGCCATTCTAGTCTAGTTGATGTTGTGTTCACATTTTTAAAAGATATCTTTTATGTAAAACAAAAAAAGCACACAACAATTAATAGCTTTTCTATCTGTTTAATCTCTATGTATGAATTTAACATATTTAGATTGAACTGTGCCTAGCAAACCCATTTTTTTATTCTACCAGTGCTTTCCATTGGATGGTATTTCCCAGCCTCCATTGCAATTACATGTGGTCATGTGGCTGAGTTCTGCCAAATGTACTCCACTTCCAGGTCCAGTCCATAAAATCCTTGTACTCCTGATTCACTCTCTTTCTTCACCTGTCACCTCGATATCACTGCCCAGAGTGACCTTGGAAACTAATGATTAAAACTGACACATCCTCCATTGACTTAGGTCACCATATAACTCCATGAGACAGACAGAGCCTTATTCCTGTTCACTTTCTGTGAACTATAGATAAACCTTATACTGGGCTATCAATGATATTTTAGAGCTTATCTGTTACAGCAACAAGCATCACCTTAAATAATACATATGACTTGGAACAATATTTCTGCAAAAACTCTATAGTAAACATTTACCTAATTGTAAAACTTTACAAGAATTCTGATTAAAGTCAGGAAGAAGACAAGAATGCTTGCTATCCCTGATATTTAATACTGTATTGAAAGTCCTAACCAATGAAATAAAACAAGTAAAAAATAAAAATTATAAAGATTGCAAGAGAAAAAACGCTACTGTGTGCATATAACATTATTCTCAATATAAAAATTGTACAAATTAACAGAGCTAATGATAGAGCTTAGTACATTTTCTGGGTAGAAGATCCACAACATAAAAATTGGTAGGTATAAATTCCAACACTGTGAAATAATACATTTCTGTTATTTTTAAGCCACCCATTTGTAGAATTTTGTTAAGAA
The DNA here is from genome assembly GCF_028021215.1 of Eschrichtius robustus. Taxonomy (NCBI): domain Eukaryota; kingdom Metazoa; phylum Chordata; class Mammalia; order Artiodactyla; family Eschrichtiidae; genus Eschrichtius; species Eschrichtius robustus. The sequence goes on from NC_090843.1 coordinate 34,913,630, forward strand.
AACTCTAGGAAAAGAATACACCTACCTTGTCATTTTACCAACTTCCTGAGAACCTAGGAAAGTTTCTCTGTTAACTTACAAAAAGATTTTGGTTAACACAAAATTACATTGAGAGAATTCTTCTGCCATGCTAATCATTTAGACCCTCAATGCTATAAGATAGTCAGAAACCCACAAATACTTCAATGGAAGAGATGCAAACTCATGTCTTTGATTAAATTCTGCTATTTTTAAAAGAAAAAGTGAAGGCAAGGTGTGAAAGTAGAGGAAGGAAGGAGGAATTGAAGTGAATCTTTCATTCTCTTCAACTACTAAATATGTCTACTTGAGACATATTTCATTGCAAGACTTGGAAAACCTCAGTACTGTTTTACTCTGGTTTTCATTGCTTTATCGCACAACAGCAAAGGAGCTACGTAAATGGAAACTGTCAATCCACTAAAAAGAAACAGCAGTTATGGTCTCCATAATAACCTTCACTGTCCCAAAAAGTGAGGAATTAGTGGAAGGAGTAATAAGAATCTGTGTGTCTCAAGGAATTCTGGTTTCCCAACAATGACAGATAGGTGGGAGGAGAGTTAACCACTGAATTGGGCTCCAAGACCTCAAGGAACAAGATGAGTTAATATGAGTTTTATGATGATTCACACTGATTCTCAAAGCCTAGCATGTGCATAATAGGTTCAAAATATTCCTTGGGTCATTTCTAAATCCAACAGTGATGCTAATTTAATTTATTCTCTAAAGTTTGATCAGTATGAGCTATATTAATACAGCAAGCACATCAGTGTGAAAAGATTGTTACTTTTATCATTGAAGACCATGGTTCTCAAGCTGGTTTCCTATAAGAATTGCTTTGAGCACCGTTAGAAACTCATATTACTGGGCTCTACCCAAGATTTAAAGTGTCAGAACCCCCAACTGGGACATATCTGTGTTTTAAATAAAATCCCCATGTTTATCTGGTGCAACCAGCATTGCATGGATTTCCACATGGTAGTCATGTATCTAAAGAGTCACCCGAGTAAGGCTGGAAAAAGACTCTACAGATACTCACCCTTTATTATGTACATAGTCAATGCTATGTGTTTTGCTAGGTTATCTCGTTAATCCTCATAGAAATTCTATGAAAGAGGAAGTAGTGTTAATCTCCTTATAGAACAAATGGAAATGAGACACAGATTACATAAATAAATTGCAGCAGTAAAGTGCAAGACAAGAGTTGGAGCTGACATACAAATCCAAGTTTGTCAAACTGCAAGCTCATAATCTTTTTATAATGGCCTCCAATTTCATGGCCAAAATAGTTCTTATGAATGAAATGGATCAAGGAAAAAACAAAACAAAACAGTTCACTTCTATTCAAGATGATCTGTGGAAGATGGTAGAGAGCACCGTTCCCCCTCCCACCAGGGGGTATTAACATATAATAATGTCTAATTTTAATAATAACAGCAGTATTACATAAGGTTGTATGCTTTTCAGAGAGTTTTCACATAAAACATCTTATTAGATCCTATCAACAATCTTCTGTGGCAGGTAGGACAGAGATTATTAACATTTATACATTTATAGATGAGGACAGGGTGGCTCAGGGAAGAAGAAAAGGAGACATTTCAAGATTACACTGACAATGAAAAGTTATTAATTCTTTCTGCTTCCACTCTCCCATAATATATCTTTATCTTTTTTGAGGAAGTCATACTTGTCTTCACTGTTTACTCCAACCTCATCAAGTGTGAAATCTGATTTTTAGAAGCCAAAATGATAGTGGAAATGACTGAAAATGACAGTGTAATAAGAAAGTAAACGTGGGTTTCAGATTGAGATTTACGTCTACAATTTACTAAATATATGAAAAGGAAAACTAAACTCTAAGGCTCAGCTTTACTCCCCTGTAAAATGTACATGAAACTAATATTCCATATATTAGAGAATTTGGAAGAATATAAATTACCTATCCCAGTGCCCTGAAATCAGGCACAATAAGTGCTGGCACTATCACCACTATTGCAAAGGCATCCACAGATATGCAGATAGCACAGATAGCAGAAGGAAGATATCAGGAATCCAGGGGGTGCTATTACACAGAACCTTTGGCAGAGAGTGAGGCGTATATCGTTATCTTTTCTTTGGGGAGATAGAGGTAGTCTCCATCCCAAGAATAAAATGGAGGCCCTTTGTGGGGAACACTGAGAATTTTTATAATAGCTTGAAGAGAAATCCTTTGAATACCTTACATTTGGGGAGATTTGAGTAATTGTTTTCTGGGTCTGGCAATGCCTTTTGTGTAGCTTTTCACTTTTGAGCTGAAGGGACCAGGGGAAAGCTTGTGTGAGCTGGCTGCTTAGGGATACTCCCAGCTTCTCATCTTAAGAAAAAATTGATAAATGAGACCTTCAGCTTTCCTTCAAAATTGTCATAGTTTGATTTACCACATTAGATAGAAGACAGGACTTCAGTGCAGCAGCTCCAACTAGGAAAACAAATTATGCATTTGTCTCAAACAACTTGATCTCCTTAGGACTAGGGCCTAGCAGGCAGAGGATAGAGAGAAAACAAAACAAAACCAACCAACCAAACAATCAAACAAAATGTAACCATGGTTCAGTACTTACTATGGGCCAGAGATATGCTTTGGGTAGTTTACTTTTTAAAACCCATAATAAGTCTTTAAGAGAGGTGTTTTGGTTCTGCTTTACAGAAGACTAAACTGACATTAAAAGAGTTTAAGTGACTCTCTCAGGGATTTCCAAAACATAATTATTGAGCTGGTATTAAAATTCATGTCTGCTTGTCTGAAGAAACTATTTTCACTCTGTCATGCTGCCTACTATTTTGTACATTATGTACCTGTGGTTTTAAATTTTCATTCAGTTTAAAATTGAAATATAGTATACAGAGATAGAAAGATTTCTATATTTTCTTTAACATCTTTATTGGAGTATAATTGCTTTGCATTGCTGTGTTAGTTTCTGCTGTATAACAAAGTGAATCAGCTATACATAAACATATCACCTCCCTCTTGTGTCTCCCTCCCACCATCCCTATCCCACCCCTCTAGGTGGTCACAAAGCATCAAGCTGGTCTCCCTGTGCTATGCGGCTGCTTCCTACTAGCTATTTTACATTTGGTAGTGTATACGTGTCCATGCCACTCTCTCACTTAGTCCCAGCTTACCCTTCCCCCTCCCCGTGTCCTCAAGTCCATTCTCAACGTCTGCGTCTTTATTCCTGTCCTGTCCCTAGGTTCTTCAGAACCATTTTTTTCTTTTTTTAGATTCCGTATATGTGTTAGCATAATGGTATTTGTTTTTCTTTTTTTGACTTACGATATTTTAAGCATTGTGTCTAACCCCCAAATGAAGGATTGGTTATAGTTATTCTTCAAAGATTAAAGTATTTTTCTTCCTTCCCATTTTGAATTCAAGAACTGAGGTGTTACATCAATTACCCTCTGAAGACTTGCACAGGGGCTGTGAATAAGACTCCTCCTACCTTCACACTCTCACTTTTCCTTGGGATTCAAAAACAATGCAACAACACAACAAGAACAGTGATGGGCAAACAAAGGTCCCTGTCTTGATTGATCTGTTCTTCATTCCCACTGCCAACTCCTTCTCCATACAATGCTTTACAATGCACTGCATCTATAATACCCTGCCATATAAAAATTAGTATGAACATAATAAACTTCAGGCACAAAAGCCTCTAATCCTCACACCATTCCAGAGCCATTATGGTGACAATGACATAATTTATAAAAAGGAAAATTAGCAAAGCTCTGTGCCAGTTATCAGAAACAAAGCACATGTCCGAGGCACACATCAGAGACCTCACTTTCAAATTTTAAATTACTTGTAGCTCTTCACCTTAAGATTTCAAAGTGGTGTCATCTGGAGCTTTGAATTTAAGCATAACTCCAACAAATCAGATTTATTGGGGAATAACTGAAAATTCTGTGCATGAGAATAAACAATTTTTCCTTTTATGAGTTTATATACTTCCTAATTGTGCTCTGGCTTTCTCTTCAAGTCACAGGGTCGTCCATGTCAGCTTTGCTTACCACTTTTCCTTCTCTCGATTCTGAATGTGCTTGATACCCAAAGGAAAAAAAAAGTCTGGTTTTATTTAAAATTGGCTTTAGTGTTTGTATGCGTTGTATTTAAGACATAAAAATCAGAAAATTAGATAGATTCCTGACAGCCATGGGAATTAATTACTTCTACCCATTACACGTCAAGACCAAATTATTTTACTTCTTGAAACAGTTTTTCTTAATTGTTTCATGCTTTGCAGAGTCATATTAAACCCAAATAGTCACTTCTTTGGTTTTATCGACAATGTATGGTTTGAATTATGTTGTTGATGGTCTTTTTGGAAACTGTACTTTTTACTATTTCTTTTCTTTCCTGCTTCCATTTGTAATTTGATGGTGGCAGGGCCTTACCTAAATTAAAGTTTGTTTTATTCTTTAGAGTTACTTCAATTGATATATATTTTCAATATTTACAAGCTACATCTAATGGAATCAAGAATAAGAATTTTTTGCTCTTAATTTTTCCTTTGGCTGTATTTTTTTCAATATGGTAGCCACTGCCCACATGTAGTTATTTAAATAATTTAATGTAATTAAAATTAAGCAAAATTAAAATGTAAGTTTGTCGGTAATATTGACCATGTATCAAGTTCTCTCTCTATGGTAACCTGTGGCTAGTGGTTACTATTCTGAACAGCAGAGGTAAAGAACATTTCTATCATCATTGCAGAAAGGTCTATTAGACAGAACTGCTTCAAGGGCTCCTTCCAGATGATGAAGCAACTGCTTCTTCACAGAGTTGTAATGAAGAGTTACCAAAAGAAACATCCAAACACTCCCCCCAAACCCTAAGTGTCTTTATGATGACACAGGTTCATTAAATACTCATTTATTGGACTACTGGTTATGGTCTATAACAGGGTTCTGGTTTGAGTGTAAGAATGTTCATCACTGGAAATCCAACGGCCTTCCATGTGGTTATTTGCATGAGGGATCAAGGATTCAAATACGAAAGGGCCAGTAAGAAAGGCTTATTATTGAGAGTGTGTTTAGCATGTATAGAAGAAGGTAGAGGGGAGGGAAAAAATTGGTATACCCTGTTATAAGTGAAATTTAAATTTATTGGTTGAGATCTCCAGATGCAAGCTCCTAGGGGAGATAATTATTCATTATAAATGGAAGACATGTTTAGCTAGAGTTTATAAAACACTGAGGCACAAGGTACATACCTCTGGGATACTTAGAAGAAAATAAAACTAAAGGAAGCAGATATTCCTTCCCAATGTCCTTTTGGCACCTGGGCAGATGGAGACTATATCTACAAGAGACCATTGGAAACAATGACATCTAGTGAGGTAATACAGTGTCTCTTGGAACAATAGGTGACCTGAGAGGACTGACAGCCTTGAGACATCAATAACATCCCCTGGAAGGACCTGGTGCAGTATCATCAGAGCCTCTCAGGGAACACAAAGAGCAGGAGATGCATCTAGGATGGAGAGAGGTAACCTAATGGCAAAGAGTAGAAGTTAAGAGATGCCTTACAAAGAATTGTTGTCCACTTCTCAGTGCTTATCAGTATAAAAAATAAGATGATACATTTTAGTTTATCAGAGAAGTAACATGGTTTAATACTTGCATTAATATTTGAATACATGGTTCTTGGTGGGGTTGAAATGGCTACAATAATCTAGTATATTAATTTAGGGTAACATTACATTAAATTGCAGGGAGTACAATGTACATATTTATATGTATTTTTGTACAACAAAGCACTGATGAGGATGAGTAACTGTTAAATAAACAATTTCCCCCTTTCTTTTTTTTCATCATTTGTTTTTAAGCTATCTGGGCACTATTTACTATCAGTAAATAATAAAGTATTCTTCAACATTGGTAGGTTGAGGTAAGCTTTATCAATTAAATCCAAACACCTAAGGGAATCAAGGAAAAAGTTGGAATTTGGGGATTTACAAGTACACCTATGAACTAAAACTGTGACTCACTCAGCAGCTAATAACACATGTCTGAATATTAACTCTCACTTCCTGCTGTCCTGCTATACTATTCATTACAAGAAATGAGACCCAACTGAATAAACATTGCGAACAAAGATTGAAATTAAAGAATTCAATGTGAATCTGAATCATTCCTTCCCTATTGACCCTGAATGAGAAAAACACATAAATGTACGTTTATTTGTTTGTTTGTTTGTCTTTCTCCCTCTTCTTGTCATAAAAATATCTTATGCACTTCTCAGAAGCTGGAGCTCTTGCATAGCTCTGTCATCAATTAACCATTTAACCTAGATCAAAAGCTACATTTATTTCCATTTTGTCATAGGTAACATTCAGATAGCAACCCCCATTTTATATGTGAAAATGTGAATGGGAAACCAAGAAAAAGAACCATGCAAATGCTGTTTATTGAACATGCGCCAGGTATCAGGTACATTTACTAAAATTTTTAATACTACTTTCTTTTAAATAATCTATGATGTAGTATAATGGAAATCTGTAATATGTAGTAATCCTCCCAGAAACTGGATACTCTCCTTAGTTTGGGGCTTGCAAAAATTGAAGGGAAGCAGAGTTCACCTCTTACTATCAGAGTCTAGGTGTTGGGTGTCAGGGCTTACCTTTGCTCCTTAAAACTAAAGCACAGCCACAGTACCTAAGAAAGTCCACTTGCCTAGAAAATTGAATCTTGAGTTACTCAAAGGTTCAGGGACTGTTTGCAATGACTGTGGCAGAGAATCTATAATAAAATCCCATCCACCACTCCATAAAAAAATTTAATGTGGTAGGATCATGGCTGCACCTGGCATTCTTTGGTCCCTACTCACTTTTTCTCTACCTTCTTATGGCTTCTGGGAGTTTCCTGATATCTCCTCAATACATTATCCTCCTGTTAAATTTAGCTAAGGTAGTTTCTGTTTGTTTTCTTTTTATTTCACAGAAGAAAGAGGTAGAGGTCAGACCTCTCAGGTGGTTTATGTATGTACAGAGAACACAATGCTCAGGTAAATACTTTTTAGAGTCAGTCTCTAAATAAGGTTCTAATGAGAATGTCCAATGCCACTCTTTTCTGAAGAAAATAGAAGAGATTCAATACATATTCCACCAGTTATCTCTCAGGTTTTTCTCTTTATCAAAATCAATAGAGCAAGAGTTACAAAACTTCAGGTGCCTAAGATTTACCTGTGGAGCTTGTTAAAATGCAGATTTCTAGGCCAGGGTGGGGACCCCATTTTAGCAGACACCACACAGATTTTATTGTCATTGATGAATCCTGCAGAAAGGCTGAGGCTAAAGGGACCAACTTTTCTACCTTTTCCTCCCTCTTTTATTTCTTTTCAGTGGCCTCCAAGGGAGTTGCTGTCCATATCCCACCCATTCTGGCCTCTGTCCACCGTGTACTCCCAATTACCTGGAAGAACTGCTGGAGCACTGGCTTAGGCATGTGCAAATCTTTCACTGAGTATCTCTGATTCTTAAGACTATTTTTGGAATAATAATATGCAAGACAGACCCTCAGGATCCAATTCCTGGTGCTAGTGCACTGGCTGATTTGACAAACAAGCCTGCTCAGTGACCTTGTGTTGATAACACAGATGTTGTTCTGGACTATGGGTGTCAGGTTTCTTAGGCCACTTACTATCCTCTTTCTGATCTAGACTCAACTCACAGCACTTTATAGTTACATCTGGTAATGATTTTTCTGCTGTGACCAAGATGTTGCCAAAGTTTTTCCATTTTCCTCTTTCCATTTCTGAGACTGCGAAAGTGCTATTATTTCCCAATGTAAAGCATCCTTACATATAAGAAAATACTTTGTTTCTTTAGTGGCTTACACTTTCCAGTTCAGCAATCAGAAAAGAAAGTGAGGCTTTTATCTAGCTCCATTTCAAAAATCTTGGGAGAAAGTCTAGAATTAGGCAAACGTGAATAATGTGCTCACTTATGGGAAGAGGGAGAACTATTTTTAAACAGGCAAAGAGTACTAGTAGAGATATCATTATGAGGGAATAATCTTAGATGCCATCATGATGATTTCTGATAAGACTCACAGAAGATTCTCTGGTTAGACTGAATCCTCCTCCTATCCTTTATGCTTCCATTTTCTTGTCTCACTTACATTGGCTAAACTTGGGTTCTACAGTTGAACAGGTACTTTCAGGGGAAAGCTAGATATTTCTCAATATTTTTTCTTTCTAGATTAAAATTTAAAGGACATTAACCGAATGCCTACTATGTGGCAGGCATATTTGTAGATTACCTCATCAAATTCTCACTCTCAGTGAGAGAGATGATATTTTTCACAATTTATGAAAAATAAACCAGCTGAGAGATTAAACAACTTGCCAAAGATTACACAGCCAATAAATAGTTAATGTAAGATGTGAATTCAATCCTTGATTTCAAGACCAATGCTCTTCCCACTATTATACAGGTGTAATATATTCACCACTCAAGCATGATCAACCAAGAATTGGATGCTGAACCCAAACCATTCAGCTTTAATTTATCACTGACAGCTTTTAATCTCAGTTGTACTATGTTTTCTTTGCACCTGTCCCCATATAAGGAAGATTCTTATATCTAACACTCCATCCATAGTACTTCACCTATTCCTATTCTTCAATAACATATTTCCTGTGCCCAACTAGATTTCTTACTTTTTTGAGCACTTAACAAACTTCTTTAGCCACCTGTATCATTTCTGGCTTGAAACCATGACCTTGTTTTTGATCCTTTCCTCATTCACTTCACAAATAATTTTTGAACACCTGTTATGACTTCTCCGTCTCTTATATGCAATTAGCCACTGGGTTTTCTTTCTCTTTGATTAAATCTATGTGCTTTAATCTTTGAAGTGAATATTTGATTTGATTTTTCCACTCAATTCCTAGTTCACTGCTTCCTACAGTCCACTCCTAGATTACTGCAGTAACCCTTGGCTGGTATCCCTGTCATTAATATACCTCAGATTGCCACCATCTTCCACTAAATCAATTTAGGTGCTCAATTCACACACCACCTCCTTGGGGATGCCTTATTTTGTTTTCCAGGACTAAACTAGTTACTAGAAGTACTCTATTCAATATTTTAAAACAGACTTTAAAAAGATTGCTTTAAAAGAAATTTAGCAAAGGGCTATATTGTGGTGATCATAAACATAAACTTACTAGAAAAATGAAAACCACAAAACTCCTAATAAAATTTAAATGTGTTTTTATGGATTTGGATGAATTTTCCAGTGATAGCCCTATACATGGATTAAAACAATGCCATATCTCAAACTACATAAAGTTGAATATGAGCTCCAGAGATTTGTTCAATGACTCCAAGAGTAGCAATAGTGAGGTCAATGACATTGACACTGAAGATGAATGTGAGAATGAAAAATAAGCAACATTTAAAAATTAGAGAGTGGTCAAGATGGTGGAATAGGAGGGCCTGGGGTTCACTTCTCCCCACAAGTACATCAAGAATGCATCTACAAGTGGAAAAATTCACACAGAGCACCAGCTGAATACTAGCAGAGGACCTCAGACACATAAAAGGACAAGAAAAGATTCTTGAATAACTGGGTAGGATGAAGAAGAGAAAGGGAAGACAAAGAAAAGAGGAAACGGGATGGGACCCACACCCCTGGAGTGGGGATGAAGGAGAGGAGAGGTTACTGCATCCCCTCACCAGTGGAAAATACCCTGAAATAGAGGGGAAGCTTTGGGAGCTATTGGAAGAAAGTGCAGTGGCTGCTCTGTGGCAGGCAGGATAGAGCAAGACTTGCACAGATGGTCTGTATCATAGCCCTGCGTGCCCCAGTCTGAGACTGGTGTCCACCATTATAGGTGGGGGCTGGGTGCTAAAGTGTGGGGTTACAAGAGTGGGCCTGGGAAGAGGACTGCTGTTGGCTGCACGGACATGGCCTGAAGGGGTGGGAGTGAGGAGCTCAGCTGTGTGGAGACAGCCTGTGGGGATAGGAGTGAGGAGCTCCAGAGCTGGGAATGATCCTGGAGGAAGCACAGACTGCCTTGGAAGCGAGTTGTCATTGTTAAGTGGTGCTCAAGGGGTGGGGCCACCATCATGGACTTTCTCCCCACACACTGGCCCCTGATGCTGTAGGCATTGGGTGGGATTCCCAACAGAGTGATTGCACATGCCCCAGTTTTGTTTTGTTTTTTTTTTTAACATCTTTATTGGAGTATAATTGTTTTACAATGGTGTGTTAGTTTCTGCTGTATAACAAAGTGAATCAGCTATACATAAACATATATCCTGATATCTCCTCTCTCTTGCATCTCCCTCCCACCTTCCCTGTCCCACTCCTCTAGGTGGACGCAAAGCACCAAACTGATCTTCCTGTGCTATGTGGCTGCTTCCCACTAGCTATCTATTTTACATTTGGTAGTGTATATATGTCCATGCCACTTTCTCACTTCGTCCAAGCTTAGACTTCCCCCTCCCTGTGTCATCAAGTCCATTCTCTACATCTGTGTCTTTATTCCTGTACTGTCCCTAGGTTCATCAGAACCCAGTCTTAACTGCCTATCCCCCTCCTGCCTGAGCAAGCATGTGTGTCCCAATCAGTTGCCACCTCTAGACCCCCCCACCCAAGCAAGTAAGTGTCCCCCAGTCAGCTGCTGCCTTCGTCCCCTCTCGTCTGGGCAGGGAGCAGACTCTTGAGAGTGGCCCACATGCAGAGGTGGGGCCAAAACTAAAGCTGAGCCACAGGGGCTGTGTGATTAAGGAAGAGGGACAGAAATCTCTCTGTGCAGCTGCAAAAGTCACAGATTAAACCATTGCAATCGGCCTGATATATCCAACAGCTGCAGAACATCTGAGTGAACAATGAGTGCTCTCACAAGTGAGACCAGTGTAGCTTTAGCAGCTGTGGCATTTGAGGACATGTACACGTGGGAGTTGGGCCAGGTCAGAGTCTGAGCTGCCACCATGGTGCCCACAGTGTGTCCAGAGACCTACCTAGAGGTATTGGAGTTTCTCCTGGAGAGGAGGGGGATGACTGTGGCTCACCTTGGGGTAAAGATACTGATGGTGGAGGCCCCAGAGAATTGTTTTGTTGCTATTGTTTTAATTTTAATTATATATTTATTTTTAAATTTTTAAATATATTTTTTGTCTATTTTTAGTTTTTTGGTTTATTTTTGTTTGGGTTTATTGTCTTTTTTGTTTTTTAAAAAAATTTTTCTTTTCTGGTTTAGTTTTTTTGTTTTTTAGGTTTTTTTGTTTTGTTTTATTTGTTGTTGTCATTTATTTGTGTTTATTTTTTGTTTTCTTTGTTTTTTGTTCTTTTTGTTTTCTTTTTTGTTTATGTTAGCTTTGTTTTTATTGCTTTTTTGGTATTTTTGTTTGGTTGTTTTCTTTGTGTTTTTTTTGTTTCTGTTTTTTATTTTTGTTTGGTTTTGTTTTTATTGTATGTCTTGTTTTTTGTCTGTTTCCCTTTTCCTGCTTTGTTGTCATTTTGTGTGTCTATTTTTTGTTTTCTTTGCTTTTCTTGTTTTTTGTATTTGTTAGTTTTGGGTTTTTTAATATTTAGGTTTTTTTTTTAAAACGTTTCTCTAATTTATTTATTTATTTTATATTTATTTTTAGCTGTGTTGGGTCTTCGTTTCTGTGCAAGGGCTTTCTCCAGTTGCGGCGAGTGGGGGCCACTCTTCATCGTGGTGCGCGGGCCTCTCACTGTCGTGGCCTCTCCTGTTGTGGAGCACAAGCTCCAGACGTGCAGGCTCAGTAATTGTGGCTCACGGGCTTAGTTGCTCTGTGGCATGTGGGATCTTCCCAGACCAGGGCTCGAACCCGTGTCCCCTGCATTGGCAGGCAGATTCTTAACCACTGCGCCACCAGGGAAGCCTTGTTAGTTTTGTTTTTATTGTTTGTTTTAGTTTTGCAGTTTTTTCTTTCGTTGGTTGTTTTCTTTTTTGGCTTCTTTATGTTTTGTTTGTTTTTGTTTTTGTTTCATTGGTTTTGTTTTTATTGTTTGTCTTGGTTTTCATTGTCTGTTTGTTTTCTTTTCCTTTTTTTTTTTCTTGGCTGCATCACGTGGCTTCTGAAGTCTTGGTTCACCAGATGGCGGTCAAACCTGAGCCCTCATGGTGGGAGTGCTGTGTCCTGGCCACTAGACCACCACAGAATTCCTGGTCCAAGCAATATCAATTGGCATGAGGTCTCCCAGAAGTCCCCATCTTGGCACCAAGACCTGGCTCAATCCAACAGCCTGCAAGCTCCAGTGCTGGAAGCCTCAGTCCAAACAACCAGCAACACAGGAACACAGCCTCACCCATCAGCAGACAGGCTGCCTAAAGTCATACTAAGCTTACAGACACCCTAAAACACACCCTTTGAAATGGCCCTGTTCACCAGAGGAAAAAGACCCAGCTTCACCTACCAGAACACAGGCACGAGTCCCTCCCACCAGGAAGTTGACAGAAACCCCTGGACCAACCTCACCCACTAGGAGGCAGACACCAGAAGTAAGAGGAACTATGACCCTGCAGCCTGCAGGAAGGAGACCACAAACACAGTAAGTTAGACAAAATGAGATGACAGAGGAATATGCTGCAGATAAAGGAGCAAAGTAAAAACCTACAAGACCAACTAAATGAAGAAGAGATAGGCAATCTACCTGAAAAAGAATTCAGAATAGTGATAGTAAAGATGATGCAAGATCTTGGAAATAGAATGGAGGCACAGATCAAGAAGATACAAGAAGGGTTTAACAAGGCCCTAGAAGAACTAAAGAACAAACAGATGAACAATAAAATAAATGAAATGAAAAATACACTAGAAGGAATCAATAGCAGAATAACAGAGGCAAAAGAACAGATAAGTGAGCTGGAAGACAGAATGGTGGAAATCACTGTCACAGAACAGAATAAAGACAAAAGAATGAAAAGAAATGGGGACAGTTTCAGGGACTTCTGAGACAACATTTAATGCACCTATATTTGAATTATAAGGGTCCCAGAAGAAGAAGAGAAAGAGAAAGTGTCAGAGAAAATATTTGAAGATATTATAGTTGAAAAATTCCCTAACATGGGAAAGGAAATAGTCACCCAAGTCCAGGAAGTGCTGAGAGTCCCATACAAGATAAACCCAAGGAGAAACATGACGAGACATGTATTAATCAAACTAAAGAAAATTAAATACAAAGAAAAAATATTAAAAGCAGAAAGAGAAAGCAACAAATAACATACAAGGGAATCCCCATAAGATTATCAGCTGATTTTTGAGCAGAATCTCTGCAGGCCAGAAGGGAATGGCCTGCCATATTTAATGTGATGAAAGGGAAAAACCTACAACCAAGAATACTCTACCCAGCAAGGCTCTCATTCAGATTTGACAGACAAATCAAAAGCTTTACAGACAAGCAAAACCTAAGAGAATTCAGCACCAGCAAACCAGCTTTACAACAAATACTAAAGGAAAATCTCTAGGCAGGAAGCACAAGAGAAGAACAAGAAAAAGACCTACAAAACAAACCCAAAACAATTAAGAAAATGGCAATAGGAACATACTTGTTGATAATTACCTTAAATGTAAATGGATTAAATGCTCCAACCAAAAGACATAGACTAGCTGAATGGATACAAAAACAAAAACTGTATGTATGCAGTATACAAGAGACCCACTTCAGATCTAGGGACACATACAGACTGAAAATGAGGGGATGGAAAAAGATATTCCATGCAAATGGAAATCAAAAGAAAGCTGGAGTAGCAACACTCATATTAAATGAAATAGACTTAAAAATAAAGACTGTTACAAGTGAAAAGGAAGGACACTACATAATGATCAAGGGACCAATCCAAGAGGAAGACATAACTATTGTAAATATATATGTACCCAACATAGGAGAAGCTCAACACATAATGCAAATGCTATCAGCCATAAAAAGGGAAATCAAGAGTAATACAATAATAGTGGGTGACTTCAACACCCAACTTACACCAAAGGATAGATGATCCAGACAGAAAATAAATAAGGAACATAAGCCTTAAATAACACATTAGAACAGGAGACTTAATTGCTATTTATAGGATATTCCATCCAAAAGCACCAGAATACACTGTCTTTTCAAGTGTACATGGAATATTCTTCAGGATCACATCTTGGATCACAAATCAAGTCTTGGTAAACTTAAGAAAATTGAAATCATATTAAGCATCTTTTCTGATGACAACACTATGAGATTAGAAATCAATTACAGGAAAAAAACACTGTAAGAAAAACAAACACATGGAGGCTAAAAAAAAAATGTTACTAAATAATCAATGGATCACTGAAGATAATCAAAGAGGAAATCAAAAAATATCTAGAGAAAAAAGACAATGAAAACACAACAATCCAAAACCTATGGACACAGCAAAAGCAGTTCTAAGAGGACAGTTTATAGCAATACAATCTTACCTCAAGGAACAAGAAATATCTCAAATAAACAACCCATTCTTACACATAAAGCAACTAGGGAAAGAAGAACAAACAAAGCCAAAAGTTAGTAGAAGGAAAGAAATAATAAATATCAGAGCAGAAATACAGACAAAGAAAACAATAGCAAAGATTAATGAAACTAAAAACTGGTTCTTTTAGAAGATAAACAAAATTGATAAACCTTTAGTTAGACTCATCAAGAAAAAAAGGGAGAGGATTCAAATCAATAAAATTAAAAATGAAAAAGAAGAAGTTACAACTGACACTGCAAAAATACAATGGATCATAAGAGACTACTACAAGCAACTATATGCCAATAAAATGGACAACCTAGAAGAAATGGACAAATTCTAAGAAAGATACAACCTTCCAAGACTGAACCAGGGAGAAAGAGAAAATATGAACAGACCAATCACAGGTACTGAAATTGAAACTGATGAAAAATCACCCAACAAACAAAAGTCCAGGACCAGATAGCTTCACGGTCAAATTCTATTAAGCATTTAGAGAAAAGTTAACACCTAACCTCTTGAAATGCTTCCAAAAATTGCAGAGGAAGGAACACTCCAAAACTCACTCTACGAGGCCACCATCACCCTGATACCAAAACCAGACAAGGATATCACAAGAAAAGAAAATTACAGGCCAATATCAATGATGAATGTAGACACAAAAATCCTCAACATAATACTAGAAAAAAAAATCCAACAACACATTAAAAGGGTCATACACCCTGATCAGTGAGATTTATCACAGGGAATCAAGGTTCTTCAATGTATGTAAATCAATCAATGTAATACACCACAATAACAAATTGAAGAATAAAAAACATATGATCATCTCGATAGATGCAGAAAGATCAGATGAGGGCGTCCTCTCATCACTTTTGTTCAAAATTGTTTTGGAAGTTGGCCATCAGAAAAGAAAAAGAAATGAAATGAATCCAGATTAGAAAAGCAGTAAAACTGTCACTGTTTGCAGATGACCATGATGTCATGATACTATTCAAAGAAAATCCTAAATATGCTACCAGAAAACTACCAGAGCTCATCAATGAATTTGGTAAAGTTGCAGGATACAAAATTAATACACAGAAATCGTTTGCATTCCTATACACTAACAATGAAAGATCAGAAAGAGAAATAAAGGAAACAATCCCATTCACCATTGCATCAAAAAGAGTAAAATACCTAGGACTGCACCTACCTAAGGAGGCAAAAGAACTGTACTCAGAAAACTATAAGATACTGATGAAAGAAATAAAAGATGATACAAACAGATGGAGAGATATACAATGTTCTTGGATTGGAAGAATCAATATTGTGAAAATGACTATACTACCCAAAGCAATCTACAGATTCTATGCAATCCCTATCACACTGTGGCATTTTAAAAAATAGCATCAAAGAATGGCATCTTTCACAGAATTAGAACAAAATATTTTACAATTTTTATGGAAACATAAAAGACCCCAAAGAGCAAAAGCAATCCTGAGAAAGAAAAACAGAACTGGAGGAATCAGGGTCCCTGTCTTCAGACTATACTACAAAGCTACAGTTATCAAAACAGTATAGTACTGGCACAAAAACAGAAATAAAGAACATGAAAGAAAGCCATAGATAAACCCACACACTTATGGTCACCTAATCTATGACAAAGGAGGCAAGAATATACAATGGAGAAAAGACAGTCTCTTCAATAAGTGGTGCTGTGAAAACTGGACAGCTACATGTAAAAGAATGAAATTAGAACACACTCTAACACCATTCACAAAAATAAACTCAAAATAGATTAAAGACCTAAATGTAAGGCCAGATACTATAAAACTTTAAGAAGAAAACACAAGGAGAACGCTCTCTGACATAAATCGTGGTAAGATCATTTTTCACAGCAAATTAATCCATGAACAAAATGAAAAGAAAACCCTCACAATGGGAGAAAATATTTGCAAACAGAACAACCAACAAGAGATTAATCTCCAAAATATACAAAGAGCTCATGCAGCTCAATATTAAACAAACAAACAAAACAAACAACCCAATCAAAATATGGGCAGAAGATCTAAATAGACATTTCTCCAAAGAAGACATACAGATGGAAAAAAAAATATGAAAAGATGCTCAACATCAGTAATTATTAGATAAATGCAAATCAATATTACAATGAGGTATCACCTCACACCAGTCAAAATGACCATCATCAAAGCATCTACAAATAATAAATTCTGGAGAGCGTGTGGAGAAAAGGGAACCCTCCTATGCTGTTGGTGGGAAAGTAAATTCGTACAGCCACTATGGAGAACAGTTCATATGACTAAAAAATTAAACTTGTTGAGGCATCAAGAAGATTCTCATTTTTCCCCTTTCCCAGCTTTCTATTTATGAAAGCCCTTTTTACATATTTTAAAAAACCCACACCTGTCACTAATCCTAAATCTTACTATGTTTTATTATTTGGAGGACTCTAAAAAAATGAGACAATTTCAAATATAGATATCTGAGATTTTTTTTTTTTTAAATCACAGAACCAGAAACCTGTAGAAGGTTTCTCTGTATACGTTTTGGCTAAAATCCAAGAGGAACATCATAAATGTGATCTTTTTGCATGGATTAGTATTACCTGAATTCACATATAGTGAGGAGTGGTAAGAAGAATGATAGTTTTACTTAGCAACCTCAAGTCTTCCTTCTCCAGTCCAAAGTCAAAAAATTGAATCTTTTCCAGGGGTGTATACTGTGAAATCAAAACAAAGAAAGCATTAGTAAGAAATATTAAAGATAGCTTATTTCACCTGGATGACAAACCTACTGTCAAACAATCCCCGAAGTCCCTTCTTTTACTTCTTCCCTTCCCTTGCCTTCTGCTTTCTTCCTTTTCTATGTCTTCTCTTCTTCCCCTTCTCCCCTTCTACCATCTTCCCTTTCTTCTCCTTCTCCTCCCCCTTCTTCTCTCTCTCCTCCTCCTGCCCTCAGATTTAGAATTCTGAAGTGACATGGTATTACCTAATAACATATTAGTTTGAAAGTGACTGATAGTGTGCACTAGTTTGGTAATTAGGTCAAATGAGAGTAAGTATTTAGGACTGTATAGGCACCATTAGTCAGAAAAATTACTCAACTAAATAGAACGATGCCAGCCTATAGCCAGAACATGTGAGAAACAATCAAATTTCTGCTTCATGTGGTCTTTTCCCCATATATTGAATAAACTAAGAATGTATTTCTAAAGTTTTGAAGAAAATATATTTAATGCACTTGATGATATAAAAAATTATCAAAAATATTTTTAAAAGACTGTTTTGAAATGAACAACTTTTGCAATTTTCTTAACTTTTTCTGTCTATATCAGGTTGAACTATGGTGCACCTAGGTGAATGAAACAAAGCTATAATCAGTAGTCATTTTAACTATTTTTAATTCTTTATATTTCTCTCCAAAATTCAGAAAATGAGTTATTATAATGACTGGGTTTTTAATATTCTTTTGTAAACAATGAGGTTTCTAATTATTTGCTGTTAGCAACATTGAAGGAGGGCATAATTGAGTTGCCTGCTGATGTATAATTAAGAAGAGTTTTTGATAACATTTGGTCTTTTTGGTTTTAGAAACTGATATTTCAGAAGTGTTTTAAAAAACTCATTGACATTACAAAGAATAAATTCCTTTTATTCCACCTTGTCCATATGAGTAATCTTTCTCTGCACAAAAATCTCAAAAAATAAACAAAAAGAGGCACAAAAGTAATGTTGAGCCTTGTCTCAATTTTGCAGCGTTTTTCTTCCACAGACACCTAAACTTCTTAGAAAAAAATGGCATCTTTATGTCATTAAGGGATTACTTTTTAATAAAATTATATATGTTTGGTAGTTTATCGAAGTCCCTAATATGTTTGTGTCATTTTGGTCAGTTGTGTGTTAATTATAATCATCATGATGAGACATGTGCTGTCTACATTTGCTAAGGAGGCAACTAATTATACTTGTTATGATGACTTGATATAGAAGGGATCGTCTAATGCTTAAAGTCTTATAATCACAGTTTTTTAAATATACTAAAATATTTTGTAGCAGAAAACTGTAATAGTACTCAATAAACTTATTCATGCATAAAAGATATATTAGGATTCAATTCTGTAAGGGAAGCAGAATACAAATACAAGTTCAAGAAGAATAAAGAGAAATGCAACATTTGTGACTGCTAATGGAAACCTTTCCCATGTATTTTTATAAATCTTTGATGGTGGGTATCAAGTTATTATGGTATTTTGATTCCGTGGGCTACATTTAAAAAGAAGCATATAGCATTTTTATTTTTGAAATGTCAATATTTACAAGTCACTAAGAATAGTACCAATTGCAACTCTTTAAATCATGATGAAACTACTCAAATTTGTTAGGGTACATGATTAAATATATATATATATGTATGTGTGTGTGTGTATATATATATATATATATATATATATATATATATATATATATATATATATACACATACATATATATGTATATATATATATAATCTCCACTGATTTTGCTGTCCCCAAATTCCAGAGTTCCATGTAGGTATGTAGGTACTCCATCATTTTCTTAGTTAAAGGTGGTGCAGGGTACAATATTTCTGGGGGAATATATCCTAACATGTTTAAGAACACTAGATTTGTCAGAAAATTCACAGGGTGGCAGGTTTTCCAAGGATGAATATTCTAATTATATAGTGTATGTATCTTACATCTAGAGTATCTGCTAATCCAGGTCTCTAGTTCATAACATAATACTTTTGATGTAGCAGAGAGAAGGCCTTCCTAAAGATGATAAGATAGTCAGGATGCCTGTTGTCTAGATTGTGATAGAAAAAGAAAATAATTGATAAATCCTTGAGTCATGATTTAAATAGTATCCTGTTGTTCTACCAGGGTGAAAATTAACTCTAAAATGTGGAGAAAAATTTATTTGCCACATCAAAAATTTCAAAATAAGTTGTAGGGGTTTTATTAATTTGCTCCATGATGATGTTCATAATCCCATTGTTCTGAAGAACCGTCTATCATGTGTACTGGAAAAACTCAGGAAATAAGTGGGGATTTATTTGGAATTGTCACCTGTGTCATTCAAGTCTACCAAGATACCTTTGCATTTCTAACAAGGTTGAAATATTTTTTGGATTTACTGTTTCTGTCCGTAAAGAAGAACATTCAATGACTTCAATTTGCTATTAGCCCCTATGCTAACTTCATGGAACTAGGTTTCTGCTGGTTGTTGATGTTCTTTATTGTTGGCATAACACAGTAACTGGGGACGAGACCTGAAGTGATGGCTTGGGTCCCTCTGGGCCTATCATAAGGTGAATCCAAGTAAGAACTTTATCACCCAGTCCCTCTAAACCTTCATTCTGACTGATAAATTGAGACTTTGATAAGTACTTTACCATTTCTAGGATTCAAAATGTGGGGCATTTTCCTTTCTCAGTGAAGAGTTACCCAGATCAGTGGCCATGGAGAAATTTGAAAGGCTCTGAGATACAGAGAACTAAAATTAACTCACAACTAGAAATTAAGAGGAATGATCTGAGTCTGCAGCTGTTATTGAACAGGGGTCCCACTGCTTGCCACTTACAAAATCAGTACTCACAAATGGTAGAAAGGAAAGATGCCTTTAATTTAGAATTCTGGCAATCTGGGGAGATAGTGGACTCAGCATCTTCCCAAAACCACTTCTGAAAATTCTGCCCAGTAATGAAACTTTTAAAGAGAAACAGGAAAGTAATCTTAGTTAATCATTGAGATAGGAGGTCAGAGTTGTCACCATTTCTCACTGTGTGCAGGTTTGTGTGCAGGCTTGTTGACTCTTTGTGATCTTCCTCTAGATGTTAGCTTCTTCACACAGTTTGGTCACACACTTTGTTCAGATTACTGAAGGGGAAGTTAAAGAAGAACCTTGTCATCTGTTAATTACTTATTCTTCATTTCCACTTCTTTGATCTGTGGAACGAACCAACAAGTTAAGCAAGGTATTGTGTGATTAAAAGATTTAAAAGGTGTGCTTGGGCTGGAGATGAGTAGAGCATGAGGGTGCCTGGTTTAAAAGTTAGTTACAATGTAGCTTTGCTAAAGTGACAAAAAAAGGGGTTTCATGCTGGGGGCAGTTACCAGGAAAGAGCTCCTTACACAGCCTGGTAACTCAAGTGAGCCCTTTGTTTATGGGACTTGTGAATTGTTGATTTTGTTCCTGGTAAATCCTTGATTGGTTATCAAGAGAGATCTCTTGATGTCAGACTATTCACTGAACCCTGATTTTTATGCCACAGTGCTGTCTTTACAATGACTGTACTCACTTCGTTAATGGCATTTAACAGTTAGCACTTGGGAACAAAACCCTAAGAGTCACTCCACTCAACCTGAGATCAGAAATTACAAATGTCTCATAGATGTCCCAGGCCTACAGAGGACAAACAGGAGAACTCTATTTAAAAGATTTTGGTCAATTGTTTCACTTGATCAAGAGGAAAGGGTCTGAAACTGACCATGAGACATGGTGAGATGTTAAGTATCTTTAAAGATCTCATCCAGCTTTTTTATTGCCTACAGTTATTGGATCCTTCACCCTCAGTCACTCAAAGGCTTTCTGGTCACTGTTCAGTTCTGATTGTGTTGTAAATTCGGAATGTGTTTTAATGACTAAGGAGGTTCCAACAAGCACGCGAAATGCAGAACCTCTGGTGATTGCACATACATCAATTCAGCCCAACCCCAAATTATTTCATTCTGTCTTAGATTTGTGCCCATAAAATCTAAGGCCGCATATTTAACCCAAATTATTATAGAATATATTGATACATTTCTCTCATTTATTCTTAATACAACTTTTTTCTTCTTCACTCATGTCTTCATTCAATCCTTCAGATCATGTTGTGTTTAATTACAATTATCTTTTGAGAAACAATGAGTGATAGTGAATGGGGACAATTGTTAACTTTACTAAGTCTGAGTGATATTTCAGTGTCATTGGGCTATTCAGTGGTTTGCTAAATTCTGTGGATCCTTCCAGACAGTCTTCTTCCAACAGTTGGGGTATTACTCTTTCCTGATAAAGATCTTAAAATATTCAAATGAATTTAGGCAACATAGCAGACTTAGTTGTGATGTAAAATAAAATGAAAGTTCAGCATTTCATAGAATCCATTGTAATTTTTTCCCCACACTTCATCCTCAGTGTGCACATGGATCCATCTAATTACATGATCAGTTAAATCATTTATTGTCTCTGCTGATAATTTCCCATCTGGGAATCTGGGTGGACAGGAGAAATTGTCTCACCACTTCCGCATCATGTCAACCCAGTAGAAAATTCCATATACATATATATATATCCCTGAGCATCTGTTCTTAAGAACCAAGCGACAGAAAACTACTCTGAAACACACACTAAAAAGATTTCTCACAGCATCCATGAAAGAGCTAAATTCAAACCTCAGAAGTGAGATCAACAAGTAGTTGGTCAATTGAATGTATACAAACGTGGGTAGATTGTCTTCTCTATGTGTGGGCTTTCATAATTTTTGGTATCCTTAGGAATCTCAGGCTACTTTTTCAGTTTGTTTTTCATTTGGTTTGGCTATATTTGTGATTTATCCTGAGGGCAAATAGTGGCGACAGAAGTTACATCTGATAATAAAAGATTCATACAACTGTTTCCATCTCTCTAATTAGATTCTTTCCTGACTACACTATAGTTGATTCTCTTCTGCCCCATTACCTCTCATTTTTAAATTATTCTGGAATTCTTATGCAAAACAATTCACTCCTTTTTGACTGTCTCTTCTTTAACTCAAATAGAATTTCAAGGAGCTCAGGTATGCATTTGGCCTTATTTTCATTCCATGTTCAAGAAGTTCTCTACCATTTAGTTTGTTGATGGGACTCATTCTGAATTTACAGCAGAGTTGTGGATTTATTTCATTTGTGTATTTCTTCTGTTATATTTCAAAGCAATATTATTAATGAGTGATAAATGTATTATTTAACTTTCTGCTATATTAAATTAGATATTAAGACAAAAAATTTTTTAAAATCCTACCTAGTTGTTAAGGAATGAGATCACACTCTATATATGTGCCCTTGTGGTTGGCTGAACTCTCCTCCTATTTTGAAGTTTTTTAAAAGCAAAAATCCCAAATGCTTTTTACCTAAACAAGAATAGTTATTAGATTTATCATAAAATAACTTAATTAGAGCAGTAAGACTATTTGTCAGCCCCAGGGAATCTTTGCTGAAGAGAAGTCCTCATAATTACTTATAACTAAAAATCTGGCCCTTTTCCAGGAAAAAGGTAGTGCGAGTGTGTGGGTGTTTGAGAGCTCTGAAAGAGGCTATGTGATGTGCAAGACAGCATAAAATATAAGGGAGAAACAATGCTGAAATCATAAGGCATACTTATTTTTGAAAATTCTTTATAATACAAGGAAGGTGGTTTTTAAGAGGGTTTATTAAAGTAAACATTACAAAGTAATGAGGCTTCAAAAGAGGACACTTTAAAAGAGAGAAAAAAATGTAAAATCTGCTTATTTCAGAGAGATCACTTCCACAACTGGCTATGTTGAGGATGTTATTTGTGAGCACAAGGAATGAGAGAAAATGAAAAATTGGAGACTGAGAATGAAACACTTGTTCAAGAAATTTTAGAAAAGTGACTGGTGGAAGACGTGTCAAGGGAGGGTTTTAAATACTTTGAACTAATTTTAATTGACATGTGAAAGAGGGGAAATTGGCAGACAACGTAAAGACTTCTTGGTTTGTTTTGATGACTAGGGCTGAATAAATTTTAGAAATAATTATAAAATATCTGGGTGAAAATTCATAGTAAGGGAAGCAGCAATCTCCCCCAACCGGCAAAAGTTCACCAAAAACAGGTCTGACTCTCTTCAGGTTTTTTTGAAAGTTCTATGAGATCATTGTAGTAATAATCCAATGTTACTAGCACAGCAAGGAGATATTATTAGGCAAGTAACTACTGAACACCAAGTAGGTGCCAAGTACCATGATAGGCACTGCCATTTTACTGAGGGTAGCCTTTTGTATTGCCAAGGATTATATGCCCTTTAAATTTCCTTCTGCATTTAAGATTTTATGAGTTTCTACTTACCAGTAAACCTGTATGTTCTACACAAAATTATATTTTAAAACTGTCCTAAAATAGCCACAGCTATTAACTCATTAATTATTACTGTCAGAATACTGGTTAACTTGAGAACACTGCACTGCGTACACATTTATATACAGTACACATTTCTTTTTAAGGTTAATTAATGGTTCAAAACCTCAAGTTAAAGGGAAACAAAAGTGTGATTAGATTGCTACATTGTTTTCTAGTTCTTCACTGTTTCCTCATGATTTTTCTATTTTATTTTGTAATAAAACACATTTATAGTGACTTATTTTAAAGCTCTAAAACTTAACTCATATGTTTGAAATTCTTATTAAAGGTCACAACTTTAAAGACACTTTCTGCTAGTTTACAACCCTACAATGATATAGAGGAGCCAAAGAGGAAATTATAGGGCTAGGAGGAAGGCAACTGGTATTACCTTGATAAGCTACTAATACGTCATCACTCCTTTTTTCATTCCAGTTTTATGAGATATGTGGCATATAATAAGGTGTGTGTGATTTGACACATGTATATAATACAAAATGTATATACCACAATAAGATTATTTAAAACATCCTTCACCTCACATAATTGTCATTTTATTGTTATTGTTGTTATGGTAAAAACATTAAAGCTCCATTCCCATAGCAACTGTTGAGCATTGTCAACTATAGTTACCATGCTGTACATCCCCAGAACTTATTCATCCTACAACTGAAAGTTTGTACCCTTTGAACAGTATCTTTCTATTTCCCTCACCTCTCAAGGCCTCTGATAGTCACAATTCTACTCTCTTTTTCTATGAGTTTGGCTTTTTTTTAGATTCCACATGTAAGTGATATTATACAGTATATGTCTTTCTTTGTCTGACTTATTTCACTTAGCATAATGCTCTCAAGATCCATTCATGGTATCACCAATGACAGGATTTCTTTTTTTTTTATTGCTGAATAATATTACATTTTTACATCTCCCTTTAATTCATCCATAGACCAACATTTAGGTTGTTTCCATGTCTTGGCTATTGTGAATAATGCTGAATAAACATGGAAGTGTAGATATCTCTTCATGATAGTGATTTTGTTTCCTTTGGATATATATCCAGAAGTGGGATTGCTAGATCATATGCTAGTTTTACTCTTAATTTTTTGAGGAACTCCATACTTTTTTCCATAATGGTTGAATTAATTTACATTCCTTCCAAAAGTGCACAAAGGTACCCTTATCTTCACATCTTTGTCAAAGTTTGTTATTTCTAATCTTTTTGATAAACCACATTCTACCAGGTGTGAGGTATTATCTAATTGTTGTTTTGATTTACATTTCCCTGATGATTAGTGATGTTAAACGCTGCTTCAAATACTTCTTGGCCATTTGTATGTTTTCTTTGGAAAAGAGTCTATTCAGTTCATTTGCCCATTTTTAATCAAATTGTTATTTTGCCATTGAAATGTATGAGTTCCATATATATTTTGGATATTAACACTTTACCTGATATATGGTTTGCAAATATTATCTCCCATTCCATAGTTTGCCTTTTCATTTTGTTGATTGTTTCATTTGCTGTGTAGAAGCTTTTTAGTTAGATGTAGCCCCACTTATTTATTTTTGCTTTTGTTGCTTGAAATTTTGGTGTCACAACCGATAAATCATTTCTAAGACCAATATCAAGATTTCCTCCTGTTTTCTTCTAGGAGTTTTACAAATTCAGGCCTTATGTTTAAGTTATAATCTATTTAAAGTTAATTTTGTGTTGCTTAAGTTTTTAAAGTGGACTCCTGAGATCTCCAAAAGCAGAGTGTTTTGGGGGATCAAATATTGGTGATCTTTGTGGGGAGATGGAGGGATGATGGGGTCTCCTACTTTGTCATCTTGGTGATGTACTGATCATTCTGCTTAACCAGCTTTATTACTTTTTTCCCTGAGAATTGCATTAGGAAGCTATATACCCATATTCTCAATTAATGATCTATTGATATGTTAGAGAAACAATGAAACTTTAACTGTAAATTGATGCCAATCACTGGCATGGATCTTATTTATCATTTACTGGCCTCTGGTGAAGAAGTGCAGATGAGAAGCATATAAGGGGATGTTAAGAGAAAACAACAGCCAGAACTGGTTTTCTTTGCTGCCATACATGGTAAAGGAAAAATACATTTAGGTGGATTCCATGTTATCTCTGAAACACTGAGAGGTTTACATGGGTGGTAGTTACATCGGCAAATTTTCATTTAAAAAAAATATCCTAACTGCTGCATGTGTGCATGTATTTGTATTGAATGACTGAATTAGAAAAGGAAATCATAGTAAATAATAAATGTTTGATGGAGTTACTAGACAGTGTCAGGGGAGTGTGTAGCTAAACTGATTTACAAGGATATATCGATATATCTTAGGTTGACCGGGATTGATAAGTGATTCTTACAGAAATGACTGAGTTGTGATAATGGGAAATGTTAAATAATAGGGCACTAAATATTGTGAAGGCTGATCGTACTTTAACACAGGGAACTAACGTTACCTACATCAGTGCCAGGCTCCTGTCTTGTGATTTTATATTTTTACAACTACAAACCTTACAACAACCCTGGGAAATCAGTCATGGCATTCTTTTTTATAAGATGATTTTTTTGAAGTAAAGATGATTTAAATATTTTTTTCAATATTATTTTCCTGGTAAAGAAAGATATGCCCTGAGTTGAACCCTGAAATGTTCATCTCCAAAGTCCACAATTTTTTTCATTTTTCAAGGCTATTGATACTTGCATTTGCCAGGGCTGGGAGGGCTAATACACATAGTAATTGGAAAAGTGAAATCCACAACAATGCTGATTCTAAATCATTGCTGATGTCAGTACTCTGTACCTATTCCTTTCAGTTATTTGCAAGATAATAAAAGCATGGCTCTGTTTATCAAAATTCTGTGCCTGAGATATGTATACTAAATGATATGTAAGTTGGAATATTTTTACCTGAGTGGTGCCCTAACCTCAGTTCTTAGCTGCATTACGTTATTGTTGACTTGTTAGTTATTTTGAGAGCTTGTTAGTTCTACAATCTCTCTCTTGTGTTATGACAGCAAGAATAACCAGCATTTATTGAGTGTTGTGTTTTTATCATATAAAAATATTAATTTTAAATGTAATCACTTATAAAAACTTTCATTTAAGTTTTTTATACTTTTCATCATATATCAAAACCTTATCAGTTATCCAGCACTCATTCCCATATTAGTGTAGTCTGTTATCAATCTTATTAGCTACTCTTTTTTTATTTCTTATTATGCTCTTTTTTATGTACTGTGAACATATATATTTATTAACTTATCCTTTTCAAACTGTTAATGCCTACTAATCTAAGCCTCTCCATATTCTTCTTCAAGAGAGTCCCAGTGACATTTTGGCTCTATACAATTCTATATATATTTTAGGATTAACTTTTCAAGTTTAAACACAACCCCTTATGATTGTTATCTCAATTGCTTTATATTCATAGATTAATTTGAGGTGAAAAAACATCTTTATGATATTGAATTTTCCAATCCACAAAAGGATACATCTCTGATTTTATTTAGTTTCTGTATGAAGTAATTTTATCACAACATTCAAAATATAATATAAATATATAATTAAATAAATTGACAACATAGATACAAAGCAGGAATTGTTAGCTAAAATGTATGTAAGATACAAAAGCAAATAATTTTAAATGGGTATGCATTATTTTCAAAACAAGAAAATGGTTGTAAAGGTGAGTGGCCAAGACAGAAGAGTAGGAAGACCCTGAGTTCATCTCCTCCTATGGACACACCAAAATTACAAGTATTAACAGAACAACTATTTATGAGAATGACCTGAAGACTAGCAGGAAAGTTTTTTGTATAACTGAAAATACAAGGAAGGGACAACATTGAGATGGGTAGGAGGGGTGAAGATAGGTTATAGTCAAGACCCACACCCTTGGGTAGGTGACCGACAAAGACAATGATAATCACTATTGCAGGTTGCACACCTGTCCTCTGATTCTGATACATGCACACACAGGGATGCCAAAAAGTTCTCATGACATCAGGAAATCATGACAATCTCCAGTGTGCACTGAGCGAAGAAGGTGGTCTTTGACATGAGATGAGAGGGTGACACCTTGGCCTCAGCCATCCTCTGTCTTCTGCTGGCATTGGATGAATCTCATTAAGTTTAGTCTTTGGAATATTCCTGCAATGAACTTGCTTGGAGACAAGATGGCGGAGTAGAAAAACTTGAGCACATCTCCTCTCATGAAAACACCTAAATCACAACTAACTGCTAAACAACCATTGACAAAAAGAATGGAACATACCAAAAAAGATATTCTACAACCAAAGGCAAAAAGGAAGCCACAATGAGATCTTAGGAGGGGCACTTTCATGATATAATCAAATCCCATACCTGCAGGAGGGCGACCCACAGACTGGAAAATAATTATATTGCAGAGGTTCTCCCACAAGAGTGAGAGCTCTGAGACCCATGTCAGGCTCCCCAGCCTGAGGGTCTGGCACTGGGAGGAGGAAACCCCAGAGCATTTGGATTTGAAGACCAGCGGCACTTGAGTGCAGAAGATCCACAGGACTGAAGGAAAATGAGACTCCACTCTTGGAGAGTGTGCAAAAGGTTTCACATTCACTGAGACCCAGGGCAAAGCAGTGACTCCATAGGAGTTTGGGTCAGAACTACTTGCAGACCTTGAAGACTATTGGGAGACAAGTGTTGCCTGTAGCTATCTGTGGAAGTAAGGGCACTGGTGACAGAGGCCCCAGGGAAAATTTATTCACATGAGCCAACCCAAAGTTTGCCATTTTGGCATTCATACCTAGCCCCACTCAAGAGCCTGCAGCTCCCAGTGCTGAGATGCTTCACACCAAACAACCAGCAGGGTGAGAACATAGCCCCACCCATCAGCAGACAGGCTACCTAAAGTCTTCCTGAACACACAGACACCTCTAAACACACCTCTTGACACAGCTCTGCCCACCAGAGGGGCAAAACCCAGCCCACCCACCAGTGGGCAGGCACCAGTGCCTCTCACCAGGAAGTCTGCACAAGCCCCTGGACCAAAATCACCTGACAGGGAGCAGACAGCAGAAGCAAGAAGAACTACAATTCTGCAGCCTGCAGATTGAAGACCACACACACAGAAAGTTAGACAAAATAAGATGGGAGAGAAATATATTTCAGACAAAAGAACGTGATAAAACCTCAGAAGAACAAATAAGTGAAGTGGAGCTAGGCAATCTACATGATAAAGAATTCAGAGTAATGATAGTAAAGGTGATCCAAGATCTCAGAAATAGAATGGAGGCACAGAATGAGAGATACAAGAAATGTTTAACAAAGAGCAAGATGATGTAAAGAACAAACAAAAGAGATGAAAAACACAATAACTTCAATGAAAAATACACTAGAAAGAATCAAGAGCAAAATAACTGAGGGAGAAGAATGAATAGGTGAGCTGGAAGACAGACTGGTGGAAATCACTGCCATGGAACAAAACAAAGAAAAAAGAATGAAAAGAAATGAGGACAGTCTCAGGAATATCTTGGGAAAACATTAAACACAACAACATTCACATTATAGGGGTCCCAGAAGGAGAAGAGAAAGAGAAAGGACCTGAAAAAATCTTTGAATACATAATAGCTGAAAACTTACCCAACATGGGAAAGTAAACACTCACTCAAGTCCAGGAAGTGCAGAGAGTCCCATACAAGATAAACCCAAGGAGGAACACAACAAGACATATAGTATTCAAACTGACAAAAATTAAAGATAAAGAGAAATTATTAAAAGCAACAAGGGAAAAGGAACAAATAGTATACATGGGAATCCCCATAAGGTTATCAGCCTATTTTTCAGAAGAAACTCTGCAGGCCAGAAGGGAGTGGCATGATATACTTAAAGGGAAAAACTTACAACCGAGAATACTCTACGCTTCAAGGCTGTCATTCAGATTCAACAGAGAAATCAAAAGACTTACAGACAAGCAAAAACTAAGAGAATTCAGCACCACCAGACTAGCTTTACAACAAATGCTACAGGAACTTCTCTAGGTGAAAAAGAAAAGGACACAACTAGAAACAAGAAAAATGTGAATGAGAAAGCTCACAGGTAAAGGAAAACATAAAATAAAGGTAGGAAATCATACACAAACACATATGATATCAAAGCCAGAAATCATGAGAAGGGGAGAGTAAAAATGCAGGATATTGGGAATGCATTGGAGATTAAGAGATTAGCAGCTTAAAAAAATCTTGTAGAGATATAGACTGCTATATCAAAACCTCATAAAAACCACAAACCAAAAACCTACAATAGACAAAACACAAAAAGAAAAAACAATCCAAACACTAAATATAGTAATCAAATCACAATAGAATGGAAGAAAAGAGGAAGGGAAGGAAAAAGACCTACAAAAACAAATTCAAAACAACTAACAAAATGACAATAAGAACATACAAATCTATAATTACATTAAATGTAAATGGGTTAATGCTCCAACGCACATAGATGGACCGATGGGAAAACAAAAGACCCATATATATACTATCTACAAGAGACCCACTACAAATCTAAGGGCACATATAGACTGAAAGTGAGGGGATGGAAAAAGATATTCCATGAAAATGGAAATCAAAAGGAAGCTGGAGTAGCAATGCTCATATTAGAGAAAAGAGATTTCCAAATAAAGCCTGTTACAAGAGACAAAGAAGGGCACAACATAATGATCAAGGGAACAATCCAAGAAGAAAATATAACAATTATGAATATATATGCACCTAACATAGAGACACTTCAATATATAAGGCAAATGCTAACAGCCATAAAAGGGGAAATTAACAGTAACACAATAATAGTGTGGGACTTTAACACCCCACTTATACCAATGGACAGATCATCCAGACAGAAAATTAATAAGGAAACACAGGCCTTAAATGCCACATTAGACCAGAGGGACTTAATGATATTTATAGACCATTTCATCCAAAAGCAGCAGAGTAAACATTCTTCTCAAGTGCACATGGAACATTCTCCAGTATAGATCACATGCTGGGCCACAAAGGAAGCCTTGATAAATTTAAGAAAATTGAAATTATATCAAGCATCTTTTCTGACCACAACACTATGAGATTAGAAATCAACTACAAGAAAAAAAATGCAAAAACCACAAGCACGTGGAGGCTAAACAATATGCTGTGAAACAACAAATGGATCACTGAAGAAATCAAAGAGGAAAAAAAAATACCTAGAAATAAATGACAAGGAAAACACGACAATCCAAAACTTATGGGACAGAGCAAAACCACTTCTAAGAAAGAAGAATATAGTGATACAATCTTACCTCAGGAAACAAGAAAAATCTAAAATAAACAACCTAAACTTACACCTATAGCAACTAAAGAAAGCAGAACAAACAAAACTCAAATTTGGTAGAAGAAAGTAAATCATAAAGATAACAACAGAAATAAATGAAATAGAGATGAAGAAAACAATAGCAAAGATCAATGAAACAAATTGTTTGAAAAGATAAACATAATTGATAAAGCTTTACCCAGACACATCAAAAAAAAAAAAGGGAAAGAACCCAAATCAATAAAATTAGAAATGAAAAAGGAGAAGTTACACTGACACCACAGAAATACAAAGGATCATAAGAGACTACTGCAAGCAACTATATGCCAATATAATGGGCAACCTAGAAGAAATAAAGAAATTCTTAGAAAAATACAACCTTCGAAGACTGAACCAGGAAGCAAGAGAAAATACGAACAGATCAATAACAAGTATTGAAATTGAAACTGTGATTTAAAAGCTTCCAATAAACCATGTCCATGACCAGCTGGCTTCACAGGAGAATTCTACCAAACATTTAGAGAAGAGTTAACACATATCCATCTGAAACTATTCCAAAAAATTACAGATCAAGAAACACTTCCAAGCTCATTGTATGACACCACCATCATCATGTTTAAGAAAAACAGACAAAGATACCACACACACACACAAAAATTACAGGCCCATATCCCTGACGAACATAGACAGAAAAATCCTCAACAAAATGCTAGCAAACCAAATCCAATGATACATTAAAATGATCCTATACCATGATCGATTGGGATTTATCTCAGGGATGCAAGGATTTTTCAGTATTGGCAAATCAATCAGTGTGATACACCACATTAAATATTGAAGAATAAACACCATATAATCATCTCAATAAATGCAGAAAAAGCTTTTGGCAAAATTCAGCACTCATGTTTGATTAAAAACTCCCCAGGAAGTGGGCATAGAGGGAACATACCTCAACATAATAAAGGCCATATATGACAACTTACCACTATCATCAACAATGAAAAGCTGAAAGCATTTCCTCTAAGATCAGGAATAAGACAAGGATGTCTACTCTTGCCACTATTATTCAGTATAGTTTTAGAAGTCCTAGCCATGGCAATCAAAGAAGAAAAAGAAATAAAAGGATTACAAATTGGAAAAGAAGAAGTAAAACTGTCACTCTTTGCAGATGACATTTTACTATACATAGAAAATCCTAAAGATGCTACCAGAAAACTACTAGAGCTCATCAATGAATTTGATAACATTGCAAGATACAAAATTAATATACAGAAATCTTTTTCATTTCTATACACTAATGATGAAAATTAGAAAGAGAAGTTAGGAAACAATCTCATTTACCATCGTATAAAAAAAATAATAAAATACCTAGGAATAAACCTACCTAAGGATGTAAAAAACCTGTACTTCTAAACTAAGACATTGAAGAAAGAAATCAAAGATGACACAAACAGATGGAAATATATAACATGTTATTGGAATGGAAGAATCAATATTGTCAAAATGACTATACTACCCAATCAATCTACTGATTCCATGCAATTCCTACCAAATTGACAATGACATTTTCCATGGGATATGAAGAAAAAAATTGTTTTTAATTTGTATGGAAACATAAAATACCCCAAATAGCCAAAACAATCCTGAGAAAGGAAAAGCATTCTGGAGGAATCAGTGTCCCTGACTTCAGACTATACTACAAAGCTACAGTCATCAAAACAGTATGGTACTGGCACTAAAACAGAAATATAGCTCAAATTATAGAGCATTATTATTTATTTATTATAAATTATAGAGCATTATTATTTCTGGGATAGACAGCCCAGAAATAAACGAACATGCCTATGGTCAATTAATCTATGACAAAGGAGGCAAGAATATGCAATGCAGAAAAGACATTCACTTCAAAAAGTGGTGCTGGGAAAACTGGACAGCTACATGTACAATAATGAATGTAGAATATTCTCTAACACCATACTCAAAAATGAACTCAAAATGGAGTAAAGACCTACATGGAAGGCCAGATACTATCAAACTCTTAGAGAAAAACCTAGGCAGAATACTAGTTGGCATAAATTTCCACAATATCTTTTGCATCCACCTCCCAGAGTAATGAAAATAAAAACAAAAATAAACAAATTTGACCTAATTAAACCCAAAAGCTTTTGCACAGCAAAGGAAACCATAAACAAAATGAAAAGACAACCAACAGAATGGGAGAAAATATTTTCAAATGAAGCAACTGACAAGGGATTAATCTCCAGAATATACAAACAGCTTATGCTGCTCAATGTCAAAAAAAAAACAAACCAAACAACACAATCCAAAAATGGGCAGAAGACATAAAGAGACATTTCTCCAAGGAAGACATACAGATGGCCAAAAAGCACATGAAAGATGCTCAACATTGTTAATTATTAGAGAAATGCAAACCAAAACTACAATGAAGTATCACCTCAGCCTGGTCAGAGTGGCCATAATTAAAAGTCTACAAACAATAAATGCTGGAGAAGGTGTGAAGAAAAGGGCATCCTCCTACACTGTTGGTAGGAATGTAAATTGGTACAACCACTGTGGAGAACAGTATGGAGGTTCTTTAAAAAACTAAAAATAGAGCTACCATATGACCCAGCAACCCTACTCCTGGGCATATATCCAGAGAAAACCAAAATTTGAAAAGATAAATGCACCCCAATGTTCTTTGCAGCATTTTAAAATATTCGCCAAGACATGGAAACAACTTAAATGTCCATTGATAGAGAAATGGATAAGAAGTGTGGTATACCTATACAACAAAATATTACTCACACATGAAAAAGTATGAAATAATGCCTTTTGCAGCAATATGGATGGACTTAAAGATTATCATACTAAATGAAGTAAGACAGAGGAAGACAAATATCTTATGATGTCACTTATGTATTTAATCTAAAAATATGATACAAGTGAACATATTTACAAAACAGATACAGACCCACAGACTTCATAAATAAACTTAAAGTTACCAAAGGAGAAAGGTGGGGTTAAGGGATAAATTAGGATTTTGGAATTAACATATACACACTACTATATACAAAATAGAAAAAAAAAAAGACCTACTGTAAAACACAGTGAACTCTACTCAACGTTCTGTAATAATCTATATGCGAAAAGAATTGATATATGTATATGTGTAACTGAATCTCTTCACTGTGCACCTGAAATTAACAAAATATTGTAAATCAACTGTACTCCAATATAAAATAAAAACTAAATTTCAAAAACACAACTGTAAATTTTCTCCCCAAGAAGCAAGGAGTTTGGGCCCCATATTGGGCCCCCCAGCTTGAGGATTCTACACCAGAAAGAAGAGCACATTTAACATCTGCTTTGAAGGCCTGTAGGACTTGCCTATAGGAGAATCAGAGGGCTGTAGTAAACAGAGATTTTGCTCTTAAAGGGCACTTGCAAAATAAAGCAGTGTCCAAAACCCAGCTCAGAGACAATAATTTTTTTGTAGTATAGTTGTTTTACAATGTGTGTTATTTTCTACTGTACAGAAAAGTGAATCAGCCACACATATACATATATCCCCTCTTCCTTGGATTTCCTTCCCATTTAGGTCACCACAGAGCATTGAGTAGAGTTCCCTGTGCTATACAGTCTGTTCTCATTAATTATCTATTTTATACATAGTAGTTTGTATATGTCAATCACAATCTCCCAATCCATCCCACTCCCCCTTTCCCCCCTTGGTGTCCATTTGTTTGTTCTCTATGTCTGTGTCTCTATTTCAGAGACAAGAATTAGAAAAGAACCTGGGTCAGACCACTTGCTGATCTTGGAAAGACTTCAGAGAGACTGGAGGAACTGGGACTTCCCTTAGGGACATAGATGCTTGTGACAGCATTTTGGGGAGCTTGTTCTACCATAAGGTCATTTGTGCTGGTAACACACAATCCCCACTCTAGCTTATTAGCACACAACAGGGTATTACCCATGGAACAGCTGATCAGTACCAGTCTTGGGAAAAACAACCCTCACAGCAAGAAATGCCATTACGTGGCCCAAACCACAAGTGGGCCAGCATCAGCCCTGGAACTCCCTCAGTCATGATCCAGCCCCACTCACCAGCAACTCGTAGTCTCTGCACAGGATAGGGCCTGGCAACCAACTTGCCTGAGGGCCAGCCCCATTTATCAGTGTGCCACAATAATTTGTTTCACCATAGAAGAGCCCACTTAGCCCCCACAGGGGACACTCCTAGGTCATATAGCTCTGGTAACCAGAGAGGAGTGTGCTGTTGGGCCTCACAAAAGACCACTTCTCCATGATGGGGAAACATAACTGACCTACCTAATACATACAAATAAACACAGAGAATTGTGTAAAATAAGGTGAAATTGGGATACGTTTAAATGAAGGAACAAGATAAAACCCCAGAAGAACAAATAGGAAAAGTGAAGATAAGCCATCTGCCTGAAAAAGAGTTCAAGGTATTGATCATAAAAATGCTCAGTGAACTCAGGAGAAGTATGGATGAACACAGTGAGAAGTTTAACAAAGAGTTAGAAAATATTTTAAAAATCAAGCAGAGCTGAAGAATACAATAACTGAAATAAAAAAATACAAAGGAAGAAATCAATAGTGGATTAGATAATACCGAGGGACAGATCAGTGAACTGGAAGACACAGTAATGGAAATCACTCAAGCTGAAACAAACACACAAAAAAGAATTTAAAAATGAGGACAGTTTAAGAGACTTCTGGGACAACATCAAGCATACTAAAATTCAGAGTATAGGGGTCCCAGAAGGAGAAGAGAGAGAGATAAATTGGCAGAGAACTTATTTGAAATGATAATAGCTGAAAATTTCTCTAACATAGGAAAGGAAATAGACATCCAGGTACAGGAGTAACATGGAGTCTCAAACAAGATCAACCTAAAAAGTTTACACCAAGACACATCATAATTAAAATGGCAAAATGTAAAGATAAGAAAAATTTAAAAGCCAGAAGTGAAAAGCAACTAGTTATATAAAATGGAAATCCCATAAGACTGTTACTTGACTTTGCAACAGAAAATTTGAAGGCCAGAAGAGAGTGTAATAATGCATTTAAAATGATCACAGAAAATAAAAAGTATAACCAAGAATACTCTACCCAGCAAGGCTATCATTCAGATTTGAAGGAGAGATGGAAAGTTTTACAGAAAAGCAAAAGCTAATGAAGTTCAGCAGCATTACACCAGCCTTATAAGATACATTAAGTGAGTTTTCTAAGGAGAAAAGACAAGAACACAGATAGAAATATAAAAATTCAAAGAGAAATCACTTTAGTACAGGCAAATATACAGTAACCACTGTAGATCAAGAATGTATAAAGCTAATATGAAGATTAAAAGAACAAAGTAGTAAAATCATCTATATCCACAATAAGTAGTTAAGGGATGCACAAAACAAAATATGTAAACTATGATGTCAAAAGATTAAATGTTGGGGGCTTCCCTGGTGGCGCAGTGGTTGAGAATCTGCCTGCCAATGCAGGGGACACGGGTTTGAGCCCTGGTCTGGGAAGATCCCACATGCTGTGGAGCAACTGGGCCCATGAGCCACAACTACTGAGCCTGCGCATCTGGAGCTTGTGCTCCACAACAAGAGAGGACACGACAATGAGAGGCCCACACACTGTGATGAAGAGTGGCCCCCACTCGCCACAACTAGAGACAGCCCTCGCACAGAAACAAAGACCCAACACAACCAAAAATGAATATAAATAAATAAACATTTAAAAATAAAAGATTAAATGTTGGGTGGGTTGTGACATGCAGGTTTATTATAATTTGTTTGAACTTAAGAGATCATCAACTTAATCACATATCTATCTATATCTATCTATGTATCTATCTAGATATTGCTATATATAACCCTCATGGCAACCAAAACCAAAAAATCTATAATAAATACACATGCAAAAAAGAGAGACTAAGCCGAACAAAACATTAAAGAAGAAATCACAAGAGGAGAGAAGAAAACAAGATGAAAGGAAGAAAAAAGAACCACAAAAACAACCCCAAAACAAATAA
Source organism: Eschrichtius robustus (assembly GCF_028021215.1). NCBI lineage: Eukaryota > Metazoa > Chordata > Mammalia > Artiodactyla > Eschrichtiidae > Eschrichtius > Eschrichtius robustus. Next base: position 34,950,716 of record NC_090843.1, read on the forward strand.
CAAAATGGCAGTAAGTACATACCTATCAATAAATAATGTAAATCAACTAAATTCTCCCATCAGTAGACATAAATTGGCTGAACGGTTAAAAAATTATATATATATATATATATATATAACTAAAATTCTAAGTTATATGCAATTATATATAATATAATAACTAAAATATTATATAATATAAAATATTATAAAACGTATTTCATAATATATAAAATTTTATGAAATATATTATATATATTATATATATACTGCCTAAAGAGAACCACTTCATATCTAAAGACACACACAGACTGAAATTGAGAGAATGGAAAAAAGTATTCTATTCAAATAGAAATGAAAAGAAAGCCAGGGAAGTAATACTTAGACAAAATTGACTTTAAAACAAAGACTATAACAAGAGAAAGGAAGCACATTACACAATGATGAAGAATCAATCCAGTAAGAAGATATAATAAGTGTAAATATATATGCACACAACATAGGAGCAGCTAAATTTATAAAGCACATATGAACAAACATAAAGGGAGAAATTGATAGTAACACAATGATAGTAAGGAATTTTCCCACCCATTTCAATCAATGGATATATTGTACAAACAGAATACCAATAAGAAAACAGCATCTTTAAATGATGCTGCTTTAGATCAAATTAACTTAATAGATAGACACAGCACATTCCATCCAAAAGCAGCAGCATACACATTCTTTTCAAGTGTACATGGATAATTCTCTGTGTTAGATCACATGCTAGGTTGTATGACAAGTCTCAGTAAATTTTTTAAGATTGAAATCATATCAAGCAACTTTTTCAACCACAACACTATGAAACTAGACATCAACTACAAGGGAAAAAAATCCTGCCAAAACATGAGGAAGGTAAATAATGGGCTACTAAGCAACCAATGAGTCACTAACAAAATCAAAGAGTCTGGAGACAAAAAAAAAAATGTCTGGAGACAAATGAAAATGGAAACACAGCTATCCAAAATTTATGGGATCCAGCAAGCACTTCTAAGAGCAAAGTTTGTAGCATAGAAGCCTACCACAGGAAACAAGAAAAATCTCAAATAAACAACCTAACCTTACACTTAAAGGAACTAGAAAAAAGAAGAACAAGGAGAATACAAGGCAGTTGAAGGAAAAAAAAAATCATAAACTCAGAGCAAGTGAAAGCACTTAACTATCTGGACACAGCAATAGGAAACTTGGAGGACCCTGACTTTACTTCTAGACCTATAGGTGAATGGATTGTGAGGAAAAAATTCCAGCTTAACTCCATAGAAGGAAAATGGTGTCTTCAGGATATTCTGGGTATAAGTTATGTTAAAAAGATAGAGGGAACCTTTGAAGAAGAGGATGAGGATACAAAGGAGTTAATGATTATTGGTTACAAAGATCTCAGTGGAGGGAGGCAAGTGAAGGTTTGGTTAATAAAGTGAATATAAGGAGTAGTATGAAGATTAGAACTGTGAGAATTTAAGATATAACAGATGACAAGAGAGGCTTGCACTTTTGGCAATAATTCTAGTTGATAGGGATATAAGACTTGGTGGACAGTTTAGAATATGTTATAACAATCAAAGTCACATAAATTTTATATCATTCTAAATTTCTTCCAGCTGATACTTAATTTAAGCTGTTTTTTAACATGAAGTTTTCTGTGATTTATTTTATTTTTTGTTTGTTTTTAAATTATAATTTATTTTTCTGTTTTTTACGTCTTTATTGGAGTATAATTGCTTTACAATGTTGTGTTGGTTTCTGCTGTATAACAAAGTGAATCAACTATATGTATACATATATCCCCATATCCCCTCCCTCTAAGCCTCCCTCCCACACTTGCTATCCCACCCCTCTAAGTGGTCACAAAACACCTAGATGACCTCCTTGTGCTATGCAGCTGTTTCCCACTAGCTATCTATTTTACATTTGGTAATGAATATATGATTTATTTTATAAAGAATCATTTCATTTTGCATGTGCTTGAGGTAACCCCTGAGGCAATAAGCCACAATAGGCAATAGTAGTTCCAAACTCAGTTAGCCAGTATATTCATTCAAATATAAAAAGTTGAGTGATTTTTTCCAGTTAAAAATTCTCCAAATTCAATATGACACAATATCAATTTATTAACCAGCTTATCTTTGATAAGTCGATATTTCCATACACCTATTAAAATAATTATACTAAAGCCAAAGTATTAAATACTTGATTAACTATACAGAAAATGCATAAATTTGAAATCTGTATATGATGCAATCTGACTTACAGAATGATCAAAGAATCTAGCACTAAACATAACAAATATGAAAAAGCACAGAGGCTTGAAATGATGCATTTTCAGTAAAGCCAATCAATCAAACAAATTTGTTCTCTGAAATATTATAATTCACTTGTCCTTTTATGCTTCTCAATAGGGTTCTTTTCTTTCCTTTAATCCCTCATTTTACCCTCAATTTTCCCAATTCACTCCCCTCTTGACTGTGTATTTCAACTTCAGTGGAAGACTATTTTAGAAAAATTTCAATTGTGTCTTCTAGCCAAATGTATCATTTGCAGTTAGAGTTAGCAAAGAGTGAATTCTGACTAGAGTTAGTCCCTTGGTACAGTATGGTAGATTGCAATGGTGGGTTAATTTTGAATCAGAGGGACCTGTGTTTAGCCATCCCTGTGGTTTACTAGCTGTGTGATATTGGCAAATTATTTGAACTCTCAGAACCTCAAATATTGAGCTTCCTTGTTGGTAAATAGGATGATGATACTAATTACAAAGTGCTATTGGAAGGATTCAAAGGAGACATTGCATGTAAAATGTCTTACACAATGCCAAACTATGTTCAAAGAATAGCTATTACCTGACCACTTACAGCATCCTTTTTGTTGTTAAAAACACCTTTCATAAACAACAGTTACATTGTTCAGCTCTCTTCTATTCAAAATCTAGTGAACAGTTAAGAAGGAATTCCTTTAAAATGTAGGCTTATTTTCATTTTTACTTTGAAAATACTCAAGTACACAATGTCTCTAGAATGGTAAAACTTAGTAGAAAGCCAAATTATAAAATTGAGTTTGACCATCAAATCCATTTGAAGAAAAAGAAGAATTTATTAGAAATGAAGTTGTGAAAGAAAGAAACAGTAAGAAGTCAATGCTTGCAGAAGCATAGTTAAGATGGCTTTTGATTATCATTGGAGAAATACATGTGTGAAGATAGCAGGATGTCTTTGGCTCCTTCATAGTGCAAATGAGTAGGAGTGGGGGAAACAATTGGGGAGAGCTATATTTGCAGGTTGTTGAATGGATGGGTAATTGACTAACTGATGGACTAAATGCCATTTAAGTGTCTAAGTGCCTAAAATATTCAAGGCACTGACTAGATACATTGCCCCATCCTCATATCTTGCCTCAGGTTCTGCCCACTGAAACCCAATGAGTTAGGCTCTGATTAATTCTTAAAAAACCTGAAGCTTAGAAAGGGCTTACATGTTGCCTATATCACAAAATTAGAAACAAATAGAAATGAGATGCAACTATGTATTCTGACTTCCACTCTAGATTACTTCTCTCTTCACCAAGATAGCAAAGCAAGAGTGATGAGTTCAGACATAAGCTACCATAATTCGAAAAGATACCCCAATGTTCATTGCAGCACTATTTACAATAGCCAGGACATGAAGGCAACCTAAATGTCCATCAACAGAGGAATAGATAAAGAAGATGTGGTGCATATATACAATGAACTATTACTCAGCCATAAAAAAGGATGAAATACTGCCATTTGCAGCAACTTAGATGGATTTAGAGATTGTCATACTGAGTGAAGTAAGTCAGACAGAGAAAGACAAATATCATATGCTATTGCTTATATGTGGAATCTAAAAAGAGGCTACAAATGAACTTATCTACAAAACAGAAATAGAGTTGTAGATGTAGAAAATAAACTTATGGTTACTAGGGGGTAAGGGGAGGGAGGGATAAATTGGAAGATTGGGATTGACACATACACAGCATTATATATAAAATAGATAACTAATAAGGATGTACTGTATAGCACAGGGAACTCTAGTCAATACTCTATAATGGCCTATATGGGAAAATAATCTAAAAAAGAGTGGATATGTGTATATGTATAACAGATTCACTTTGCCATACACCTGAAACTAACACATTGTAAACCAACTATATCCCAATAAATTTTTTTTTAAATAGGTTTTCTTTGCAGATATTAAAAACAACAAAAAATCAATAAGTAATCATAAAAAGTAGGTAATTCAAGCTAGACTGGATTAATTAAAAAGCAAAAATTGACATAAAGCACCACTTTGAGATTTCCATTGTAAAATATTTATTTTTCTCTTGCTCAATGGCATTTTCTCTTCTGAGTGTATGTAAGCATAATTTATTATAATTTAATCAGTACATATACTTGCTTTAATCAAGCTATATTTTGTTAGAAAAGAGCATGTATGGTTGAACTGGGTTCTTTAATTTCTCTCCTATTCATTGTGAGCACTCTCCTACAATGTTCTAAAATATGTCCACAGAAGCTATTGTTGCCAGATTCCCTCTGGGAGAAAAGCAAACAAAAAAGTTCATGGTCAAATAGATTCAGACATCAGTGTTTATCATCTTTCTTACTCTCTTGTAGATTCATGATGCACAGCAGCATAGCAATAACCGACAAATCCTGCATTAATGTAACATGTTTAACTCAACAGCATTCAAATAATTGTGATCATAGACTCCCTCACTTTTTCCCTTTTCTAAATTTAATAATTATAACATCATAGATAATGTTCCACAGAAACAATTTCAGAAATGCAAGCTTAACAAGATAATCATATGATATTCATTATTCTGATCCATTTATAATTATTATGAAGCAAAGGGACACATGGCAACTCTTAAGTGTTTTAGGATCTATCATACCATTTAAAAAGAAGAGGAAGTTTGAGAGTTAGTTAGATTGCAAATTGATGTGTGATTCAAGAGCCTTGATCTGACAGTCACCAAAAATGTGAGGCTAGTTACTCCACAAGCACCAGGAAACATTTATCATGCTACCTAAATTGCTCTGGTGAGAAATAAAGGACACTGCCTTTGCAAATTTAGCAGTGTCATCATAACATCTGTTTCCCTCCCTCATGTTCTTTACCCTAAGAATCAAACATTTTCATGTTGTCTCATTTGGTAAGCATTCATTCAATTTTTATTATTTGGAAAGCATTATGCTCACCATTGGAGACTTCAACACAGCAGCATCCATTACCCCATCTTCCTAAAACACACAATCTAGTAGGAGAGAGACAAGGCTGCCAGACCTTTAAATATAATATGTTAAATGCTATGCTGGGCCCTAAAGGATTACTGATGAAGGATACCTATTTCATCCTGCTTAAGTCAGAACTAGTTTTCAAATGGTGCATGTTGAGTGGCAAATGACAGTTCACATACACCAAACAGATGAAAGAAAAATAGAAGTTTCCAGGCATATAAAAATACATGAAAAATAGAATAGAGACATGAGAAAGCACAGTATTTTAGCAAAAAGCTTGGTATGACTGACCAGGACACAGAATGTCCTGTGTCATGTGTTTGTATGCATGTGGGTTGTATGGCTGGTGGGTTGGGAGGGACTGAGCAATGTGGCTACATAGTTGGGCATGATCAGATTATTTAACATAAGAAGCTGGAACTTCTCACTAAAGACTTCAGGAAAATAAAAAATATTTTAAGCAGTGAGATCACATAGCAACAATGTAGAGGAAAGACATGTAAAATAAAAGACTGGAGATACTTATAGAGATCTTAATAAGAAGATAAGAAGAAATGAAGAACCCAACCAAGGTAGTGATATATATATATATTGATATATGTATATATATATTATATATATATAATATATACATATATGTATACGAGAGAGAGAGAGAGGGAAAACATGATAGTAAATTACATTGCTTAAGATTTCATCTTCCTTTAATAGGGTCAACTGTTGAGAATGCATGATGAATTCCACCTAGTGTACTTGGATTTTAAAAGGGACATTGGGATATAATTTTTTAATAAAAATAATGGTGGAAAATTTAAGCTTACCCTTAGCCAAATGATATATACAGACACAAAAATGTATTTTATTGTTGGATCAAGCACATCCCATAGACAATTATTTATTCTACTTATTAGTGGGCTGACCCAAATTTGTGTGTGTCTGTGTATGTGTGTGTCTATAGATATTACAGATAATCAATTAGAAATTGGGTAAATTTTGTTATATGCTTAGATTATATGGTCTTGTTATATGCTAGATTTAAAGGTGTATAATTGATGTTAATTCCATTTCAAAACTGCCCTGGCTTTTTTTATTTTTGGAAGGTAGAGTCTTTGATAACAATAGGAATAGTGTTAGGAAACTAATGTTTATTGGGTTTTTATTATGTACCAGTCACAATTATAAATGATGCTTGCATGTTTTAGTAGCTGCTACCAAAGAAGAAGTGATCAATTTGGTGGAGGAGGGATAATCTAGCCCTGCTTATTAAAGAAATATTCAGATCAAGATTTGGGATTCAGAAAAGATACCCCTGATTCCCTACATTTTTCTTCTGCATAGATAACAGAAAAGTCTGTTGTAACTACTTTAATTCTGTCTTGGAACATTTGCATATTTTCTTTTGTTTTACCCTTCACCTCCTCCTATTTGATATCTATGATTAATGTGTTATCAGGGTACATCTCATTTATTAATACTGGATATTGGTGAAAGACCCATGATAGTATAAGAACTTTGGTGTCAAGATGTTCATTGTACCTAAATCTCTTAGGGGATTTTCAGAGACCTAATGCATTGATACTGTATACCAAAAGGGGATAGAATTCTTTTTGTTTTTGTTTTTGTTTTTTTGGAAGGGGATACAATTCTCTTTATTCATATAACATGCAGATAAAGTTGACATTATAAGAGTTTAGGCTAATAATAATACCAAGTACAGAACAAGAGTAATATGTTATATCATTATCCACAGTTTGCTGGAAAACAAGAACAACCGCAGTTTCTGCCAATTTTGGCAATCAATTTTTCATGTTTTGGGTAAACCACAGTATTCAATTTGGATACAGTAGTTATAGCCTGCTGCCCTAGGACATGGTATAATAATTATTTTAAAATAGAGGTCTCTTCTCTGTGAGCCTTCCTATAGCCAGAATTATTTTTTTTTTTCATTTATTCCACAAATATTTATTGAGTACCTTACATGCAGAAGGTGCTGAAGATGGAACAGACAGCAACATAGTAAAAATTCCTACAAGTAAAGAACAGGCAAACGTGGAGACAGTTGGCAAAGGCACAGTAACTTAATAAGACAATTACAGACCGTGTGCAATTCTGTGACAATTACAGACCGTGTACAATTTTGTGACAATTAAAGACCGTGTGCAATTCTGTAACAACGTCAGCTGGGTGATGGGATAAGCCGTGGGTGAGTGATGCAGGTGATGAGGAGGATCTCCTGAGGAGGAGATGACATTCAAGATGGATCTAAAGGCTGAGAAGGAATCGTCCATGTAAAACTGGAGAGCATAAGATTAAAATTATTTTCCTTCAGTGTACACATGTTCCTAAAAACATGTATGACCAGGAGTTTTCAAATCCATAATTCTTATTCAGAAATCAGGAAACCTTAACATAGGATGTACAATAATCTGACATATTTTCAATTTCCATAGTGAAAAATATTGGGTCAGTTGTGAGATAAGCCACAACCTTTCTCAACCCTCTGTAAAACTATTCTTTCTCTTTCTTGTACATATGACCCTGTACCCACTAAAAGTTGGGGGATTCCATAATCTTGTTCTCCAGACTTGTATGCAACACCATTGTCGAAAACTTGCATCTCTCCTTTGAACTTGTATTCTAGCCTCAAATATTAGTGTGTCTGTGCCTTGGCTGGTGAGATTCTATCTGTCAATGGTAATCTTCTCTTATGACGAACTCCCACTAATAGAGTCCATTTCAGGGATCAAGTACGTTTCTCCCTTAAAACCTCTTCCCTGCATGTCTCTTCCTTGTTCCCTCTTTCCTTTCCTGAGATGGAGAAATCCTCCCTGCTGCCTTGGGGTCTCTGTGCAGGGCTCATCCTGCTCAGATGGTCTGGAGGGGCTTCGGTCCTCCGAGGAGAAGCCCCGGAGAAGGTGCTGCTAATACAAAGGAGGGAGATGACGTAAACGGGCTGCCCCTGCCTGGTGCCCTGCAAATGGTATCACCTCAATAATCTCCCATTTTAACACTTCTGAAAAGAGGATCCTTCTTGTCATTGCAGACGGTCCTTTTAACTTGTGTCTTCAATACTTTGGGCTGGATGTTCCCAATACTCTTTTATTTTTCTTAATGTCTTCATTGGAGTATAATTGCTTTACAATGGTGTGTTAGTTTCTGCTTTACAACAAGGTGAAACAGCTATACATATACATATATCCCCATATCTCTTCCCTCTTGCGTCTCCCTCCCTCCCACCCTCCCTACCCCACCACTCTAGGTGGTCACATAGCACCGAGCTGATCTCCCTCTTCTTTGCGGCTGCTTCCCACTAGCTATTGGTTGTACATTTGGTAGTGTATATATGTCAATGCCACTCTCTCACTTCATCCCAGATTACCCTTTCCCCTCCCTGTGTCCTCAAGTCCATTCTCTAGTAGGTCTGTGTCTTTATTCCTGTCCTGCCCCTAGGTTCTCCATGACCATTTTTTTTTTCTTTTAGATTCCATACATAAGTGTTAGCCCACAGTTTTAGTTTTTCTCTTTCTGACTTACTTCACTCTATATGACAGACTCTACATCCATCCACCTCACTACAAATAACTCAATTTCGTTTCTTTTTATGGCTGAGTAATATTCCATTGTATGTATGTGCCACATCTTTATCCAGTCATCTGTCAATGGGCATTTAGGTTGCTACCATGTCCTGGCTATTGTAAATAGAGTTGCAATGAAACAAACTTCTTTTTGTATTATGCAATAATTTTGAATTTATGCATTAAACATTTTTTTGAATTATGGTTATCTCAGAGTATCTGCCCAGTAGTGGGATGGCTGGGTTGTATGGTAGTTCTATTTTTGTTTTTTTAAGGAACTCCATACTGTTCTCCATAGTGGCTGTATCAATTTACATTCCCAACAACAGTGCAAGAGGGTCCCCTTTTCTCCACATCCTCTCCAGGATTTATTGTTTGTAGATTTTTTGATGATGGCCATTCTGACTGGTGTGAGATGATATCTCAGTGCAGTTTTGATTTGCATTTCTCTAATGATTAATGATGTTGAGCATTATTTCCTGTGTTGTTGGCAATCTGTATATCTTCTTTGGAGAAATGTCTATTTAGGTCTTCTGCTCATTTTTGCATTGGGTTGTTTGTTTTTTTTAATATGGAGCTATATGAGCTGTTTATATGTTTTGGAGATTAATCCTTTGTCTGTTGATTCTTTTGCAAATATTTTCTCCCATTCTAAGGTTTGTCTTTTAATCTTGTTTTTAGTTTCCTTTGCTGTACAAAAGCTTTGAAGTTTCATTAGGTCCCATTTGTTTATTTTTGTTTTTATTTCCATTTCTCTAGGAGGTGGGTCAAAAAGGATCTTGCTGTGATTTATGTCATAGAGTGTTCTGCCTATGTTTTCCTCTAAGAGTTTGATAGTGTCTGGCCTTACATTTAGGTCTTTAATCCATTTTGAGTTTATTTTCGTGTATGGTGTTAGGGAGTGTTCTAATTTCATTCTTTTACATGTATCTGTCCAGTTTTCCCAGCACCACTTACTGAAGAGGCTGTCTTTTCTGCATTGTATATTCTTGCCTCCTTTATCAAAGATAAAGTGACCATATGTGCGTGGGTATATCTCTGGGCTTTCTATCCTGTTCCATTAATCTATGTTTCTGTTTTTGTGCCAGTACCATACTGTCTTGATTACTGTAGCTTTGTAGTATAGTCTGAAGTCCATGAGCCTGATTCCTCCAGCTCTGGTTTTCTTTATCAGAATTGCTTTGGCTATTCGGGGTCTTCTGTGTTTCCATACAAATTATGAAATTTTTTTGTTCTAGTTCTGTGAAGAATGCCATTGGTAGTTTGATAGGGATTGCATTGAATCTGTAGATTGCTTTGGGTAGTAGAGTCATTTTCACAATGTTGATTCTTCCAATTCAAGAACACGGTGTATCTCTCCATCTGTTTGTATTATCTTTAATTTCTTTCATCAATGTCTTATAGTTTTCTGCATACAGGTGTTTTGTCCCCTTAGGGAGGTTTATTCCTAGGTATTTTATTCTTTTTGTTGCAGTGGTAAATGGGAGTGTTTCCTTAATTTCACTTTCAGAAATTTAATCATTAGTGTATAGGAATGTAAGAGATTTCTGTGCATTAATTTTGTATTCTGAATTTGTATTCCAAATTCATTGATCAAATCTAGTAGTTTTCTGGTAGCATCTTTTGGTTTCTCTATGTGTAGTATCATGTCATCTGCAAACAGTGACAGCTTTACTTCTTCTTTTCTGATTTGGATTCTTTTTATTTCTTTTTCTTCTCTGATTGCTGTGACTAAAACTTCCAAAACAATGAGGAATAATAGTGGTGAGAGTGTGCAACCTTGTCTTGTTCCTGATATTAGTGGAAATGGTTTCAGTATTTCACCATTGAGGATGATGTTGGCTGTGAGTTTGTCATATATGGCCTTTATTATGTTGAGGTAAGTTCTCTCTATGCCTACTTTCTGGAGAGTTTTTGTCATAAATGGGTGTTGAATTTTGTCAAAAGCTTTTTCTGCATCTATTGAGATGCTCACATGGGTTTTCTCCTTCAATCTGTTAATATGGTGTATCACATTGATTGATTTGCGTATATTGAAGAATCCTTGCATTCCTGGGATAAAACCAACTAGTTCAGGGTGTATGATCCTTTTAATGTGCTGTTGGATTCTGTTTGCTAGTGTTCTTTTGAGGATTTTGGCATCTATGTTCATCAGTGATATTGGCCTGTAGTTTTATTTCTTTGTGACATCTTTGTCTGGTTTTGGTATCAGGGTGATGGTGGTCTCATAGAATGAGTTTGGAGTGTTCCTCCCTCTGCTATATTTTGGAAGAGTTTGAGAAGGATAGGTGTTAGCTCTTCCCTAAATGTTTGATAGAATTTGCCTGTGAAGCCATCTGGCTCTGGGCTTTTGTTTGCTGGAAGATTTTAAATCACAGTTTGCATTTCAGTGCTTGATTGGTGTCTTTTTATTTTCTATTTCTTTCTGGTGCAGTCTTGGAAGGTTGTGCTTTTCTAAGAATTTGTGCATTACTTCCAAGTTGTCCATTTTTTTCACATGTAGTTGCTTGTAGTAATCTCTCATGATCCTTTGTATTTCTGCAGTGTCAGTTGTTAGTTCTCCTTTTTCATTTTGAAATCTATTGATTTGAGTCCTCTCTCTTTTTTTCTTGATGAGTATGGCTAATGGTTTATCAATTTTGTTTATCTTCTTAAAGAACAAGCTTTTAGTTTTATTGATCTTTGCTATTGTTTCCTTCATTTCCTTTTTATTGATTTCTGATCTAATCTTTATGATTTATTTTCTTCTGCTAACTTTTGGGTTTTTTGTTCTTTTTTCTCTATTTGCTTTATTTGTAAGATTAGGTTGTTTATTTGAGATGTTTCTTGTTTATGAAGGTAGGATTGTATTGCTATAAACTTCCTTCTTAGAACTGCTTTTGCTGTATCCCATAGGTTTTGGGTCATGGTGTTTTCATTGTTATTTGTTCCTAGGTATTTGTGATTTCCTTTCTGATTTCTTCAGTTATCTGTTGGTTATTAAATGGTGTATTTTTTAGCATCCATGTGTTTGTATATTTTACAGATTTTTTTCCTGTCATTGATATCTAGTCTCATAGTGTTGTGGTTTGAAAAGATACTTGATAAAATTTCAATTTTGTTAAATTTACCAAGGCTTGGTTTGTGACCCATGATATGACCTATCCTGGTTAATGTTCCATGAGCACTTGAGAAGAAAGTGTATTCTGCTGCTTTTGGATGGAATGTCCTATAAATATCAATTAAGTCCATCTTGTTTAATGTATTATTTAAAGCTTGTGTTTCCTTATTTATTTTCTTTTTGGATGATCTGTCCACTGGTAAAAGTGGGGTGTTAAATTCCCTTACAATGATTGTGTTACTGTCAATTTCCCCTTTAATGGCTGTTGGTATTTGCCTTATACATTGTGGTGCTCCTATGTTGGGTGCATAAATATTTACAATTGTTATATCTTTTTGGATTGATCCCTTGATCATTATGTATTGTCCTTCTTTGTCTCTTGTAATAATCTTTGTTTTAAAGTCTGTTTTGTGTGATATGAGAAATGCTACTCCAGCTCTCTTTTGATTTCCATTTGCATGGAATATCTTTTTCCATCCCCTCACTTTCAGTCTGTATGTGTCCTTAGGTCTGAAGTGGGTCTCTTGCAGACAGCATATATACAGGTCTTGTTTTTGTATCCGTTCAGCCATTCTATGTCTTTTTGTTGGAGCAATTAATCCATTTACATTTAAGGTAATTATCACTATGTATATTCCTATTACCATTTTTTAAATTGTTTTGTGTTTATTATTGTAGGTCTTTTCCTTCTCTTGTGTTTCCTGCCTGAGAAGCTCCTTTAGCATTTGTTGTAAAGCTGGTATGGTGGTGCTGAATTCTCTTAGATTTTGCTTGTCTGTAAAGGTTTTAATTTCTCCATCAAATCTGAATGAGATCCTTGCTGGGCAGAGTAATGTTGGTTGTAGGTTTTTTCCTTTCTTAAGTTTAAATATGTCCTGCCACTCACTTCTGGCTTGCCGAGTTTCTGCTGAAAGATCAGCTGTTAACTTATTGGGGATTCTCTTGTATGTTATTTGTTGTTTTTCCCTTGCTGCTTTTAATATTTTTTCTTTGTATTTAATTTTTGATAGTTGATTAATATGTGTCTTGGCGTGTTTCTCCTTGGATATATCCTGTATGGGACTCTCTGTGCTTCCTGGACATGATTAACTATTTCCTTTACCATATTAGGGAGGTTTCAACTATAATCTCTTCAAATATTTTCTCAGTCTCTTTCTTTTTCTCTTCTTCTTCTGGGACCCCTATAATTCGAATGTTGGTGTGTTTAATGTTGTCCCAGAGGTCTCTGCAACTGTCCTCAATTCTTTTCATTCTTTTTTTTTTTTTATTATGCTCTGAAGTAGTTATTTCCAGTATTTTATCTTCTAGGTCACTTAACTGTTCTTCTGCCTCAGGTATTCTGCTTTTGATTCCTTCTAGAGAATTTTTAATTTCATTTATTTTGTTGTTCATCATTGTTTGCTTGTTCTTTAGTTCTTCTAAGTCCTTGATAAACGTTTCTTGTATTTTCTCCCTTCTATTTCCAAGATTTTGAACCATCTTTACTATCATTATTCTGAATTCTTTTTCAGGTAGACTGCCTATTTCCTCTTCATTTGTTTAGTCTAGTGGGTTTTTATCTTGCTCCTTCATCTGCTGTGTGTTTCTCTGTCTTCTCATTTTGCTTAACTTACTGTGTTTGGGGTCTCCTCTTTGCAAGCTGCAGGTTTGTAGTTCCCATTGTTTTTGGTGTCTGCCCCCAGTAGCTAAGGTTGTCTCAGTGGGTTTTGTAGGCTTCCTTGTGGAGGGGACTAGGGCCTGTGTTCTGGTGGATGAGGCTGGATCTTCTCTTTCTGGTGGGCAGGTCTGCATCTGGTGGTGTGTTTTGGGGTGTCTGTGACCTTATTATGATTTTAGGCAACCTCTCTGCTACTGGGTAGGGTTGTGCTCCTGCCTTGCTAGTTGTTAGGCATAGAGTGTCCAGCACTGTAGCTTTCTGGTCATTGAGTGGAGCTTGGCCTTGACGTTGAGATGGAGATCTATGGGAGATTTTTGCCACTTTATATTACATGGAGTTGGGAGGTCTTTGGTGGACCAATGTCCTGAACTTGGCTCTCCCACCTCAGAGGCACAGGCCTGATAGCGGGCCACAGCACCAAGACCCTGTCATCCACATGGCTCAGAATAAAAGGGAGAAAAAAAGAAAGAAAGAAAAAATAATAAAATAGAATAAAGTTATTGAAATAAAAAATAATTATTAAAAATTTTAAAAATTTCAAAAGTAATCAAAAGCAAAAAAGAAAGAAGAGAGCAACCAAAACAAAAGACACATCCATCAATGATAACAAACGCTAAAACCTTTATTAAAAAAAAAAAAAAAAGCAGACAGAGCCCTAGGACAAATGGTAAAAGCAAAGCTATACAGACAAAATCAAACACAGAATCATACACATACACAGTCAAAAAAGTGAAAAAGGAAAAAAATATATAAATCTTTGTTCCCAAAGTCCACCTCCTCAATTTGGGATGATTCATTGCCTATTCAGGTATTCCACAGATGCAGGGTACATCAAGTTGATCGTGGAGATCTAATCCACTGTTCCTCAGGCTGCTGGGAGAGATTTCCCATTCTCTTCTCTGTTCGCACAGCTCCTGTTGTTCAGCTTTGGATTTGGCCCTGCCTTTTCGTGTAGGTCACCTGAGGGCGTCTGTTCCCCACTCAGACAGGATTGGGTTAAAGTAGCAGCTGATTAGGGGGCTCTGTCTCACTCAGGGCAGGGAGAGGGAGAGGTATGGAATGTGGGGCAGGACAATGCTGCAGGAGGCAGAGGCTGGCATGAAGTTGCAACAGCCTGAGATGCGCCATGTATTCTCCTGGGGAGATTGTCCCTGGATCACATGACCCTGGCAATGGCTGGCTGCACAGGCTCCCAGGAGAGGAGGTGTGGATACTGACCTGTGCTTGCACACAGGCTTCTTGGTGGCTGCAGCAGCAGCCTTAGCATCTCATGCCCATCTCTGGGGTCCGCCCTGATAGCTGTGACTCACGGTCATTTCTGGAGCTCATTTAGGCAGCTCTCTTAATCACCTCTCCTCACGCACCACAGAACAAAGAGGCAAGAAAAAGTCTCTTGCCTCTTCGGCAGCTCCAGACTTTTTCCCAGACACACTCCCGGCTAGCTGTGGCACACTAGCCCCCTTCAGGCTGTGTTCACACAGCCAACCCCAGTCCTCTCCCTGGGATCTGACCTCCAAAGCCCTAGCCTCATCTGCCAGCCCCCACCGTCCCCAGCAGGTGAGCAGACAAGCCTCTCGGGCTGGTGAGTGCTGGCTGGCACTGATCCTCTGTGTGGAAATCTCTCCACTTTGCCCTCCTCACCCCTGTTGCTGTGCTCTCCTCCGTGGCTCTGAAGCTTCCCCTCTCCACCACCTGCAGTCTCCTCCCATGAAGGGGCTTCCTAGTGTGTGGAAACCTTTCCTCCTTCACAGCTCCCTCCCACTGGTGCAGGTCTCATCCCCATTCTTTTGTCTCTGTTTTTTCTTTTGCCCTACCCAGGTACGTGGGGAGTTTCTTGCCTTTTGGGAGGGCTGAGTTCTGCCAGCATTCAGTATGTGTTGAGTAGGGGTTGTTCCACATGTAGATGTATTTCTGATGTATTTGTGGGGAGGAAGGTGATCTCCACGTCTTGCTCTTCCACCATCTTGAAGCTCTTCCCCAGTACAGAATTCTTAAGAAGATAAAATTTAAATGAGAGGGCTGGGAGAAGATTCAAGATGGCAGAAGAGTAAGACATGGAGATCACCTTCTTCCCCACAAATACATCACAAATACATTTACATGTGGAACAACTCCTACAGAACACCTACTGAACACTGGCAGAAGACCTCAGACTTCTCAAAAGGCAAGAAACTCCCCACTTACCTGGGTAGAGCAAAAGAAAAAAGAAAAAACAGAGACAAAGAGTAGGGATGGGACCTGCACCAGTGGGATGGAGCTGTGAAGGAGGAAAGATTTCCACACACTAGGAAGCCCCTTCGTGGGCAGAGACTGGGGGGGGGGCGAGGGGGGAAGCTTTGGAGCCACGGAGGAGAGCACAGCAACAGGGGCATGGAGGGCAAGGTGGAGAGATTTCCACACAGAGGATCAATGCTGACCAACACTCCCCACCCCGAGAGGCTTGTCTGCTCATCCGCCAGGGTGTATGGGGTCTGGGAACTGAGGCTTGGGCTTTGGAGGTCAGATCCCAGGGAGAGGACTGGGGTTGGCTGCATGAACACAGCCTGAAGGGGGCTAGTACACCACAGCTAGTGGGGAGGAATTCCGGGAAAAAGTCTGGAGCTGCCAAAGAGTCAAGAGACATTTTCTTACCTATTTGTTTCCTGGTGCATGAGGAGAGGGGATTAAGAGTGCCACTTAAATGAGATCCAGAGATGGGTGCGAGCCACGGCTATCAGGGCGGACCCCAGAGACGGGCATGAGATGCTAAGTTTGCTGCTGCAGCCACCAAGAAAGCTGGGTGCAAGCACAGGTCACTATCCACACATCCCCTCCTGGAAGCCTGTGCAGTGTGCCACTACCCGGGTCCCATGATCCAGGGACAACTTCCCCAGCAGAACACTGGTGCACCTCAGGCTGGTGCAACGTCACACTGGCCGCCGCCACTGCAGGCTCGCCCTGAACTCTGTACCCCTCCCTCCACCTGGCCTCACTGAGCCAGAACCCCCGAATCAGCTGCTCCTTTAACCCCGTCCTGTCTGAGTGAAGAACAGATGCCCTCAGGCGACCTACATGCAGGGGCGGGGCCAAATCTAAAGCTGAACCCCAGGAGCTGTGCGAACAAAGAAGGGAAAGGGAAATCTCTCCCAGCAGCCTCAGGAGCAGCGGATTAAATCTCCACAATAACCTGATGCACCCTATATCTGTGGAATACCTGAATAGGCAACGAATCATCCCAAATTGAGGAGGTGGACTTTGGGAGCAACGATATATCTATTGTTTTCCTCTGTTTCTTTATTTCTGAGTGTGTATGTGTATGCTACTGTGTGTGATTTTGTCTGTATAGCTTTGCTTTTACCCTTTGTCCTAGGATTCAGTCTGTCTGTTTTTTCTTTTTTTTTTTTTTTAGTATAGTTTTTAGCGCCTGTTACCATTGGTGTATTTGTTTTCTGGTTTGGTTGCTCTCTTCTTTCTTTCTTTCTTTTATGTTTTATTACTTTTACATATTTTTTAAAATATTTTTTTATTTTAATAACTTTATTTTATTTTATTTTTGTCTTTCTTTCTTTCTTTCCTTCCTCTCTTTTATTCTGAGCAGTGTGGATGAGAGGCTCTTGGTGCTCCAGCCAGGCGTCAGGGCTGTACCTCTGAGGTGGGAGAGCCAAGTTTAGGACGCTGCTCCACAAGAGACTTCCCAGCTCCACATAATATCAAATGGAAAATATCTCCCAGAGATCTCCATCTCAACACCAAGACCCATTTCCATTCAATGACCAGCAAGCTCCAGTGCTGGACACCCTATGCCAAACTACTAGCAAGACAGGAACATAACCCCACCCATTAGCAGGGAGGCTGCCTAAAATCATAATAAGGCCACAGACACCTCACTACACACCACTAGAAGCGAACCTGCCCACCAGATAGACAAGATCCAGCCTCATGCACCGGAACACAGGCACTAGACCCCTCCACCAGAAAGCCTACACAACCCACTGAACCAAGTGTAGTCAATGGGGGCAGACACCAAAAACAATGGGAACTACGAACCTACAGCCTGCAAAAAGGAGACCCCAAACACAGTAAGTTAAGCAAAATGAGAAGACAGAGAAACACACAGCAGATGAAGGAGCAAGGTAAAAACCCACCAGACCAAACAAATGAAGAGGAAATAGGCAGTCTACCTGAAAAGGAATTCAGAATAATGATAATAAAGATGATCCATAAACTTGGAAATAGAAAATACAAGAAACGTTTAACAAGGACCTAGAAGTACTAAAGAGCAAACAAACGGTGATGAACAACACAATAAATGAAATAAAAATTATCTAGAAGGGATCAATAGCAGAATAACTGAGGCAGAAGAACGGATAAGTGACCTGGAAGATAAAATAGTGGAAATAACTACTGCAGAACAGAATAAAGAAAAAAAAAAAATGAAGAGAATTGAGGACAGTCTCAGAAACATCTGGGACAACATTAAACACAACAACTTTCGAATTATAGGGGTCCCAGAAGAAGAAGAGAAAAAGAAAAGGACTGAGAAAATATTTGAAGAGATCATAATTGAAAGCTTCCCTAAAATGGGAAAGGAAATAGTTAATCATGTCCAGGAAGCACAGAGAGTCCCATACAGGATATATACAAGGAGAAACACACCAAGACACATATTAATCAAACTATCAAATATTAAATAGAAAGAAAATATATTAAAAGCAACAAGGGAAAAACCAAAAAAAAAAAACATACAAGTGAATCCCAATAAGGTTAACAGCTGATCTTTCAGCAGAAACACTGCAAGCCAGAAGGGAGTGGAAGGACATATTAAAGTGATGAAAGGGAAAAACCTACAACCAAGATTACTCTACCCAGCAAGGATCTCATTCAGATTTGATGGAGAAATTAAAATCTTTACAGACAAGCAAAATCTAAGAGAATTCAGCACCACCAAACGAGCTTTATCACAAATGCTAAAGGAACTTCTCTGGGCAGGAACCACAACAGAAGGAAAATACCTACAATAACAAACCCAAAACAATTAAGAATATGGTAATAGGAACCTACATATCGATAATTACCTTAAATGTAAAGGGATTAAATGCTCCAACCAAAAGGCATAGGCTAGCTGAATGTATACAAAAACAAGACCGTATATATGCTGTCTACAAGAGACCCACTTCAGACCTAGGGCCACATGCAGACTGAAAGTGAGGGGGTGGAAGAATATATTCCATGCAAATGGAAGTCAAAAGAAAGCTGGAGTACCAATTCTCATATCGGAGAAAATAAAGTTTAAAACAAAGACTATTAAAAGAGACAAAGAAGGACACTACATAATCATCAAGAGATCAATCCAAGAAGGAGATATAACAATTGTAAATATTTATGCACCCAACATAGGAGCTCCTCAGTACATAAGACAAATACTAACAGCCATAAAAGGGGAAATTGACAGTAACAAAAACATCTTAGGGGACTTTGACACCCCACTTTCACCAAGGGAC
Source organism: Eschrichtius robustus (assembly GCF_028021215.1). Taxonomy (NCBI): domain Eukaryota; kingdom Metazoa; phylum Chordata; class Mammalia; order Artiodactyla; family Eschrichtiidae; genus Eschrichtius; species Eschrichtius robustus. The sequence continues at coordinate 34,969,803 of NC_090843.1, forward strand.
AGATCATCCAAAATGAAAATAAATAAGGAAACACAAGCTTTAAATAATACATTAAAAAAGATGGACTTAATTAATATTTATAGGACATTCCATCCAAAAACAACAGAATACACTTTCTTCTCAAGTGCTCATGCGGCATTCCCCAGGATAGATCATACCTTGGGTCACAAATCAATCCTTGGTAAATTTTAAAAAAAATTTGAAACCATATCAAGTATCTTTTCCAACCACAATGCTATGAGACTAGATATCAATTATAGGAAAAAATCTGTAAAATATAGAAACACATGGAGGCTAAACAATACACTACTTAATAACCAAGAGATCACTGAAGAAATCAAAGAGGAAATCAAAAAATACCTAGAAAGAAATGACAATGAAAACAAGATGACCCAATACCTATGGGGTGCAGCAAAAGCAGTTCTAAGAAGGAAGTTTATAGCAATAGAATCCTACCTTAAGAGAGAAGAAACATCTGAAATAAGCAACCTAACCTTACACCTAAAGTGATTAGAGAAAGAAGAAGAAGAAAAAAAAAAAAAACCCAAAGTTAGCAGAAAGAAAGAAATTGTGAAGCTCAGATCAGAAATAAATGAAAAAGAAATGGAGGAAGCTAGAACAAAGATCAATAAAGCTAAAAGCTGGTTCTTTGAGAAGATAAACAAAATTGATAAACCATTAACCAGACTCATGAAGAAAAAAAGGGAGAAGACTCAAATTAATAGAATTAGAAATGAAAAAGGAGAACTAATGACACACTGCAGAAATACAAAGGATCATGAGAGATTACTACAAGCAACTCTATGCCAATAAAATGGACAACCTGGAAGAAATGGACAAATTCTTAGAAATGCACAGCCTTCTGAGACTAAACCAGGAAGAAATAGAAAATATGAACAGACAAATCACAAGCACTTAAATTGAAACTGTGATTTAAAATCTTCCAACAAACAAAAGCTCAGAGCCAGATGGCTTCACAGGCAAATTCTATCAAACATTTAGAGAAGAGCTAACACCTATCCTTCTCACTCTTCCAAAATATAGCAGAAGGAGGAACACTCCCAAACTTATTGTATGAGGCCACCATCACCCTGATACCAAAACCAGACAAAGAAGTCACAAAGAAATAAAACTACAGACCAATATCACTGATGAACATAGATGCAAAATCCTCAGCAAACTATTGGCAAACAGAATCCAACAGCAAATTTAAATGATCATACACCATGATCAAGTGGGGTTTATCCCAGGAATCCACGCATTCTTCATTATATGCAAATCAATCAATGTGATACACCATATTAACAGATTGAAGGAGAAAACCATGTGAGCATCTCAATAGATGCAGATAAAGCTTTTGACAAAATTCAACACCCATTTATGATAAAACCCCTCCACAAAGTAGGCATAGAGGGAACTTACCTCAATATAATAAAGGCCATGTATGACAAACCAACAGCCAACATCGTCTTCAATGGTGAAAAACTGAAACCATTTCCATAAAGATCAGGAAAAAGACAAGGTTGCCCACTCTCACCACTATTATTCAACCTAGTTGTGGAAGTTCTAGCCATAGCAATCAGAGAAGAAAAAGAAATAAAAGGAATCCAAATCGGAAAAGAAGAAGTAAAGCTGTCACTGTTTGCAGATGACATGATACTAAACATAGAGAATCCTAAAGATGCTACCAGAAAACCACTAGAGCTAATCAATGAATTTGGTAAAGTAGCAGGATACAAAATTAATGCACAGAAATCTCTTGAATTCCTATACATTAATGATGAAAAATCTGAAATTGAATCTAAAAAAACACTCCCATTTACCATTGCAACTAAAAGAATAAAATACCTAGGAATAAACCTACCGAAGGAGACCAAAGACCTGTACGTAGAAAATTATGACACTGATGAAAGAAATTAAAGGTGATTCAAATAGATGGAGAGATATACCATGTTTTTAGATTGGAAGAATCAACATTGTGAAAATGACTCTACTACCCAAAGCAATCTACAGATTCAATGCAACCCCTATCAAACAACCAATGGCATTTTTCACAGAACTAGAACAAAAAATTTCACAATTTGTATGGAAACACAAAAGACCCCGAATAGCCAAAGCAATCTTGAGAATGAAAAATGGAGCTGGAGGAATCAGGCTCCCTGACTTCAGACTATACCACAAAGCTACAGTAATCAAGACAGTATGGTACTTGCACAAAAACAGAAATATAGATCAATGGAACAGGATAGAAAGCCCAGAGATAAATCCATGCACATATGGTCACCTTATCTTTGATAAAGTAGGCAAAAATATACTGTGGAGAAAAGACAGCCTCTTCAATAAGTGGTGCTGGGAAAACTGGACAGGTACATGTAAAAGTATGAAATTAGAACACTCCCTGACACCATGCACAAAAATAAACTCAACATGGATTAAAGACCTAAATATAAGGTCAGACACTGTAAAACTCTTAGAGGAAAACATAGGCAGAACACTCTATGACATAAATCACAGCAAGATCCTTTTTGATCCACCTCCTAAAGAAATGGAAATAAAAACAAAAATAAACAAATGGGACCTAATGAAACTTAAAAGCTTTTGCACAGCAAAGGAAACCATAAACAAGAACAAACACAACCCTCAGAATGGGCAAAAATATTTGCAAATGAAGCAACTGACAAAGGATTAATCTCCAACATTTACATGCAGCTCACGTAGCTCAATAACAAAAAATCAAACAACCCAATCCAAAAATGGGCAGAAGACCTAAATAGCCATTTCTCAGAAGAAGATATACAGATTGCCAACAAACACATCAAAGAATGCTCAACATGATTAATCATTAGAGAAATGCAAATCAAACCTACAATGAGATATAATCTCATACCGGTCAGAATGGACATCATCAAAAAAATCTACAAACAATAAATGCTGGAGAGGGTGTGGAGAAAAAGGAACCCTCCTGCCCTGTTGGTGGGAATGTAAATTTATACAGTGACTCTGGAGAACAGTATGGAGGTTCCTTAAACTACTAAAATTAGAACTACCATACGACCCAGCAATCCCACTACTGGGCATATACCCTGAGAAGACCATAGTTCAAAAAGAGTCATGTACCAAAATGTTCATTGCAGCTCTATTTACAATAGCCAGGACATGGAAGCAACCTAAGTGTCCATCATTGGAGGAATGGATAAAGAAGACGTGGCACATATATACAATGGAATATTACTCAGCCATAAAAAGAAATGAAATGGAGTTATTTGTAGTGAGGTGGATGGAGTTAGAGTCTGTCATACAGAGTGAAGTAAGTCAGAAAGAGAAAACCAAATACAGTATGCTAACACATTTATATGGAATCTGAGATTAAAAAAAGGTCATGAAGAACCTAGGGGAAAGACAGGAATAAATACACAGGCCTACTAGAGAATGGACTTGAGTATATGGCGAGGGGGAAGGGTAAGCTGGGACAAAGTGAGAGAGTGGCATGAACATATATACACTACCAAATGTAAAATAGAAAGCTAGTGGGAAGCAGCCACATAGCACAGGGAGATCAGCTCGGTGCTGTGTGACCACCTAGAGGTGTGGGATAGGGAGAGTGGGAGGGAGGGAGATGCAAGAGGGAGAGATATGGGGATACATGTATATGTATAACGGATTCACTTTGTTATAAAGCATAAAATAACACACCATTGTAAAGCAATTATACTCCAACAAAGATGTTTAAAAAAATAAAATAAAATAAAAAAAGAAAAAAATATGAGATGCCCAAGGACATATGTCTTCAATTTGTGAGGAGTTTCATTTAGAGTCTTGTTTTTGTACTTTTTTTTTTTTTTTCCTTTACAATATTCTTTATTTCCTAATTTTTAATTTCTTTTTTTTAAACATATTTATTGAAGTATAATTGCCTTACAATGGTGTGTTAGCTTCTGCTTTATAACAAAGTGAATCCGTTATACATATACAATATGTTCCCATTTCTCTTCCCTCTTGCATCTCCCTCCCTCCCACCCTCCCCATCCCACCCCTCTAGGTGGTCACAAAGCACCGAGCTGCTCTCCCTGTGCTATGCGGCTGCTTCCCATTAGTTATCTATTTTACATTTGGTAGTGTATATATGTCCATGAGACTCTCTTACCCTGTCACATCTCACCCCACCCCCTCCCCGTATCCTCAAGTCCATTCTCTAGTAGGTCTGTGTCTTTATTCCCGTCTTGCCACTAGGTTCTTCATGGTTTTTTTTTTTTTTTTCCTTAGATTCCGTATATATGTGTTAGCATACTGTATTTGTTTTTCTCTTTCTGACTTACTTCACTCTGTATGACAGACTCTAACTCCATCCACCTCATTACAAATACCTCCATTTCATTTCTTTTTATGGCTGAGTAATATTCCATTGTATATATGTGCCACATCTTCTTTATCCATTCATCTGTCGATGGGCATTTAGGTTGCTTCCATGTCCTGGCTATTGTAAATAGAGCTGCAATGAACATTTTGGTACATGACTCTTTTTGACCTATGGTTTTCTCAGGGTATATGCCCAGTATTGGGACTGCTGGGTCGTATGGTAGTTCTATTTGCAGTTTTTTCAGGAACCTCCATACTGTTCTCCATAGTGGCTGTATCAATTTACATTCCCACCAACAGTGCAAGAGTGTTCCCTTTCCTCCACACCCTCTCCAGCATTTATTGTTTCTAGATTTTTTGATGATGGCCATTCTGACCGGTGTGAGATGATATCTCATTGTAGTTCTGATTTGCATTTCTCTAATGATTAATGATGTTGAGCATTCTTTCATGTGTCTGTAGGCCATCTGTGTATCTTCTTTGGAGAAATGTCTCTTTAGGTCTTCTGCCCATTTTTGGATTGGGTTGTTGGTTTTTTTGTTATTGAGCTGCATGAGCTGCTTGTAAATCTTGGAGATTAATCCTTTGTCAGTTGCTTCATTTGCAAATATTTTCTCCCATTCTGATGGTTGTCTTTTGGTCTTGTTTATGGTTTCCTTTGCTGTGCAAAAGCTTTTAAGTTTCAATAGGTCCCATTTGTTTATTTGTGTTCTTATTTCCATTTCTCTGGGAGCTGGGTCAAAAAGAATCTTGCTGTGATGTATGTTATAGAGTGTTCTGCCTATGTTTTCCTCTAAGAGTTTGTTAGTGTCTGGCCTTACACTTAGGTCTTTAATCCATTTTGAGTTTATTTTTGTGCATGGTGTCAGGGAGTGTTCTAATTTCATACTTTTACATGTACCTGTCCAATTTTCCCAGCACCACTTATTGAAGAGGCTGTCTTTTCTCCACTGTATATGCTTGCCTCCTTTATCAAAGATAAGGTGACCATATGTGTGTGGGTTTATCTCTGGGCTTTCTATCCTGTTCCATTGATCTATATTTCTGTTTTTGTGCCAGTACCAAACTGTCTTGATTACTGAAGCTTTGTAATATAGTCTGAAGTCAGGGAGCCTGATTCCCCCAGCTCCATTTTTCGTTCTCAAGATTGCTTTGGCTATTCGGGGTCTTTTGTGTTTCCATACAAATTGTGAATTTTTTTGTTCTAGTTCTGTGAAAAATGCCAGTGGTAGTTTGATAGGGATTGCATTGAATCTGTAGATTGCTTTGGGTAGTAGAGTCATTTTCACAATGTTGATTCTTCCAATCCAGGAACATGGTATATCTCTCCATCTATTTGTATCATCTTTAATTTCTTTCATCAGTGTCTTATAATTTTCTGCAAACAGGTGTTTTGTCCTCTTAGGGAGGTTTATTCCTAGATATTTTATTCTTTTTGTTGCAATGGTAAATGGGAGTGTTTTCTTAATTTCACTTTCAGATTTTTCGTCATTAGTGTATAGAAATGCAAGAGATTTCTGTGCATTAATTTTGTATCCTGCTACTTTACCAAATTCATTGATTAGCTCTAGGAGTTTTCTGGTAGCATCTTTAGGATTCTCTATGTATAGTATCATGTCATCTGCAAACAGTGACAGCTTTACTTCTTCTTTTCCGATTTGGATTCCTTTTATTTCTTTGTCTTCTCTGATTGCTGTGGCTAACACTTCCAAAACTATGTTGAATAATAGTGGTGAGTGTGGGCAACCTTGTCTTGTTCCTGATCTTTATGGAAATGGTTTCAGTTTTTCACCATTGAGGACAATGTTGGCTGTGGGTTTGTCATATATGGCCTTTATTATGTTGAGGAAAGTTCCCTCTATGCCTACTTTCTGGAGGGGTTTTATCATAAATGGGTGTTGAATTTTTTCGAAAGCTTTCTCTGCATCTATTGAGATGATCATATGGTTTTTCTCCTTCAAATTGTTAATATGGTGTATCACATTGATTGATTTGCGTATATTGAAGAATCCTTGCATTCCTGGGATAAACCCCAAATGATCATGGTGTATGATCCTTTTAATGTGCTGTTGGATTCTGTTTGCTAGTATTTTGTTGAGGATTTTTGCATCTATGTTCCTCAGTGATATTGGCCTGTAGTTTTCTTTCTTTGTGACATCTTTGTCTGGTTTTGGTATCAGGGTGATGGTGGCCTCGTAGAATGAGTTTGGGAGTGTTCCTCCCTCTGCAATATTTTGGAAGAGTTTGAGAAGGATAGGTGTTAGCTCGTCTCTAAATATTTGATAGAATTCACCTGTGAAACCATCTGGTCCTGGGCTTTTGTTTGTTGGAAGGTTTTTAATCACAGTTTCAATTTCAGTGCTTGTGATAGGTCTGTTCATATTTTCTATTTCTTCCTGGTTCAGTCTCGGCAGTTTGTGCATTTCTAAGAATCTGTCCATTTCTTCCAGGTTGTCCATTTTATTGGCATAGAGTTGCTTGTAGTAATCTCTCATGATCGTTTGTATTTCTGCAGTGTCAGTGGTTACTTCTTTTTCATTTCTAATTCTATTGATTTGAGTCTTCTCCCTTTTTCTCTTGATGTGTCTGGCTAATGGTTTATCAATTTTGTCTATCTTCTCAAAGAACCAGCTTTTAGTTACATTGATTTTTGCTATTGTTTCCTTCATTTCTTTTTCATTTATTTCTGACCTGATCTTTATGACTTCTTTCCTTCTGCTGGCTTTGGGCTTTTTTTGTTCTTCTTTCTCTAACTGCTTTAGGTGCAAGTTTAGGTTGTTTATTCGAGATGTTTCCTGTTTCTTGAGGTAGGCTTGTATTGCTATAAACTTCCCTCTTAGCACTGCTTTTGCTGCGTCCCATAGGTTTTGGGTTGTCGTATCTCCATTGTCATTTGTTTCTAGGTATTTTTTGATTTCCCCTTTGATTTCCTCAGTGATCACTTCGTTATTCAGTAGTGTATTGTGTAGCTTCCATGTGTTTGTATTTTTTACAGATCTTTTCCTTTAATTGATATCTAGTCTCATAGCGTTGTGGTCGGAAAAGATACTTGATACGATTTCAATTTTCTTAAATTTACCAAGGCTTGATTTGTGACCCAAGATATGATCTATCCTGGAGAATGTTCCATGAGCACTTGAGAAAAATATGTATTCTGTTGTTTTTGGGTGGAATGTCCTATAAATATCAATTAAGTCCATCTTGTTTAATGTATCATTTAAAGCTTGTGTTTCCTTATTTATTTTCATTTTGGATTATCTGTCCATTGGTGAAAGTGGGGTGTTAAAATCCCCTACTATGATTGTGCTGCTGTCGATTTCCCCTTTTATGGCTGTTAGTATTTGCCTTATGTATTGAGGTGCTCCTATGTTGGGTGCATAAATATTTACAATTGTTATAGCTTCCTCTTGGATCGATCCCTTGATCATTATATAGTGTCCTTCTTTGTCTCTTGTAATATTCTTTATTTTGCAGTCTATTTTGTCTGATATGAGAATTGCTACTCCAGCTTTCTTTTGATTTCCATTTGCATGGAATATCTTTTTCCATCTCCTCACTTTCAGTCTGTATGTGTCTCTAGGTCTGAAGTGGGTCTCTTGTAGACAGCATATATATGGGTCTTGTTTTTGTATCCATTCAGCCAGCCTGTGTCTTTTGGTGGGAGCATTTAATCCATTTACATTCAAGGTAATTATCAATATGTATGTTCCTATTCCCATTTTCTTAAATGTTTTGGGTTTGTTATTGTGGGTGTTTTCCTTCTCTTGTGTTTCTTGCCTAGAGAAGTTCCTTTAGCATTTGTTGTAAAGCTGGTTTGGTGGTGCTGAACTCTCTCAGCTTTTGCTTGTCTGTTAAGGTTTTAATTTCTCCATCACATCTGAATGAGATCTTTGCTGGGTAGAGTAATCTTGGTTGTAGGTTTTTCCCCATCACTTTAAGGATATCCTGCCACTGCCTTCTGGCTTGCAGAGTTTCTGCTGAAAGATCAGATGTTAACCTTATGGGGATTCCCTTGTGTGTTATGTGTTGTTTTTCCCTTGCTGCCTTTAATATGTTTTCCTTATATTTAATTTTTGACAGTTTGATTAATATGTGTCTTGGCGTGTTTCTCCTTGGGTTTATCCTGTATGGGACTCTGTGCTTCCAGGACTTGATTAACTATTTCCTTTCCCATATTAGGGAAGTTTTCAACTATAATCTCTTCAAATATTTTCTCAGTCCCTTTCTTTTTCTCTTCTTCTTCTCGGACCCCTATAATTCGAATGTTGGTGCGTTTAATGTTGTCCCAGAGGTCTCTGAGACTGTCCTCAGTTCTTTTCATTCTTTTTTCTTTATCCTGCTCTGTAGTAGTTATTTCCACCATTTTATCTTCCAGGTCACTTATCCTTTCTTCTGCCTCAGTTATTCTGCTATTGATCCCATCTAGAGTATTTTTAATTTCATTTATTGTGTTTTTCATCATTGCTTGGTTCCTCTTTAGTTCTTCTACGTCCTTGTTAAATGTTTCTTACATTTTGTCTATTCTATTTCCAAGATTTTGGATCATCCTTACTATCATTATTCTGAATTCTTTTTCAGGTAGACTACCTATTTCCTCTTCATTTGTTAGGTCTGGTGTGTTTTGACCCTGCTCCTTCATCTGCTGTGTGTTTTTCTGTCTTCTCATTTTGCTTATCTTACTGTGTTTGGGGTCTCCTTTTCACAGGCTGCAGGTTCGTAGTTCCCGTTGTTTTTGGTATCTGTCCCCAGTGGCTAAGGTTGGTTCAGTGGGTTGTGTATGCTTCCTGGTTGAGGGAACTAGTGCCTGAGCTCTGGTGGATGAGGCTGGATCTTGTCTTTCTGGTGGGCACGTCCACGTCTGGTGGTGTATTTTGGGGTGTCTGTGGCCTTATTATGATTTTAGGCAGCCTCTCTGCTAATGGATGGGGCTGTGTTCCTGTCTTGCTAGTTGTTTGGCATAGGGTGTCCAGCACTGTAGCTTGCTGGTCGTTGAGTGAAGCTGGGTCTTGATGTTGAGATGGAGATCTCTGAGAGATTTTCGCCATTTGGTATTACGTGGAGCTGGGAGGTCTCTTGTGGACCAGTGTCCTGAAGTTGGCTCTCCCACCTCAGAGGCACGGTCCTGATGCCTGGCTGGAGCACCAAGAGCCTTTCCTCCACACGGTGCGGCCGCTCCGCTGGGCTCCGGGCTGGGCACGACGCGAGGGCTCCACCGAGGAGAAGACGAAGGGACGACGGGAGCGAAAGAAATTCCAAGCTCCGATTCCGGCGGGCTCCTCGGCCGGTCCAAGCTTCCAACGCCGCCGCCGCCACCGCCGCCTCGGGCTTTATGGCCAAGACTCCCTAAACGTCTTGACCACTACCATATCATACAGAATATGTGAAAAGAAATGAACACTCATCTGACTTTTTTTTTTCCCCCTTTGGCCACACCAGGCGGCTTGTGGGATCTTGGCTCCCCGACCAGGGATTGAACCTGCACACTTGGCAGTGAAAGTGTGGAGTTCTAACTACTGGATCACCAGGGAATTCCCACATCTGATTTCTATTATGTGTTAAGAACTATGCCAGGGATGCTACTTGTCATCCTGCAGTGCACAGGAAAACAGTCCATACAAAAAATTATCTGCACCAAAATGTCAATATTACTGAGGATGAGACCCTACTCCTTGCTAGAGAATGTGGTCCCAAATCTGGCAACATCAGTGTCAGCTAAAATATGTTAAAAGTGGAAAATCTCAAGCTCCTTCCCAAGACGTCCTGATTCAGAATCTGCATTTTAACAAGACCCCCCCAGATGAATGTCTGTGCACATTGAAGTTTGATACACAATGGTCCAACCTGGCAAAAGTAATGCAAATACCATAAAGACAGTAACATTATTAGGAAAGTGAGCATTAGAAATTTAAAAACTTGCTGAAAGTCACCTAACTGGTAAGGGTTTGAGACAGAACTTGAAGCCATCTTTATAATTCAGAGGATGCATTCTAGCTGCGGTACCAAATTACCTCCATGATCAATATCTAAAAAGCAAAACAAAACAAAACAATTTTTAAATCACTGACATTTTCACTAGAGTTAAAGTAGTATACACCTGCAATTTCATCCATAATTTTATATATGTATTTAATGACTTTACATATGTTAATGGGCACCTACCATATGTTCCATTGCTTATCCCAATAAAGAGAATAGACAAATCTTGTTCTTATGGGGAAAATACCCTTGACCTTTCAGAAACCAATTATGATTATTTGTATAATGACTGTCTGTAGAACCTTAAGTGCTGTCCATTACCAGGAAGTAGAAAGGTCAAAGTCAGAGTCAGATAGATTCAAATCCTAACTTAATGGCATTGATCAATTTATTTAACTCCTCTGAATTGGGGGCTACACATCATTCAGTGTTATTCTAAAGACCCAATTAGATAACAGTGATCATATAGCACTTTCTGAGTATCCTCATGTGGACTGACTTGTCCTCTCCTGGAAGAAAATAGTGATTTGAAAGATTCGATCAGAGTAAAGTAACTTCTTCCAGAGAGTTTTATTTTAAAAGGTAACTCTCTAACTATGCCCCCACCCCCGGTCAGTCCTGTCCAGTGAAAAGCACAATGGCAACACTTACATCTAAGAGATGACTTTGTCATGAAAGAGGGTTTGATGTCACCATCTATCTTGCAAAAGTACTTGAAACATTGGGACATAGTTCACAATGTCACAAGATATAGTTTAGAGAACAAGTTTGATGGGAACAATTATAAAGCCAGCATTAACAAAAAGAAAAGACAAATCATTCCTTGTATCCCAGTATAGCTGGGGAGATAAATTCTAGAACCAGAGTGTTCTGTTGTTCACACTGTGGGTTAATTGTCTCAGGAAGGGGATAAACTCTGTTTCTATGGAGCTCTCTCTTCTCATGGAACAAGTGTTAAGGCAACTTTGTCAATGAAGAAAAGAAAAAAAACTGGCTATTTGGACATCAGATATCAGTTTTTTGCAAGAACTTTATAGTAATGCCAATGTTTCAAATTCAGGAGACCTTTGGGCCTGGGGAATATTGAAGCTTCTTCATCCAGAGCAAATGATTGGTCCTATGAGAAATTCCATACAGGTATGGCTCCCTATAGCCAAACGGGTGAGGATGTTCAAATCCCTCACACCTCATTTCCTAGGATCCCCATGTGAGTTACCAAAGGCAATTTAGAGAATTACATTTGTTGCAACACAGACATAATTTCAAGCATCAGACATATAGCATCTGAGCAAATATTGTTGGACAAGGTAACTTCTAAAATCTTGCAACAACACCAAGTAGACAAGTATTTCTTTCACTGCCACACAGCTCTTTAGGCTGTCTGTGTACAAGAGGTTGTAATCTGAATAAGGGCCACTTATGAATCTACTCAGATACTACCATGAACTTTATTTAGAAAAATATAGTGAGGTAGCATTTATTTACTAATCCATTCACTTATAAACCAAATATCTTCCCAAATATTTTCAATGTCAGGCATGGAAATATGCATTGGGGATACAAAGGTAGACAAAACAACATCCCTGACTATGAAGTGAAAGCTTTAGCATGCATGATTCATATATATCTAGAGGTCAAACTGAACATGACTTTTAATTTTTAATACTTTATTGTTGTTTAAAAATCAAGAGACCAATGGGGTCCAATCAAGCTGGAGGAGTCGTAGGAATGAAACTCATCTCTTCCCACAAATACATCAAGAATACATCTGCATGACTCTTTTTGATTTACAGTTTTCTCAGGGTATATGCCCAGTAGGGGGATGGCTGGGTCATATGGTAGTTCTATTTTTAGTTTTGTAAGGAATCTCCATACTGTTCTCCATAGTGGCTGTATCACTTTACGTTCCCACCAACAGCGCAAGAGGGTTCCTTTTTCTCCACACCCTCTCCAGCATTTATTGTCTGTAGATTTTTTGATGATGGCCATTCTGACCGGTATGAGATGATATTTCATTGTAGTTTTGATTTGCATTTCTCTAATGATTAATGATGTTGAGCATTCTTTCATGTGTTTGTTGGCAATCTATATATCTTCTTTGGAGAAATCTCTATTTAGGTCTTCTTCCCTTTTTTGGAGTGGGTTGTTTGTTTTTTTGATATTGAACTGCATGAGCTGCTTGTAAATTTTGGAGATTAAGCCTTTGTCAATTGCTTCATTTGCAAATATTTTCTCCCATTCTGAGGGTTGTCTTTTCCCACAATGTTCATTTCAGCTCTATTTACAATAACCAGGACAAGGAAGCAACCTAAGTGTCCATCGACAGATGAATGGATAAAGAAGATGTGACACATATATACAACGGACTATTACTCAGCCATAAAAAGAAACGAAATTGAATTATTTGTAGTGAGGTGGATGGACCTAGAGTCTGTCATACAGAGTGAAGTAAGTTAGAAAGAGAAAAACAAATACTGTATGCTAACACATATATATGGAATCTAAAAAAAAAAAAAAAAGATCATGAAGAACATAGGGGCAAGATGGGAATAAAGATGCATACCTACTAGAGAATGGACTTGAGGACTTGAGGATATGGGGAAGGAGAAGAGTAAGCTGGGACAAAGTGAGAGAGTGGCATGGACATATATACACTACCAAATGTAAAATAGATAGCTAGTGGGAAGCAGCCACATAGCACAGGGAGATCAGCTCGGTGCTTTGTGACCACCTAGAGGTTTGGGATTGAGAGGGTGGGAGGGAGGGAGATGCAAGAGGGAAGAGATATGGGGTTATATGTTTATGTATAGATGATTCACTTTGTTATAAAGCAGAAACTAACACACACACACACGCACAAAAGAATACATCTGCAAATGCAACAATTCTCACAGAACACATCATGAACACTATCAGAAGACCTCATACACCTGAAAGGACAGGAAAGATCTCTATGTAACCGGGTAGGACAACAAGAAAAAAAAATAGAGGAAGTGAGATTGGACCTGTGCCCCTGGGAGGGAGCTGAAGGACAGGAGGGGTTTCCACACCCTGGGAAGCCCCCTCAATGGCAGGGAGATAAGCTGGGTCATAAAACGTGCTTCAGAGGCAGAGAGGAGAGTGCAAAAACTGGTTTGTGGCAGGCAGGATAGAGAAAGACCTACACAGATAATATGTGCCACCGTCATGTGCACCCCAACCTGAGACATATGTCCTCTGGTATGGGTGGGATCTGGGTGCTGGAACACAGTGTTTAGAGGACAGACCAGGGGAGAAGACTGTTGTTGACTTCATGGATACAGTCAGAAGTGACTGGAGTGTGGGGTGTCATAACCAAGAGTGTTTTTGGAAGAAGCCTGGGCTGCCATAGAAGGGAAGTGACATTGTTAAGGTGGTATGTGAAGGGAAAGGTGGGGCTACCATTGCAGCCTCTTTCTCCATGTGATGGCCCCTGCATCTGTGGGCTCCAGGGGAGGCTTCTGCCTGGGAAGGCTCACGCACTCTGGCTGCCACCTCAGCGGATCCTGGGAGCAGATGCCAGTGGGTTGCCCACAAGCAGAGGTGGGGCTGAAATCACCCCAGGGGCCGTGTGACTTAGGAAGCAAAGCTGAAATCTCCCCCTGTGGCTGTGTGAACTGTGGATTTACACCTTCACCATCAGCTTTGTAAATTCGGTGCCTGCAGAACATCTGAATGGAAAACAGGTGCTCATGTGGCTGAGATAGTCTGACCTTAGCAACTGTGGGTTTCATGGGCATGTACACATGGGGGTTGGGCCAGGCCAGGGTCTGAGCTGCCTCCATAGCTCCCACAGAGGGTCCACGTGCATGACTACTGTCGTCCTCAGACCTCACTTAAGTGGATCTGCACTGGTGGCCTTGTGAAAACAACACCTGAGAGACACCAGGGTCAATTGCTGGCATAAACCATGGTTGAGGAGGGCCAAAGGCAGTGTCAACAACAGTGTGCTTTGTAAGCCCACACAGTAGGTAAAAGGTGACACAACAGAGCACACTCACCAGTGAACAACTCTGGTGGAAGAATCTCAGTGGCTCCTCTCCCAGTGGGAGTGCTCCAATCCTGTCTACCATGCACCACAGCTCAGAAATGCAGTTCAGAAACAGATCTGGGGGCTTCTACTCCAACACCTAAGGAGAAGAATCTGTCCCTGACATGGCAGTAACAACCACAGAACAAAGAGGAGGCCCCACTCAATATCCAGTGCAGGCTGTGATCACCACAACATCAGTCACACCTCATATCAAGGGGATAATGGCCAGCATACACTGAGGAAAAATGTCACAGGCATCCATATTAAAAACAGCCCCCACACCAAAAAATATTAAACCCTCGCAGACTATACAGGGATATTCCTACATAAAAATAGCCCTCCAAGACCATGGTAGATAATTGTTTCTCCTAAACTCATAAAGCAAGAGAAATATAAGTAAAATGAAGAAGCAGAAGAACCACTCCCAATTAAAAGATTGAGAGAATTCCCCTGAAAGAACAAACAATGAAACAGACTGCTTCACTCTCGTAGACACTGAGTTCAAAAAGGAGATAAGGAAAATGCTGAAGGAATTAAAAAAGGCTATTGACAGAAATGCAGATTAATGTAAAAAGGAACTATAAACTATAAGAAGGAGCCAAGAAAAATTAGAGAATTCATTTGAAGAGATGAAAGGTGAACTAAAGGTTATGAATAGCAGAATGAATAATGCAGAAGAATGAATAAGTGATCTGGAAGATAAAATAATGGAAATCTCCCAGTTAGAACAGCAGACAGAAACCCAAATGAAAAAAAAAAAAAGAAAGCATTATAAGAGATCAACAGGATAATATAAATCTTGCCAATCTACACATAATAGGGATCTCAGAAAGAGAAAAAAGGAGATTGAAAATGTATTTAAACAAATTATGGCTGAAAAATTCCCAAATCTAAATAAGGAAACAGATATCCAGATACAGGAAGCACAGAGGATCCCAAACAAGATAAACCCAAACAGACCTACACCAAGACATATTATAATTAAAATGGCAAAAGTTAAAGATAAAGAGAGTATTCTAAAGGCAACAAGAGAAAAACATAGAATTAATTACAAGGAAACTCCCATAAGGCTATCAGCTGATTTCTCTACAGAAACGTTGCAGGCCAGAGGGGACTAGCTAGATATATTAAAAGTCCTGAAAGGGAGAAATCTGCAACCTAGGATACTCTACCTAGCAAGATTATCATTTAGAATAGAAGGAGAGATAAAGAATTTCTCAGACAATCAAAAGCTAGAAGAATACAGTAATACTAAACCTATCATAAAAGAAATATTGAAAGGACTTCTCTAAATAGAAAAAAATTAAGAATCTATAGGAAAGAGAAAATCACGGTTGGAAAGTAAACCACTTAAATAAGCTAGGACATAGATTAAAAAAAATACAAAAATTTCTGTGAAAATTATGATAACCACAATGAACAACAAAAAGATGAACATGAAGATGCAAAAGAAGACATCAAAATCATAAAATGTGGGGAGGAGAGTAAGAAAATGTAAATTTTTTCTAGAACATGTTTTAGCCTATTTGACTACCAGTCTAAAGCAAGTAGAGATAGGAAGGGGTTAACATATCTGAAAAACAGGGCAACCACAAATCAAAAACATACAACAGATTAACAAAAACCAAAAAGAAGAGAACATAGCATAATACAAAAGAAAATAATCAAACCACAAAGCAGAAGAAAAAAGAAAAAGAAAGGGACGAAGAAGAAATATAAAATCAACCAGAAAACAAGGTTTAAAACGACAATAACTATGTGTCTATCAATAATTACCTTAAATGTCAATGAACTAAATTCTCCAATCAAAAGGCACAGAGTGGTAGATTGGATAAAAAAACAAGAGTTTACAATATGCTTCCTACAAGAGCCTTCTTTAAGGCAAAGGACATACATAGAATGAAAGTGAGAGGATGAGAAAAGATACTTCATGCAAATGGGAAATAACAAGAAAGCAGAGGTTGCAATACTCATATCAGACAAAATAGACTTTACAACAAAGGCTATAAAGAAAGATAAAGAAGGACACTATATAATGGTAAAAGGATTAATACAAGGAGAGGATATTACACTTATCAACAAATATGCACCCAACATAGGAGCGCCCAAATATATAAAACAAATACTAACAAACATAAAGGGAGAAATTAACAGGAATACAATAATAGCAGAGACTTTAACATCCCACTCACATCAATGGAAAGATCTATGAGACAGAAAATCAATAGGGCAACAGAGATCCTAAATGATACAACAGAATAGTTAGACTTAATTGATATTTTCAAGACATTAGGTCCAAAAAAGCAGAATGCACATTCTTTTCAAGTGTACATGGAGAATTCTCTAGGATTGACCTCATACTATGGCACAAATGAAGCCTCAACAAATTTAATAGTATAGAAATTATTTCAAGTATCTTTTCTGTCCACACAGCATGAAACTAGAAATCAGCCACAGTAAAAAAAAATGAGAAAAAAACAATTATATGGAGATTAAACAACATGCTACTAAAAAAACAAATGGGTAAACTATGAAATCAAAAAAGAAATTTCAAAATACCTTGGGGCAAATGACAATGAAAGCACAACCATACAAAATCTATTGGATGCAGCAACAGCAGTTCTCAGAGAGAAGCACTGGGTCAGCCAAAAAGTTCATTTGCTTTTAAGTAAAAACAAAAGACATATTTTTCATTTTCAAGATGACCTTTATTGAACAACGTATTCACTAACCAAATGAACTTTTTGGCCAACTCAATACAGAGTGATACAGGTCTTCTTTCAGAAACAAGAAAAATCTCAAACAACCTAACCCACCACCTAAAAGACTTAGAAAAAGAAGAACAAACAAAATCTAAAGTCAGCACAAAGGATGAGACAATAAAGATAAGAGAGGAAATAAATAAAATAGAGTTTAAAAAATCAGTAGAAAAAAATCAATATAACCAAGAGCTGGTTCTTTGAAAGGGCAAACAAAATTGAAAACCTCTGGCCAGGCACACCAAGAAGAAAAGAGAGAAGACAGAAATAAACAAATTAAGAAATGCAAGAGGGGAAATCACAAGTGATACAGCAGAAATACAAAAAACCATAAGAGAATACTATGAACAATTATATGCCAACAAATTTCACAATCTAGAGGAAATGGACAACTTTCTAGAAACATACAGCCCACCAAAACTGAATCAAGAAGCAGGTAACTTGAACAGACCAATCACTAGAAATGAAATAGAATCTCTAAAAAAAACCCCAAACAAACAAACAAAAACAACAACAACAAAAAAACCCTCCCTACAAACAAAGTCAAGGGCCAGATGGCTGGGTATTCTACCAAACATACAAAGAAGAACTTATACCACTCCTTCTCAAATTCTTCCAAAAGACTGAAGTGTAAGGAACACTCCCAAAAACATTCTCTGAAGCCACCATCACCCTTATACCAAAACCAAACAAAGATGCTACCAAAAAAAAAAAAAGTTACAGGCCAATATCTTTGATGAATACAAACACAAAATCCTCAACAAAATATTAGCAAACTGAATCCAACAACACATAAAAGAGGTCATATACCTTTGGATTCATCCCAGGGTCACAAGGATGGTTCAGCATACTCAAATCAATCAATGTGATACACCACATCAAAAAAAGAAAGGACAAAAACCACATGATCATCTCAATAAATGCAGAAAAAGCATTTGATAAAATTCAACATTCATGATAAAAACCCTTATGAAAGTGTGTATACAGGGAACATATCTCGACATAATAATAGCTATTTATGACAAGGGCTTAATTTCCAAAATATACAAATAGCTCAACAAAAACAAAAACAAACAACAACAAAAATACACAATCAAAACATGGGCAGAAGACGTAAACAGACATTTCTCCAAAGAAGACATACGGATGGCCAATAGGCACATGAAAACATTCTCAGCATTGCTAATTATTTGATAAAGGCAAATCAAAACTGCGATGAAGTACCACCTCACACACGTCAGAATAGCCATCATTAAAAAGTCTACAAATAACAAATGCTGGAGAGGTTGTGGAGAAAATGGAACCCTCTGACACTGTTGGTGGGAATGTAAGTTGGTGCAGCCACTGTGAAAAACCATATGGAGGTTTCTCAAAAAAACTAAAAATAAAGTTACCATGATCCAGCAATCTGACTTCTGGGCATATGCCCAGACAAAACTATAGTTTGAAAAGATACATGCATCCCTATATTCATAGCAGCACTATTTACAATAGCCAAGGCATGGAAACAACCTAAATGTCCATCGACAGATGAATGGATAAAGATGTGGCACATATATACAATGGAATATTACTCGGCTATCAAAAACAATGAAATAATACCATTTGCAGCAACATGGATGACCTAGAGATTATCATACTAAGTGAAGTAAATCAGAAAAAGACAAATACCATATGATATCCCTTATATATGGAATCTAAAATATGACACAAATGAACATATCTATGAAACAGAAACAGATTCACAGATTTAGAGAACAGAATTGTGGTTGCCAAGGGGGAGATGGGTTAGGGAGGGAAGGATTGGGAGTTTGAGATTAACAGAGATGAACTATTATATATAGGATGGATAAACAACAAGGTCCTACTCTATAGCACAGGGAACTATATTCAATATCCTGAGACAAACCATAATGGAGAAGAATATGAAAAAGAGTGTATCTATATATAACTGAGTCACTTTGTTGTACAGCAGAAATTAAAACAACATTGTAAATTAACTATACTTCAATAAATTTAAAAAAATCAATAGACCACAGACCCACTAAAGAACATAATCATAAATATATATTAAATTTTTATGCCATATTTGGCTATTTAAATTAACTTTTGTTTGCATATGGTGGCCTTACAAGTAGATAGAATAACATATACCGCCTATTAGTTCTCTTTCCATTCACCTCTTCTAGGAATGCATAATACATAGTGTTTATACATTTTGTTAAATCAATCATAAATATTTTGACCACTGAATATGCTCTCTAATGCCATACTTTAAGTTAGCAAGGATTCTACACTTCTTAAGTATCAATAATTAAGTTGTCCAGTACATAAAACTATTACCAGTTGTCCCATTCTCTTTTTAGAGACCTATTCACAAGTCTCTCAGTTTTAGTTTACAATAGTATGTTGCCCGAGTGAGGCCATATATTCCATATGGAACATCTGGGGAAAGAAAATAAACGTTCAGTTCTATTGAAATCAGGACTCATATAGTTCAGACTCAAAGTACTTTGGTTGAAACAAAATAGTCCAGTAATTAAAACATAAGTTTGAAAAATAAATAGTTCTTTGCACATATTTCTCAAACAGTGAAGGGGCTATATAGCCCTCATTTAAAAATCACATTCTTTTTGCATTTATCTCCTTTGTTCCTGGTGCCACTTTCTTCAGGACTTCCTTCCCCCACTCCAAAAATCCCTAACTAGCCCTAGACCGTGTACTTCTTGTCTTTCTATTGCTCCTTTTTTTTCCTTGCTACTCTACTGTAGTTTTATTTTCTTTTCCTTATTTTCTCAAAGTTATGTTCCCCTCCATTTAAAAAGAAGATAAAAGACATAGTATAGCAATGATAGAAAACTTCCAGGTGGGAGTGGGGTGGGGGCAAGGATAAGAAACAAAAGAGGCAAATTTGAACCTAGTCTGGATGTCAAAGAGGAAGAAAGACTGGGGACACTAATATGAGTATTACTGATCCATAACAAAACATGAACTTTTAAATTCTCTTAGAAATGTTCTCATTTGACTAAGGATTTTGGAATAGCATTGAGCAAATTTTTGGTAGCATTTAAGATTTACGAGTCTGGCTGGATCACATTTTGTAAACTTTTTTCACCTCACTGTCATTTGGTTCAAACTTTTCCCAGTTCAAAATAAATGATTCTTATCCTGCCTTTTGCTATCATAAGACTTTCTACCACCCAAGCTTCAGGGTACATATTCAATCCAAATGATTGAATTTAACCATTTTTGTGGCTAGGAAAAAAAAGACACTGGAAAATGGAGCAAGGAATAACTACAAAATATGTTGGCCTTGAGAGACAATGCAGAGATTATCTGGCCACCATATCTGGCTGGACTGAATCAGCCTGAAAGGGTCATTGTTCCTAAAACCTGGCATACTGGCTACATGTTATGTTTATTCTCCACTGGACAAAAGCATTTCAATTGCCTAGGACTACTATGATTTCACTGACCAGGCAGTAGTTTATCACTGGGTAATGTTTATCTTCAGCTGTAAAATCTTTTAGAAACCTTAGTACATAGCTCTTTTCGTAGACAAACACAGACACACTTTCTGGGTTCAGAAGATTGTCTAGGCCCAGGCCCATATTCTACCAAGAATAACCCCTTTTTCATTCCTATGTCTCCTGATACTAGGCTTGATAAAGACCCATCCTCTTCCAATCCAGAGTCTACCATATTTTTTTTGTGTGTTAGGCTAAATAACACTTCTTGCTCAGGAAAACTCCACAACATATTTGTATGAAATAGCCTGCATACATAACTGCCACTCTTATCATAAATTCAAAATATTAATCCATCTTTGAATCATTGAGGATTATCTCAATTTATTGGGCAACATTATGTACTTAATAAGTATTGGTTGAACTGAGCAGAACTGAATTACAAAAAGAAGGTAGCCCATGGAAATATTTTTTACTTTATTGACTAATAAAAAATAAGAATAGGTTTTTTGCATTCTTCCCAATGGTTCATAGACTTTGTGGAGGAGCAGGTACATATGCTATAAACTATCATCAAAGTGACAAGCACTGTAATATAGATTTGAACCTATAAACAATGTTCACTGAACACAGAGAGTAGAGAATGTTTCATATTGGGAAGTAGAAAACATAAGAATGTTTTATAATGAAAAGGACATTTGCAATTGGCCTTGAAGTTCGAGCTTTTTTCAGGCTAAGAGCACTTACAGTGGAGGTAGGATGCATGGAAAAGAGCTTTCAAGAGAGGAGGCAGTTTGAACAGGTATGAACATGTTAATGAGCATACTATGAAGAGATAACAATTTCAGAATGCTGCTGTCTGAAATGAATGAAATGACACACACTAAAGATGCTTCACAGCAACTGGGGCAAAAAAGGGGTTGGCAATTGTTGAATGAATCTGTGTGTTCAGTCACAAGTTTTGCTTCTTCTCCCCATACTCACCCCATTTTCTGGCTGTAAATTCTCAATATTTAATGAAGGACCAGTGACATTCCCTATATAGCTGTTTTTTGAAAACCTGGCTTAAGTTGAATCCTTGTAAAACCAGAAAAGGCATGGCAAATCACAAAGCCTTCTCTTAAAGAATACAGGGTTTGAAGCATGGAACTGAATTGGAATATAACACCTAGTTGAAAACTAGAGCACTGAAATAACTGGGATTTCAGCAAAAAGAAAGAGATTCAGTCAGTCATGTAAGCAAAATTAGATTTAAAAATAAGAAAGACTCAGGGAAGAAAGTTTTATTTAATATGTTTATGTTGACCCTAAAGAAGTATTTAATTATCTTTTTTTCAGGCTAGATACTTAAATTACATTATTTAAATGCCTCTAATAAGAGAAAATTAATTTTACTCTTTAGTTTCTTAGCCTATGAACTTTAAGGGATACAACACTTTTATGTTTACAATCAAGGCATTCTTGCACAGAGGTTTTATTTATCATATGTTGTTCCTTTGCATATTTCAATTTTATTGAAATAACTAAATATTCAGTGGAGAGACTTAGTATAGTTGTCTCAGACCCTTACCATCTAGAATTATATATTAAAATGAACAATTTATGCAGCTGATATTATCACTTAGCTTTCCTAATTCTGGTGCCTTTAAAGACCCAGAGTATATACAGTAGTAAAGTTTCTCTCTTTTCAGTCAGTTTACATTATTCTACTCAGTGTCCTTGGAAAATAAAGTGCCGCCTTTACGTGGATTTGAATGTGCACTCAGAATAGAAAATTGCATGTGTGTTTTGTGGAAATAAATAGCATACTGCAGTTAAGTACATTCCTTTGTTACCACGTTCCCCACATAAATACAAACACTCATTTTGTTTTAAAAAATCCCTTCATAAATGGATTTTTTACCTGTAGTGTAGACACAGGCAAGAACTGAATAAAAGATTTCTCCACAAAACATTCTTTATTCAAAAGCAGTAAGATATTAACATATACATAATTATTTTACCAAACTGATTTATGAGACTTTTGTTTTTATTCCAACTCCATGAACCTCGTGGAAATACTTTGCTTGATGTAGAGAAAAATTCTGATTTCATGCTTGGAAGAATTTTATCAAATATATATATAAACACAATATAGTTATTCTTGCTATTCATGTATATCATTAATACACATGCACATGCTTTCTCTCCTCACACATCCTGATCTAGCACCCAAAAGCTATTTTGTTTGAATTATTCCAGAGGACACTTTTTGTGCAATAAATGTAAACTTTGAACCCTGCTCCTTCAAATCAAACATTTAGTTTATAGCTACAAGAATCTCCTCCCCCCATATTAAAATAAAATAAAATAAGTGCATTGTAACAGTCACATATTTTCTAATTAACCACCTGGATTTAGTCACCCGGTTAAAGACTAGTTAATAAGAGCACAAGGCCTTTCCAAGTTTATGTGTGACTGAAACTTATACAAGTTCAATTTTGATGAAATAAATGGTTGAAAGCATGAGAAAATTGTGATGTTTAGATAGAGTAAGGATAACAAAAGTATTTGAATTTGTGTGAATGTAGCTTATGCTATTGTGCCCTGCTCACACCTACTAGGTCATTGGTTCCTAAAATGTAGTCTTGAGATGCCCTCCCCATCCTCAGCATCAGGTAGAAATTTATGAAAGTGCAAGTCCTTGTACTCCACCACAGACTTGCTGAATGAGAAGCTCTGAGTGTGGGGCCCAGCCATCTGTACTATAAGCCCTCAAACTGAGGTACTCTTAACATTTGAGAACCACTGCTTTAGTCCTACCATACAGACCACTGAATAGAGTTCCTGTATAAATTAATCATTTAGAGGACTTCCTGTGATTACCTCTTTAATAAAGTACTTGAACCCAAATCCCTGCTTAGCATCTGTTTTGGGGGCAACCCAAATTAAGACAATGAACTTACATTATGTCAAAACACACACACACACACACACGCAGACATACACACAATATAGTCCTAACAGCATGCTCTCACAACAGACTTATTGCTTTGAATTAAAATATATTTTCTTGTTTGTTTTCTTTTCCAAAATTATATTTTAAGGCCAGAGGATATCAGGTGTAATTTTTCTTAATATCTCCTGGGCCTAGGAAAGTGTCTGACAAATAATGGTTGCTCAAGGAATGTTTCTGAAATGAATGTATAAATGCATAAAATTGGTTTAAAAATATTTCTATTAATATTGATGATTGTCATATATCAAAGATTATAGCTGAATCAACAAATACTTAGATTTACTAGTAAACAGCTATAGACACCCAAAGTTAGTTAGGCACAACCTAATAAGAAACATATATAATTAGAGTGCCATTGAAGATTATGTAAAATACTTGTGAGAATTGACAGTGAACTGTGTGCGTAGGACTGCTGTCATCTGGTTTCTAGTTATGCATTTCTGTGTTTGAAAGGGAATGCTTTTTGTATTCGCATTAGAACATTTGTTGGTACAAATGTAAGTGTTTGAAGTATTTATAAAGTTATTTTTCACATAGGTACTGAGATTTCAAGTTTAAAATCATTTATTCCCATGGAGAGAAGACATAAATGAAAATATTACCAAACTCCCAATGTAGATGAAGGTCATGACAACATTGCTGTAAAAAATAAAGGAAAAAAAATAATTTGAAATTATTTTCCCTAAATGGGAAAGTCCCCATTGTTAGAAGCTACTTATCTCTGCAGTACAGTCTGTGTGGCACAAATCTCCATTTGCTACCTACTAGTTTTTAATTTTAATTTTAGCTTTAAATGGATATAGTAATTTATAGCTGGTATCCATAATGTCTCTCCTAGAGAGACACGTCTTAAGAAGAAAATATTATCTGTATTTATTATCTTGCATCAATTTTTCCTTGGTTATTGTAAACATTAAAGGAAAATATGTGGGCAGCATAATTATCATACTTAATTCTTTCCAGAAATACTGTATATTGAATTGGAAATTGGCTAGGGAACTTATTTAGGGAATTGCTAAAACTTGCGGAGTTCCACCAATGATATTTTAAGTGCATAAAATAAGTTGAAATGGAATTATTTTTAGTGAGACTTTAGAAGGTGTCTTATTTATTCCAGAGATAATATCCTAGACTAGATAATATCCTAGACTATTCTTTCATGGAGAATGAACATAAAGACACCAATGAGATTCTTATTTGGGGTGGATTAAATTTAATTCCTCACTCTTTTCAGTGTGTCTACAATTCCTTTGCATCATTCCTCAACTTGTTTTAACTTATTTTCCTTGCACTTTTAATAGAATGCATTTCTATCTACTGCTTTGAGTATCCTTCTCCATTGTTTCACCTGTAGAGAGGTTTTCACCTTATCCTAGATCCTTGAAATGACTTTGCCTTTCTGTTTTAAAAGCTATAGGGAAGTTGTTATGAAAGTTCAGCATTTATATTCTCAACATAACAACAACAGCAAACCAATAATTATGTGAGGTAAAGAAAGTGTTAATTAACCTCATCGTGGTAAAAATTTCTCAATATGAACATGTATCAAACCATCACATTGTACACCTTAAACTTACAATGTTATTCATAAATTACATCCTAAAGCTGTTAAAAAAGTCAGACAAAAAGCAATAGGATTTCAATCCTCCATTTCTTTTTTGGTGATTCTTCTAACCAAGATTAGAATATCTTGTTTACATTTACTTTCTCTGATAACCATAGCATATTGTTGATACTTCATAAATATTAAATAAAAAAATATCATAACTACAGGGTGAGAAAGCTGAATTACAAAGGAGTCTACATCAGTTCTTCCCTTCAAAAACAGAGCTCTACGGCAGTGAATTTTGCAAAGAGAAAAAAGCAGATAACAATTTTCTTAATTCCTCACTTGCTGGCCCACTTTCTTTTTCATTGGGGAGTATGAGTTTTTCCAATTTAGCACTTGTTATAAAAGATCATATTCTGAGTCCCAAACTGACCTGTAAGTTTTGAAGTGATGCATATTCTGAATTATTTTTCTTCTTCAACACAGAACCACTGAGGAAACATATCAAAAGATTGCAGTTAAGCAAAATAAAATTTGTCCTCAACTGGAAAAGAAATTATGTGATAAAAAACCTCTCCTTTGGTGGATCTACAGCAAATTAAAAACAAAGGTTTTGGTGTGCAATAGTTGATGATTTGTTGCCAAAAAAGGAAAGAAAAATTATCAGACCTCTCAACTGAGTAAAATAACAAATAGGACAAAGAAGTGTATGGAAGACTTACAAAGCACTTTTGGAATCTGGAGATGAGTAAAGTTACAGGTGAATATCAAAATGGTAGAAAATAAATCTCAGAGGACTGGCAGATAAATTTAATAAAGTAGCAGAAGATGAATCAATGTTTATCAAGTTAATCATCAGTTAATAAACCTTCTAAGAGTCATAGGCCAGATAAATTAATGTGGCAGACATGTCAAATTCAGAGCAGTGGGGATATCAACATCATTGACTACAAAGAAACTAAAAGGGAGATTATGCATTGTGAAAGGGACTGGACTCCATAAAGTGATATTTAGAATAATTAGTTCTCCATCATATAATATAACTGTTGTTTTATTTTGTTTTGTTTTCTTTCAACCCTTATTCTGGTGAAGACTTTGATGGAGAACAAAGTGTTAATTTAAGCTCTTTGCTATGGACAGGGGTTTGTTTTGTTTTGTTTTGTTTGTGAGTGTGACCAGTCTCTGGAGGGAGTGGAAAGGGTAACTACAAAATAACTTCATTCAAGTTATATCTAAGAGAAAACAAATTGGGACTTCTGAATAACTTGTTAGACAATAAGCAGATACTACTGTACTTGAGTTTGTTAATCTGTCTTTTTAGCTCTTGTAAACTTCTCTAAAGAACTAGAAGTTACAACCTATATACAGTAAA
Organism: Eschrichtius robustus; assembly: GCF_028021215.1. Lineage (NCBI taxonomy): Eukaryota > Metazoa > Chordata > Mammalia > Artiodactyla > Eschrichtiidae > Eschrichtius > Eschrichtius robustus. The sequence goes on from NC_090843.1 coordinate 34,996,331, forward strand.
GTGTTGGATGACTTAAATGAGTCAAATAAAACAGGTCAGATAATTTAGAACTAAGTCCACTTATAACTGCAAAAACCACAAACATCTGGAGACCAAACAATATGCTACTAAACAATGAATGGATCACTGAAGAAGTCAAAGAGGAAATCAAAAACCTGGAGGCAAATGAAAGGTAAAACACAATGATTCAAATCTATTTTTTTGTAGCAAAGAAGTTCTAAGAGGGAAGTTTATAGCGCTAAAAGACTACTTCAGGAAACAAGGAAAATCTCAAATAAACAACCTAAGTTTACACCTAAAGATACAAGAAAGAAGAACAAACAAAATACAAAGTTAGTTGAAGGAAATAAATCATAAAGATCAAAGCATAAATAAATAAAATACAGAACCTAGAAAGACAATAGAAAAGATCAGTGAAACTAAGAGCTCATTGTTTGAAAAGATAAACAAAATTGACAATATTTATCAGAGCCAACAAGAAATAAAAGAACGAGGACCCAAATCAACAAAATCAGAAATAAAAAGTAAAGTTACAATCTACATCACAGAAATACAAAATAATAATAAGACATTATTGAAAAAAATTATATACCAGTAAAATGGGCAACCTAGAAAAAATGGACAAATTCCTAGAAATGTATAATCTCCAAAGACTGAACCAAGAAGAAATAGGGAATATCAACAGACCAATTACCAGTAATGAAATTGAACCAGTAGTATAAAACTCCCAATAAAAGTGTCCAGGATCAGTCTTGCATCACCTTGATACCAAAATCAAGCAAAGAGACCACACAAAAAAGAAAATTACAGGATAATATGACTGATGAACATAGATGCAAAAATCCTCTACAAAATGTTAGCAAACTGAATTCAACAATACATTAAAATGATACTATGCCATGACCAAGTGGGATTTATCCCAGGGATATTCACAAATAAATCATATTAACAAACTGAGGTATAAAAATCATATGATAATCTCAATAGATGTAGAAAAATCTTTGGACAAAATTCAACATTCTTTTACAATAAAAACTCTCAATGCAGTGAGTATAGAGGGAATGTATCTCAACATTATAAAGGCTATTTACCAGTCCACAGTTAACATAATACTCAATGGTGAAAAGCTTGAAAGTGTTTCCTCTAAGATCAGTAACATGACAATACCCACTCTTGCCACTTTTATTCAACATAGTATTGGAAGTCCTAGCCACAGCAATCAGACAAGAAAAATTAATAAAAAGAATCCAAATTGGAAAGGAAGAAATAAAACTGTCATTTTTAGCAGATGACGTGATCCTATTCATAGAAAATCCCAAGGATACTACCAGAAAACGACTAGAACTCATCAATATATTTAGTAAAGTTACAGAATACAAAATTAATACACAGAAATCTGTTGCATGTCTAAACACTAACAACAAAAGATCAGAAAAGAAATTATGGGAATACTTAAGAATAAATCTAACTAAGGGGGTAAAAGACATATACTCAGAAAACTATAAGACACTGATGAAAGAAATTGAAGATGACATAAACATATGGAAAGATATAATATGCTCATGAATTAGAACATTTAATATTGTTAAAATGACCATGCTACCCCAAACAATCTACAGATTCAATGCAATCCCTATCAAAATACCAATGGCATTTTTCACAAAACTAGAGCAAAAAATTCTAAAAGTTTTGTGGAAACACTGAAGACCTCAAACAGCCAAAACAGTTGTAAGAAAGAACAAAGATGGAGGTATCACACTCCTTTATTTCAAACTGTAATACAAAGCTACAGTCATCAAAACAGAATGGTTCTGGCACAAAAGTGGACACATATATCATTGGAACAGAATAGAAAGCCCAGAAATAAACCAACACTCTTATGACCAATTAATCTATGACAAAAGTGGAAAGAATATACAATGGGGAAAAGACAGCCTCTGCAATAAATGATGCTGGGAAAACTGGACAGCTACATGCGAAAGGATCAGACTGGAATGCTCTCTCACACCATGCCCAAAAAGGATTCAAAACAGATTAAAGACTAAAATGTAAGATCTTAAACCATAAAACTTATAGAAGACAACATAGGTGGTATGTTATTTGACATTGGTCTTGGTAAATTATTTTGGGATGTCTCTCCTCAGACAAAGGAAACAAAAGCAAAAATAAACAAATGGGACTACATCAAACTAATAAGTTTTTCTACAACAAAGAAAGCTATCAGCAAACCAAAACGGCCACCTACTGATTGGGTGAAGATATATGCAAATAATATATATCTGATAAGTTATTAATATCCAAAATATCCAAAGAACTCATACAGCTCAACCTCAAAAAAGCAGACAATCTGAATCAAAAATGGGCAGAGGATCTGAGTAGATATTTTTTTCAAGGAAGATTACAGATGGCCAAAATGCACATGAAAAGATGTTCAACTTCATTAAATAACAAGGAAATGCAAATGAAAACAACAATGAGAGAACTATATGATCCAGCAATTCCACTCCTGAATATTTATCTGAATAAAACAAAAACACTAATTAGAAAAGATATATGCACACACATGTTCATTGCAGAATTATTTACAATAGCTAAGATATGGAAGCAACTGTGGTGCCCATCAATAAATGAATGGATAAAGAAGTAAATATATATATATATATATTTAAATAGAGTATTATTGCTCTCAAAAAGACAGCATAATAGAATGACCTTGAGCTCACCTCCTCTCACGAGCACACCAAAATCACAACTAACTGCTGAACAACCATCAATAAAAAGATTGGAACATACCAAAAAAGATATTCTACATCCAAAGATATAAAGAAGAAACCACAGTGAGGTGGAAGAAGGAGATCACTCACTATATAATCAAATCCCATAGCACCCTAGGTGGACAACTCACAAACTGGAGAATAATTATATCACATAAGTGCTCCCACAGGAGTGAGAGATCTGAGTCCCATATCAGTCTCCCCAGCCTGGAAATCTGGCATCAGGAGAAGAGCCCCCCAGATATTTGGCTTTGAAGGCCAACAGGGCTTGATTGCAAGAGGTCCATAGGACTGGGGGAAATAGAGACTCTACTCTTGGAGGGTTCACACAAAGTCTCATGTGCACTGGGACCCAGGGCAAAAGTAGTGACTTAATAAGAGTCTGGGCCAGACTTACCTGTGGGTCTTGGAGGGTTTCCTGGGGAGGCAGGGGTAACTGTGGCTCACTCTGGGGACAAGGACACTGGTGGCAGAGATATTAGGGAGTATTCATTGTCATGAGCTCTCCTGGAGGCTGATATTTTGGCACCAAGTACTGGCCCCACCCAACTGACTGTAAGCTCCAGTGCTGGGACGTCTCAGGCCAAACAATAAACAGGGTGGGAACACAGCCCCACCCAACAGCAGACAGGCTGCCTAAAAACTTCCTGAGTCCCACCCCCCTCTAGACACACCACACCCCTTGATGTGACCCTGCCCACCAAAGGGCCAAGACCCAGTTCCACCCAGCAGTGGGCAGACTCCAGAAGCAACAAAATTACAGTCTCACAGACTAAGGAAATGTGTCAGCAAACAGGACAGAATTTACCCTAGGACTAGCTGGTCCCTGGCCTTCGGGTAAAAAGAAGGGAGTGTACTGCTTGGACACATAGGACATCCCCTACAGAGGGCCACTTATCAAAGATCAAGAAACATAACTAACCCACATACATAAAAACACAAATTGGAATTTAGACAAAATGAGACTGCAGAGGAATATGTTTCAGACATAGGAACAGGATAAAACCTCAGAAGAACAAAAAGTGAAGTGAAGATAGGCTATCTATACAAGAAAGGTTTTAGAGTACTGATCATAAAGATGATTGAAGAATTCGGGAAAGGAATGGATGCACAAAGGGAGAAGTTACAAGAAGTTTTAAACAAAGAGTTAGAAAATATAAAGAACAACCAAACACAGGAGAAAAATACAATAACTGAAATGAAAAATACACTAGAAGGAATCGATAGCAAGATAAATGATGCAGAAGAACTGAAGGCAGAAGTGAGCTGGAAGACAGAGTAAAGAAAATCACCCCTGTGGAATGGAATAAAGAAAAAAATGAGAAGAAATGAAGACAGTTTACGAGACCTCTGGGACAACATTAAATGAACCAACATTTGAATTATAGTGGCTCCAGAAGGAGAAGAGAGAGCGAAAAGACCTGAGAAAGCATTTGAAGAAATAAGTGCTGAAAACCTCCCTAACATGGGAAAGAAAACAGAAACTCAAGTTTAGGAAGCACAGAGTCCCATACAGGATTAACCCAAGGAGGAACACACAGAGACATGTAGTAATCAAACTGACAAAAATAAAGATAGAGAGAAATATTAAAAGCAACAAGGGAAAAGCAACAAATAAATTACAAGGGAATCCCGATAAAGTTATCAGCTGATTTTTCAGCAGAAACTCTGAAGTTCAGAAGGGAGTGGCATGATATATTTAAAGTGGTGAAAGGGAAGAACGTACAAGCAAGAATACTCTATTCAGCAAGGTTCTTCTTCAGATATGACAGAGAAATAAAAAGCTTTACAGACAAACAATGGTTAAAAGAATTTAGCAATACCAAACCACCTTTACAACAAATGCTAAGGGAACTTCTCTAGGTGGAAAAGTAAAGGACACAACTAGAAATAGGAAAATTATGAAATGGGCAAACTCACCAGTATAGGCAAACATACAGTAAATGTAGGAAATCATCCACACACAAATATGATACAAAACCAGTACATGAGAGGAGAAGAATACAAATCCAGGATATTTGAAGTGCATTTGAAATTAAGAGATCAGCAACTTAAAACAATCTTGTATATATATAACTTATATCAAAACCTCATAGTAACTGAACAGCAAAAAACTATACATACACTCAAAAAGAAAAAGGAAGCCAACACGACACTAAATATCATCATCAAATCACAAGAGAAGAAAACAAAAGAGGAAAGGAAGGAAAAAAGACCTACAAAAACAAATCCAAAACTACTAACAAAATGGCAATAAAAACATACTTATAAATAATTACCTTAAATGTAAATGGGTTAAATGCTCCAAACAAAGCACAGAGACTGACTGAATGGATATAAAAACAAGACCCATATGTGTACTGTCTACAAGAGACCCCTGTTTGGAAAATTAATAAAGTAGTCTTGTTCAGGCTTCAGAGGCAGAAGCAGGCTTCTGACTGAACTGTGACCTTGCCTGGACTGCACACCTAACAATTGCTGCTAGCAAGTCAAACTGTGCTTATGATAAGAAAGGGAGTCAGTCTTAGAATTTCTTGAGCCCTGGGGACCAGACCAGTCCCCCAGGGTCTGGAAAATCTTGTGACTCACATGGTGAAATTAACAGCACTGTTACAATTGAACCAGACCTGCATTTTTGCCTGCAAACTAGTATCAGTTTGAGGCCAGGAATTATAAACAGAGGCCCCAAGAATTCCAATCTGAAGTCTCACCCATGGGGTGGATGCACTGCCCAGGACCCTTACCAATTGGGTCACCAGATTGCTGTCACTTGGGACTTCCCAACTGCTGTTTGGAACTGGAAGTAGGTGTCGGCCCAATTTGGTGATGTATACCCTATTATGTTTCTCTAATATTCCTTTCCTTCTAATGATTGTATATTAAAATTAAGTTAAATCACCTTTCATAAAAGAATTGATTAAAGCTGTCTATTTGTGTGAGATTAGTGGTTATTTTGCCAGCAAATCCAATGAACCTTAAAAGCAAAAGCAGGCTTTCAGCAAAACAACCCTCTTCAGACCTAGGCACACATACAGACTGAAAATGAGGGGATAGAAAAAGGTATTCCATGCAAATGGAAATCAAAAGAAATCTGGAGTAGCAAGACTCATATCAGCAAAAATAGACTTCAAAGTAAAGATTTACAAGAGACAAAGAAAGACACCACATAATGATCAAGGGATCAATTCAAGAAGAAGATATAACAACTGTAAACATATATGCACCCAACACAGAGGCACCTCAATATATAAGGCAAGTGCTAACAACCACAAAAGGAGAAATTAACAGTAACACAATAATAGTGAGGGACTTTAACGTCCCACTAACACACAGAACATCCAGAGAGAAAATCAATAAGGAAACACAAGCTTTAAAAGACACATTAGACCAGATAGACTTAATTGATATTTATGGGACTCTCCATACAAAAGCAGCAGAATACACTTTCTTCTCGAGTGCACATGGAACGTTCTCCAAGATAGATCACATCTTGGGTCACAAATCAAGCCTCAGTAAATTTAAGGAAGTGGAAGTCATATCAAGCATCTTTTCCTATGCTATGAGATTAGAAATAAAGTATAGGAATAAAAACTGTGAAAAAGAACAAGCACATGGAGGCTAAACAATATGTTATTGAATAACCAATGGATCACTAAAGAAATCAAAGAGGAACTCAAGAATACCCAGAGAAAATGACAATAAAAACATGACAATCCAAAATCTATGGGGCACAGCAAAAGCAGTTCTAAGAGGGAAGTTTATTGCAATACAATCTTACCTCAGGAAACAAGAAAAATCTCAAATAAACAACCTAACCTTACACCTAAAGCAGCTAGAGGAATAAGAACAAACAAAATGCAAATTTAGTAAAAGAAACTATAAAGATCACAGCAGAAATAAATGAAATAGACAAAGAAAACAGTAGCAAAGATCAGTGTATCTAAAAGCTGGTTCTTTGAGAAGTTAAACAAAATTGAAAAACCTTTAGCCAGACCTATCAGAAAAAAAGGGAGACAATTCAAGTCAATAAAATTAGAAATGAAAAAGAAGTTACAACGGACACCACAGAAATATAAAGGATCATAAGAGAATACGACAAGCAACTATATGCCAAAAAAGAAAAAAGAAAAAGAAAAGAAAAGAAAGAAAAGGACAACCTAGAAGAAATGGACAAATTCTTGGAAAGGTACAACCTTCCAAGACTGGAACAGGAAGAAAGAGAAAATATTAACAAAACAATCACAAGTAATGAAATTGAAACTGTGATTAAACAGCATCCAATAAACAAATGTCCAGGACCAGCTGGCTTCACAGGACAATTCTATCAAACATTTAAAGAAGAGTTAACATCTATCTTTCCAAAACTATTCCAAAAAATTGCAGAGGAAGGAATACTCCCAAACTCATTCTGTGAGGCCATCCTCATCCTGATCCCAAAACCAGGCAAAGATACCATGAAGAAAGAAAATTACAGACCAATATCACTGATGAACATAGACACAAAAATCCTCAACAAAATACTAGCGATCAAAATACAACAATACATTAAAAGGATCCTACACTATGATCAAGTGTGATTTATCCCAGAGATGCAAGGATTTTTCAATATTTGCAAATCAATCATTGTGATACATCACATTAAATAATTGAAGAATAAACACCATATGATCATCTCAATAGATGCAGAAAAAGCTTTTGACAAAATTCAATACTCACTTATGATTAAAAACTCTCCAGGAAGTGGGCATTGAAGGAACCTACCTCAAAATAATAAAGGCCATATATGACAAATCCACCACTAACATCATGTTCAATGGTGAAAAGCTGAAAGCATTTCCTCTAAAATCAGGAACAAGACAAGGATGTCCACTCTCGCTACTTTTACTCCACATAGTTTTGGATGTCCTAGCCACAACAATCAGAGAAGAAAAATACACAAAAAGAATACAAATTGGAAATGAAGAAGTAAAACTGTCACTGTTTGAAGGTTGCATTTTAGTATACATAGAAAATCCTACAGATGCTGCCAGAGAACTTCTGGAGCTCATTAATGAATTTGGTAAAATTGCAGGTTACAAAATTAATACACAGAAATTTGTTGCATTTCTATATACTAACAATGAAAGATCAGAAAGAGAAATTAATGAAACAATCCCATTTATGATTGCATCAAAAAGAATCGAATACGTAGGAATCAACCTACCTAGGGAGGCAAAATACCTGTAATCCTAAACTATAAGATGCTGATAAAAGAAATCAAAGATGACACAAACAGATAAAAAGCTACACTGTGTCCATGGATTAGAAGAATCAATGTTGTCAAAATGACTGTCCTACCCAAGGCAATCTATAGATTCAGTACAATCCCTATCAAGTTATCAATGGCATGTTTCACAGAACTAGAACAAAAAAGTTTTAAAGAGGGAAGAGATATGGGAACATATGTATATGTATAACTGATTCACTTTGTTATAAAGCAGAAACTAACACACCATTGTAAAGAAATTATACTACAATAAAGATGTTAAAAAAAAATTGTGTGGAAAAACAAAAGACCCTGAATAGCCAAAGCCATCTTGAGAAAGAAAAACAGAGCTGGAGGAATCAGGCTCCCTGACTTCAGACTATACAACAAAGATAGTCATCAAAACAGTATGGCACTAGCACAAAAACAGACATATAGATCAATAGAACAGGATAGAAAACCCAGAAATAAACCCACGTACCCATGGGCAATTAATCTAGGAGAAAAGAGGCAAGGATATACAATGGAGAAAAGACACTTCTTTCAATAAATGGTGCTGGGAAAACTGGACAGCTACACGTAAATAATGAAATTAGAACATTCTCTAACACTATATACAAAAAAAAAAATCTCAAAATGGATTAAAGACTTAAATGGAAAACAGGATAGTATAAAACTCCTAAAGGAAAACTTAGACAGAGCTCACTCTGACAAATTGCAACAATATCTTTTTGGATCTGTCTCCTAGAGTAATGAAAATAAAAATAAAAATGAACTATGTTATCTAATTAAACTTAAAAGCTTTTGCATACCAAAGGAAATCATATGCAAAACAAAAGACAACCTATAAAATGGGAGAAAACATTTGAAAATGATGCAACCAACAAGGGATTAATCTCCAAAATATACAAATAGCTCATCTACCTCAATATCAAAAAAGAAACACCCCAATAAAAAAATGGGCAAAAGACCTAAATAGACATTTCTCCAATGAAGACATACAGATGGCCAACAGGCACATGAAAGATACTCAACATTGCTAATTATTAGAGACAGGCAAATCAAAACTACAATGAGGTATCACCTCACACGGGTCAGAATGGCCACCATTCAAAAGTCTACAAATAATAAATGCTGGAGAGGGTGTGGAGAAAAAGGAACCCTCCAACACTGTTTATGGCAATGTAAATTGGTACAGCCACTTTGGAGAACAGTATGGACCTTCCTTAAAAAACTAGAAATAGTGTTACGTATGATCCTGCAATCCCTCTCCTGGGCATATATTTGAACAAAACCATAATTTGAAAATATACATGCACACCAATGTTCACTACAACACTATTTACAATAGCCAACACCTGGAAGATACCCAAATGTCCAGATGAATGAGTAAAGAAAATGGGATATAAATACATATATGTATATATGTGTATATATATATACATATATATATATATATATACACACATATATATATGATGGAATATTACTTAGCTATAAAAAGTATGAAATAATGCCATTTGCAGCAGCATGGATGGACCTAGAGATTATCTTACTAAGTGAACCATGTCAGACAGAGAAAGACAAATATCATATGATATATTATGATACACATGGGGAATCTAAAAAAAAACAGAAAACAAACTAACTTACTTCCAAAACAGAAAGAAATCACAGACATAGAAAACAAACTTGTGGTTTCCAAAGTGGAAATGAGGTTAGTGATAAATTAAGAGGCTTGGATTAACATATACACACTACTATATATAAAATATTTAGATAACCAACAAAGGCCTACTATATAGCACAGAGAACTATATTAAATATTTTGTAATAACCTATAAGGAAAGAGAATCTGAATCACTATATATATAACTGAATCACTTCGTTGAACACCTGAAAGTAACACAACATTGTAAATGAACCATAATTTTAAAAAAAAGAAATAAAAAGGATTTCCTAAGCCATAAAAAGGGATGAAATCTTGTCACTTGAAACAATATGGATGGATCTAGAGGGTATTATGCTAAGTGAATAAGTCAGACAGAGAAAGACAAATACTGCATGACAAATACTCATATGTACAATAAAAAAAAATTAACCAACTTGACAAAACATAAACAGAGTTATAGAGAAAAAATGTGTGGTTGCCAGATGGGTGGGGAGTTGGGGAGGAAAGAAATAGGTGAAGGAGGTTAAGAGGTACAAACTTCCAGTTGCAAAACAAATGAGTTATGTGTATGAAATGTACAGTGTGGGGAATAGAGTCAGTAACTATGTAATATCTTTGGATGTTATAATATGATAACTAGTCTTATCATGGTGATTAGTTTCAAATGTATAGAAATATCAATCACTATTTTGTGTAACAGGAACTAATAGAGTGTTTGGGTCAGTTATACTTTTAAAACAAACTCATAGAAGAAGAGATCAGATTTGTGGCTTACAGAGATGGGATGTGAGGAGGAGGTGGAATTAGGTGAAGGAAGTAAAAAGGTACAAACTTCCAGTTATAAGTACTAGGGATGTGATGTACAACATGATAAATATAGTTCACACTGCTGTGTGTTATATATAAAAGTGGTTAAGAGAGTAAATCCTAACATTTCTCATCACAAGAAAAAAAATTTCTCTTTCTTTAACTTTGTTTCTGTATGAGGTGATGGATCTTCACTAAACCTATTGTGATAATCACTTCATACTGTATGTAAATCAAATCATTATTTTGTACACCTTAAACTTACACCTTACTGTATGTCAATTATACCTCAATAAACATGAAATAAATAAGTAAATAAACAAACAAATATAAATTAGGAACACTGAAAAAATCTATTATTAAATTCAGATATTATCTTTTTGTATCAAAAAACCCCGAGGTTCACCTAAGAAAATCCACTTATGTAACTGTTAGGGCTCACGACAGGCCATGCCAAAATATGCCACAATGGTATGTTGAATATTTTGAATTAAAGTTACTTAAGAATCTGACAATGCAAGAGGGTACTTTGACCCTCCTTTCTGTCTCTCTAAAAGCATGAAATAAATCTTTCTCGTGAAAGGTGAAATCCCTGCATTTGGAGATGGAAGGACACCCTCATCATCAGATATAGGGAATCAGAGTGAGCAGACTGTATAAACAAATTTGTTACTTCTTTATTTTATTACCCCAAGTCCAAAATCTCTTTAGATTCTTCACTATTTGAGCACCCAAAGCCCAAGTTTCTTTGTCCTGTCAATTCCTCACACATTTATTTATTTATTATTACTCTTTGTCTAAAAAGTATAAAAGTCACCCTACCTACTTCTTAAGTCCTATTTCTATGAGACCTTGGTGGGCACGAATTAAAATTTGTTTTGTTTTTTTTTTTCTGTTAGTCTTTCTTGTATCAATTTTCTTGTTAGTTCAGCCACAAGCACTCAAGAAAGGCAAAGAAACAAATTTTTCCCTCTCAACATGTCTAGATAATAAGTATTTTATCAAAATTATTCACTTTTTAATCATCCTTTACTGAAATTTTACTCCTGTAAACACAATAAAAGACAGTCTCTGAAGCATTAAAGAAGACAAAGGGACTGCAAGTAGCTGGAAGGATCTGGGTTACATAAAATTTGAACAAGAAGCTTGAACAGAATTTTAGAGACATTCTCACTATCTAATATCCCCTTTGTTATTCCCACTTATGAATAGATCCAATGCTTAGAAAAATCTTGACTGCCTAACTGCATTGTTCAGGGAATATTTAACTTGTTTCTTCTTTTTATTAATAGAAGACATATAACAAATATTGGAGATAGTCAGTTTTCCCCCAGTGAATAGGTATAATTCTACGCCAAAGCAAAGGAACCAAATGTTTTAATTAGTTTGCACAACCTGATCTTGAATAAACATGCACTTTTCATTCGCTTCTTGGACATTTTCAAAATTTCTTAAGACCATATATAAGATTACTATGCTCTAGGAAATTAGGGACTCAGATAACCCCAGCAATAAAGAGATCTTTGGACCCCTGAGAACAATTGATAAGTAGCTACAGTTGCAACAACAGTGAAGCCCAACAAAAATCATCCTTAATTAGGTTTTTATTGAATTACAGAATACAACTTATTTTGCTAATAAACAGAGTATATTTTAATATGTTTGGCATTTTATTGTTCTACTTACCTTTTAGTTTTTCAATTTTATTTTATTAAGCTCTGATATTTTTATCCTCCAAAACAATTACCTCTCTTCCTAGGGTACAGCCCCAGAAGCAATTACTTCTTTAAACAGCTTTGACTCATTAATCCCTTCCTCTTCCACTTTGCTATCAAGTGGAGGGGAACTTCCCACCCACTTGTACAGCATAATACAAACATCAGAATAAGTTTCTGTTGATTTCTTCACCTTACCTTTTAAATTAAAAAAATTAATAGAACTTATTATTTTAGAAAATTTAGAAAAATATAACAGATTTACAGAGATTTCCCATATAATCATACCCCACCCCCATGTGTATCTTCTCCCATTACCAACATTCCCCACCATAGTGGTATATTTGTTACAATTGATAAATTTACATTGACACATTATTAGCACTCAGTTTTGAAAGTTTACATTAGGGTTCACCCTTGGTGTAATACATTCTATGAATTTGGACAAATTTATAATGATGTGTACCCACCATTACACTATCATAAAAACTAGTTTGATGGCTCTAAAAATTCTCTATGGTCCACTTATTCTTCCCTCACCCCACCATAACTCTTGGCAACTACTCATCTAATTTATTTATTTATTTGTTTGTTTGTTTGTTTATTTATTTGTTTATTTATTTGTTTATTTATTTATTTATCTGTCTCCATATTTTTGCCTTTTCCAGAGTTAAAATCATACAGTCTGTAATCTTTTCAGATTGGCCTTTTTCACTTAGTGCCATGCATTTAAGTTTTCATCATAACATTACATGGCTTGATAGCTTTGTTTTAAGTGCTGAATAATATTCCATTGTCAGGGTTTATTAGATTTTTACCTATTCTCCTTGTGAAGGGTATCTTGATTGCTTCAAAGTTTGGCAATTATCAATAAAGCTAATATAAACATCTATGTGCCAGACCATTCAGATGACCAAAATATATTTCTCATATATATTTGGTCTTTGTTCTTGTTCCTAGCTCACAGCTCCCAAACCTTTGGAATTTCCTGAGCAATGAGAGCAATGGCAACATCTTTTGTGATAATATTTGGTCTCAAGGGTTAGAACTTTTATTCCCACTCCCTGATTTCTGGGAGGGGAGAGGGGCTGGAGGTTGAATCAATCACAAATAGCCAATGATTTAATCAATAATGCCTATTAATGAAACCTCCATAAAAGACCAAAGGAGGAGGTTTAAAGAGCTTCCAACTTAGGGAAGCAGAAGTCTTTCACATTACCACCATGCCCTGTAGGCCACAAACTCCATGAGGAGAGAAGCTGCTTTGTTCTCTTCATCTGGCTATTGATTTAAATTCTTTAATAATTTTTTTGTAATAAACCAGTAATCTAGTGGGTTTCCTGATTCCTGTGAGCCACTCTAGTAAATTAATCAAACCCAAAGAAGGGTTGTGGGACCCTCCAATTGGTAGCCAGTTGGTCAGGAGCACAGGTAACAACCTGGTCTTGTGACTGGCATCTAAAGTGGAGGGCAGTCTGTGAGACTGAGCCCTTAACCAGTGGAATCTGATGATATCTCTTGATAGGTAGTGTCAGAATTAAATTGAATTGTAGGACACCTAACTGGTATAGGAGAACCGCTTGGTGAAAACTCCTACATACACACACACACACCCACACACACACATTGAAAATTGAATTGGGGTACAGAACACTTTTAGCTGTATTATATGATAGTTCTATTTTTAATTTTTTGAGGAACCTCCATACAGTTTTCCATAGTGTTGTAAAAATTTGCCTTTCCATTACTGATGCACAAGCGTTCTTTTTTCACCACATCCTAACCAACACTTGTTATCTCTTGCCTTTTTAAAGTAGCTATGCTAACAGGTGATAGGTAATATCTCATTGTGTTTTTGATTTGCATTTCCCTGATGATTAGTGATGTTGAGTAATTTTTCAAATCTGGGCAATTTGTATGTATTCTTTGGAAAAAATGGCTATTCATTTCCTCTGGCATTTTAAATTTACTTATTTTTATTTATTTTTGGCATGTTGGGTCTTTGTTGCTGCACGTGGGCCTTCTCTAGTGGAGGCAAGTGGGGGCCACTCTTTGTTGAGGTGCGTGGGCCTCTCATTGCAGTGGCTTCTCTTGTTGTGGAACACGGGCTCCAGAGTACAGGATCAGCAGTTGTGGGGCACGGGCTTAGATGCTCCACGGCACGTGGGATCTTCCCAGATGAGGACCCAAACCCATGTCCCCTGCATTGGCAGGTGGACCCCCAACCACTGCGCCACCAGGGAAGCCCCCTATGGCATTTTAAAATCAGATTATTTTGTTTGGATTTGAGTTACATGAGTTCCATATATATTTTGGATATATTTTTGATATCTATTTGCAGATACATGCTTTGCAAACATTTTCTCCCATTCATAGGTTGCCTTTTTACTTCTTAGTTGTTTGTGCAGAAATTTTTTTTTTTTTTTTTTTTTTTTTTAGTTTGATATAGTCCCCCTTGTTTATTTTGTTTTTGTTGCCTTTACTTTTGGTGCCATAGCCCAAAGACTCATTGCCAGTACCAAAGTCAAGGAGATTTCTCTCTTTTTTATTCTAGAAGTTTTACACTCTCAAGTCTTATATTGAGATCTTTACTCTACTGAAAATTAATATTTTAGTGGCATAAGGTAGGAATTTAATTTTATTGTTTTGTATGTGATTATCCACTTTTCTCTACACCACTTATTGAAGAGACTATCCTTTCCCCATTGAGTAAACTTGACTCCACTGTCAAATATTACTTGACTATATATGAGAGGGTTTATTTTTGAGCTCTCCATTCTGTTCCATTGGTCTATGCAGGGTCTTTTGTGGTTCCACACCAATTTTAGGATTTTTTTTCTGTTTCAGTGAAAAATGACACTGGAATTTTTGATAAGTATTGCATTGAATCTATAGATGGCTTTGGGTAGTATTTTAACAATATTATTAAACATTTTAACAATATTTTTAACAATAATTTTAACAATATTATTTCTTCCAATTCATGAACACAAGTTATATTTATTTCCATTTATTTGTGTCTTTTTCTTTTTCAGTTATTTTACTGTTAGTGTATAGAAATGCAACTGATTTCTATAAATTGATTTTCAATCCTGCAATTTTAAAATTTGTTTATTAGTACTCATTTTTCTGGTGGAATCTTTAGGGTTTCTATATATAAGATCATATCATCTGCAAGCAAAGACAATTTCATTTCTTTTTTTCCAATTCAGATGTGTTTTATTTCTTTTTCTTGCCTAATTGCTCTGGCTAGGACTTCTGGTACTATGTTGAATACAAGAGGTCTGGGATCACCCTTTTATTTTCCCTGATCTCAGAGAAAAAAATTTAACCTTTCACCATTGAGTATGATGTTAATTGGTTGCCATACTCAGCCTTTATTAAGCTGAATTATTTTCCTTCTCCCTTCAATTTGTTGAGAGTTTTTAATCAGGAAAGGAGGTTTAATTTTATAAACTGATTTTTCTGCATTTATTGCAATAATCATAATTTTTTTAAATCTCTCATTCTATTAATTTAGTGTATTATATTTATTGATTTGTGTATATTGAGCCATCCTTGCATTCTTGGGATAAATCCTACTCAATCATGGTATATAATTCTTTTAATTCACTGTTGAATTTGGCTGACTAATATTTTATTGAGAATTTTTGCAACTACATTCATCAAGTATATTGGCCTATAGTTTTCTTTTCTTGTATTGTCCTTATCTGACTTTAATATCAAGATTATGCTGGCCTTATAAAATGAGTTTTAGTGTAAAAAAATGTTCTAATTTATTTATTTACCTGTAGGTGTCCAACTTTCTCAACATCACTTTTTGAAGAGACTGTCTTTTCTCCATTGTATATTCTTGTTTCCTTTGTTGTAGATTAATGGACCATAAGTGTGTGGGTTTATTTCTAGACTCTCTAGTCTGTTTCATTCATCTATGTACCCAGTTTTGCTCCAGTACCATACTGTTTTGGTTACTGTAGCTTTGTAGTATAGTTTGAAGTCAGAGAGTGTGAATACTCCAGCTCTATTCTTCTTCCTCAAGATTGTTTTGGCTATTTGAGGTATTTTGTGTTTCCAAACAAATTTTAAAATTATTGATTCTAGTTCTCAGAAAAATGCTATGGAACACTCCTCAGCCATAAAAAAGAATGAAATTTTGCCATTTGCAACAACATGGATAAACTTGGAGAGCATCATACTAAGTGAAATAAGTCAGACAAAGAAATACAAACACTGTATGATATCACTTATATGTGAAATCTAAAAAATACAACAAACTAGGAAAGATAACAAAAAAGAAACAGACTCACAGATGTAGAAAACAAACTAGTGGTTACCAGTGGGAAGAGGGAAGTGGGGAGAAACAATGTTGGGGTAAGGGATTAATAGGTACACACTATTATGTATAAAATAAGCTACAAGTGTATATTATACAATATAGGAAATATAGGCAACATTTTATAGTAACAGTAAATGGAGTATAACCTTTAAAAATTTTGAATCATTATATTGTACACTTGTAACATATTATGCTGTACATCAACTCTACTTCAATTGAAAAAAAGACTTGTTTTGTGACCTGTCATATGCTATATCTGGAGAATGCTTTGTGTGTATTTGACAAGAATGTGTATTCTGCCTCTGTTGGATGTAATGTTCTTCTGTTTATATCTGTTAGGTTAATTTGATCTAAAGTATAGTTCAAGTCCAACATTTCCTTATTGATTTTTCTGTCGATGAGTTGTTCATTGTTGAAAGTGAGGTATTGAAGTAGGAAAAATTATGAGCTGAAAAGGTCTCTCTTGGTCCTGAACTATGTCACCTTGGAAAAAGTTTGATGTGGGTAAAGTCAAACTTTTCTTCTAACCATCTCCAATGTATCTAAACTCATGCTTGTTTGCTGCAACAGTGTGCTGAAACTTCTCCATTGGAAACCTAGACTTCCAGAAAGGCTCTTTTTTTCTGTAGGTGATTGTCTGAGGCAGGGTTCTCCAGGGGCTCTTGGACTATGGCTTAGAGAACCTGGAGCTAGTTCATGGACCACTTCATGGTCAACAGCTAGAACCAACGTCTGTAAGCCTATTACTCAATGTGCAGGTGGGTGAGGCTCCTGCTGGATCCTTTGGCATATGGTGCTGGATCCCGCAGCTCCCACAAAGACATTTGAGTCTGTGAATAGATGCCAAATTTTTGTTGTTGGGGGGGGTCATGAACAAGGATGTCTTATTCAGCTCTATCTTTGATGTCCCTTCTCTCCATTTTTTAAGTTCTTCTTTGATTTTATTCATTAGGGTTAAGTGTTGTTTTCCTCAAAAAATCTTATACATATTTTGTTACACCTGACTATTTCATTTTCAAGAATGCTAATGTAAATGATATTGTGTTTTTAATTTCAAATTCCACTTGTTCTTTTTTGGTATATAGGGAAACAATTGGCTTTTGTATATTAACCTTGTATTCTGCAACCTTTCTATAAGGTTTTGTGGGAACTTAAAAGCAGAGAAGTTAGATGGATTTTGATAGTTGTATAGCTTATTACTGTAGTAAGCATTATAAATACAAAATAATTTAGTTCTTCCCTTCTTTCTGTCCAAATGACAAACATAGCAATGTAAACCTATAAAAGACATTCTTTCAAAATTTTACAACAGTGAAATCCTACTTATGATTATTTTATTTATGATTATTTTATGATTACTAATTATTATGTAGAACACTTAAATCATTTTGGATGCTATCATTGTTTTTAACATACATCTATGGGAATTTCCAGGGTAAGAACTATAATTTAGATAAGTATGGTCAGTGCCATCACTTTATCCACCCCTGCCCCAAATCACCCAAATTGTTAAATGAGAAAGGTTCATAGTCAATTAACTATGAGGTTTATAAGGCTAACTCTGTCAGACTAATTATTTTCTAAACAATATCTACAAACTGGGAATTCCCTGGTGGTTCAATGGTTAGGACTCAGTGCTTTCACTGCTGTGGCCCAGGTTCAATCCCTGGTCAGGGAAGTATGATCCCACAAGCCACGTGGCATGGCCAAAAGAAAAAGAAATCTACAAACAGTTCCTATATCAACATGTCCTACGAAGTTAGGATTATCTCATGGAAGATATTGTAGTCTGTTAGTTAAAACTCGGTGTGTGTTTGTGTGTGTGTTTCCTTAAATCAAGGGGGCAGAATAAAATAGTATAATGATAAAAAAATAGTGTGATGTGGAAATATTTAAAATTAGTCTTATATCCTGGCTCTGCCATATGCTTGCTGCATGACTTTGGGCTAATTCCTTATTTTAAGTGTCATTTCCATAGTCTTTAAATCAGTTTCCACATAGTTCTTACTTAACTTACAAAATTGTTGTGAGAATTAAATAAATTAATACTGTTCAGTTGCTTAGTACAGTGCTTGCCACATTATCAACATGCAGTGATGGTTAAGCAAAAGTGTTACTACAAAATCCCAACATCAACAACATCAAAATTACCTAGTCATAAAGTTAAGAAATACAGAGTTTACCTTACATCTCTAAACTCTTCTGAAGAACACAAAGGAAGATTTTAAGACATGAAGAGAAGGATCATATTCCTATAAGGAAAGGCTCAATAATGTAAAGTTGTGAGTTATCCCCAAATTCATTTAAAAATCTATCAACATTGTTTATTTTTAAGTATTAAAAAATCATTTTAAACTTTATCAAAAAAAATAAATATGAGCTTTCCTTTATAAAATCATCCAAGATAATTGTTAGAAATTGTTTTAATTCATTCAGGCTGCTATAACAGAATACCATAGACAGAGTGTCTTATAAACAGTAGTAAATTATTTCTCAGAGTTCTGAAGGCTGGGAAGTCCAAGGTCAAGGGCTGGTAGATTTGGTGTCTGGTGTGGAACCACCTCTTAGTTGGTTGTCTTTTCACAGTGTCCTCACATGATGGAAGCAGCAAGGGAGCATCTCAGGCCTCTTTTATAAAGGCACTAATCACATTCATGAGGATTCTACCCTCATGGCCAAATCAACTCCCTAAAACCCCACCTCCTAATACCATCACCTTAGGAGTTAGAATTTCAACATGTGAATTTTGGGAAGACTCAAACATTTAGACCATAGCAGAAATGTAATTAAAATGTGTTACTGGAGGATTAAATAAGAACTTTGTGTCAAAGTACATAGTAAAAGGGAAGAGTAGTCCCAGGAATGGCAAGAAGTATAAGTCTTACTCCCTAGCAGAGGGCCCAACATTGGTAATTCACATTCATAACTCTCACAACCCCTTTACAAATACTCTGAATTCAGTGGATAAGAACACTTAGAATGTCACAACAGAATGAAACAAGCCCGAGGACTGTGTTCATATCAGAATTCCCTGTTTTACACACATTTGCCTTAAGCCATAGCTTTTTTGACCTATCATGTTTCCTTTTGCCACTGATCAAATCAACTAAGAGCAAATCAACAAACACTCATTTCCATTTTTCCTCCAACTTACCTTTGGTTCTTTAGGTCTAAAAATGTTGGGGAGAGAAGGGTGGGGATGAAGGAGTAATAAAGCTGCTCTTTAATAAACCAGGAGGCACTATTTAGTGTCAGGTTCCACCTTAAGTGTCCTTTGATTTAAAAACCATCATCATCATAAAAAAATACAATTGTAAGGGAAAAGTTAAAGAAAGTTAATTAGACGTTTGAAATTAAAATCAATACCATTAACTTATAACTAAACATAGCTGATTACTGATTCAACCATCTCTCCAAGATTTTAAAGGATAGTGATGAATTATAAAAGACCTGAAACCGTAAAGAGGGAGCAAATAGGAAAAAAATACAACAAATGCTAGACACAAATATATTTCTGGAAGACAAAAGTCATTGTTTCTCCTTATAGATTAAGAAAATCAAGACATAATAGTCAAAAAGTGGAAGCAACACAAGTGTCCATCAACACATGAATGGATATCATGAATGGATATATCATATTATTACAATAGAATAGAATACAATAGACTATTATTCAGCCTTTAGAAAGCAAGGAAATTCTGACACATGCTACAACATGGATGAACCTTGACAACATTATGTTAAATGAAATGAACCAGTCACAAAAGGACAAATATTGTATGATTCCACTCATATTAAGTACCTAGAGTATTCAGACTCATAG
This sequence comes from Eschrichtius robustus, assembly GCF_028021215.1. NCBI lineage: Eukaryota > Metazoa > Chordata > Mammalia > Artiodactyla > Eschrichtiidae > Eschrichtius > Eschrichtius robustus. Next base: position 35,016,703 of record NC_090843.1, read on the forward strand.
GAACAGAAAATAGAATGGGGGTTGCTAGGGACTAAGGGGAGGTGGAAATTAGAACTTTGTGTTCAATGGATACAAAATTTTAGTTGGAGAAGTTGAAAAAGTTCTGAAGGTGGATGATAGTGATGGTTGCACAAAAATGTGAATGTACTTAATACACTTAAAATGGTTGAAATTTTATGTTAATTATTAACAGAAATTTTATGTTAGTAAATTTTGTTATATTATCACAATAAAAAATCAGTAGGTATGAATCTCAATTCACAGACTCTGAAGTTCAAGAAATTTATCTTTATTTCTATTTCAAGCCCTAATGAACTAAAGTGACAAAATATTTGTCTCAATTACTTAATCTTACCTGCCCCTTTCCCTCCTTTTGTGCAAGTGTCCTGGGAAAGGAATCTCACATAGGATCAAGTTTCTCAGGATGTTAGTACCTACCTTGTCATCAACTGATCTGCTAAGACATTGTCTACTGAGATATCTATTAATCCAGGACCATGCAAATTCCAGTTAAGAAATCCCCTTTTTTCCCATGTAAAACTGACTTAAAATACTGTCTATGAGTCTGGATATAGCTGGGATCTTGTTGCCTACCTAGGGAAGATCCAGGGCCCACAAGCAGGTTCTAAACCTTCTCAGCATTTTAAGTTCCCTAAACATCTCTAGTCTCTTGCTCCCTCTCTTAGGCCCATGAAACTTTCATTACCTCTTCTCCATTTTTTCCCCCTTTTCTAACACTGAAGAAATCCTTTTTTCAATCTGAATAGTAGTGGGTGATATTTAGTAAAGCTCTGTGGAAAGGTCTTTTTTTCTGCCTCTTGTTTTCCCCAAACATTTGTGTAGTCTCTGGTCTATAAATGTTTAAACATTTGGAATTTAAAAGTTAGAGCCTACTAGGCTTTTTTATGGTTTATATTGTGACTATCCTTTTCCAAGATAAGGAGCACAGAATGGAACATCTGAAAAGGAGTGGAAATGGAGGAGGGAGAAGGAATGGAAAAAACAACTAACATATAAATAACATCATTCAACTATGCAAAACAGTTAAGTGTTATTAAGAGCCATCTTTGCATTCGTTAAATGCAAAGTAACCATTCCACAGTGTTCAGAGGTCTGGAGCTGCAGAAGTTTTCATGCAATACCTAAAGGCTAGGCAGCTATGTGTATCCTGGCTACCCAGAAACATTCTTCTCTTGCTCATCCTCTTTCCTTTCCTTCCCTTTACACTGCTCTACTTTCTTTGGTATTCTCTCCCTTGTGTGCTCTGTGCAAAATAGTAAAAATAAAAGAGTAATTTTAAAAAGGTATAAATTCTAACAAAAAACGGTAGTAGGCTTCTTTGGGAAAGTAATGCAAAAAAATCATTCTCTCTATGATAACATATGTGGAACATGTATGGGTAGAGTACTGAGCCAGAGTTTTATAATATTTAAAACTCCCAAGAATTCTTTCACATAAAGTGAATAGCCTTATTTTATGGAAGAAGAAACAATGCCTGTGCAATTAAAAATGTTGGGCACTTTTATTCCAGTCATTCAGCTATTAAGTGACATAGCATTCCAGAGCAGACCTTTGTCCTCAAATCCCATACTTCTGAGGGAATTCTTTGCTCCCATTCACTAACACTCACAGTGTCATAAGTTTGTATAACATTTCATGCCTCTGAAAACATTTGGAAAATTTCTCCAGGAACACAGCTGTCAAATCTAATAGCCAGGACAAAGTCTCCTGACAGCCTCCAGAACAGTTGCTTTCCCAAAGGGAGACAACTTGCTGTTTTTCTCACAGCACTCTTGTCCATAAAGTGGTTTACAGATCTCTGTTATGGCTTAACCCTTCAAGGGAGTTGGGTTCATGTTCTATTCAAGTGTGTGTGTGTGTGTGTGTGTATACACATGGTTTGCAGGAATCAGTTGGCAAACAGAAAAGATGTAGATTGGTGATTGGCAGACAAAGATCAATAACTGAAACTGGATAAACTGACATCAAACAAACCTTACATACCATGTTTTGCTTTTACATCCTTGACATTGCTACTTCTTACACTGTTTTCAGCATTCTGTTGACTTCCTTATGTCATTTTGCTCTAAATTAAAATGTATGGGAAGAAATGAGAAGTCATTTTGTTACAAGTTCAATTATTGTTATTCTCTTCCTTTGACAAGTCCTGATTTGCTTTCCAACACTATCACATATGGTTTAGTTTATTTTCTGTCAATTTTCTCACTTTAAATAAGTTAAAATCTCTTTTATATCGGGGTATTGATTTTGCTCTTTAAAAGGATTCTCTATTCCATTATCCTTCCTGATCAATTCAGATCATTTTGCATGAGAAATTTTCCCTTTTCCTTACCACACAAAATGTCTTTGTTTTTATTTCACATTACTCTATATGTCATTTGCGGAGCATTTAATTATATCCCCAGAATTTATTTTGAAAGGTGTTGATTTTCTCTAAAAAAGTCAGGCCACATGACAATTTCAACTTCTTTTTTAAATGTGTGTTTTTGCTTATTTATTGAACGCATATTTGTATTACCAGACATCATAGACAGTGCTGAGGTTAAAATAATAATAATCATTATTAATTAAAGTGAAATTTAAGATAATGAATATTATTATAACAATGTATATTAAGTTGTCACCAAATGCTAGGCAGTATGCAAAAGGGCTTTATGACTCTTTAAGTATAATAATAAACATTTATTGAATGTTTGTGTCCTGCAGAATTTCTATGTAGTTTATATAAAGTACATACATTATTCTCAGAAACACTCTATAATATAGGTACTCTAAATTATTTCCATTTTCAGATGAGAAGCTAAGGCAAAGAAGAAATTAATGATTTGATCAAAGCTAGTAAGTGGCAGAGCCAGGATTCTAAGTCTCTTAATCACTACACTTTTTTGTAGGTATTGTTATTATTGTCATTGTATATTTTGATTTACTACTTAGAAAGAAAATAAAAGATCAAAGTCCACCATAGAAAACACTTAAATCCCCATTTACCTACAAATTTACCTAGAAAGTTACATCTCTCTTTCCCAGCATCTACTTTAGTAGGTATGACAAAAGAAAGCCTCAAGAGTATTTAGTGAGTTGCCTCCAACCTCATAGCCCTTTTAAAATATCACAGTTTTTGGATAGGTTGAAGGACTCAAATAGGAGTAAGAAGCTCAGTTTTACATATTTTTTTCCTAATTTTGTCTTAAAGTGGTATCTTAACTACTATTTAATAACATTTGCTTTTACAAGTTCCTCCTGACTGATATCACAGATACTATATTAGGTTTTGCTATAATGATTATGACTTTGTCACCTGTCCTAGCTAATTTAATATTTTTAAATAGCCCTTGAAATAGTTCTTTCTGGAGTTTTTCAAACCCTGTTAGACAATTACTTGATGATAGGGAATCTTATTTTGTCTCTGTTTCACCATTATCCTTTAGTGTCTTTCTCAGAGTAGGAACTCAGTAAGTGCTTGTTGAAATGAATTAAAAGAAATTCACCTCCAATAATAGTTAATGGTTCACAAAATTACTATCACACATTTCTTAAACTGTAAGTTAGTTCAGAGGTTTGACGGCCTGGGCAGATAGTTGAGAAATTTAGTTCTCTTCAGATTTGATTGAGTTTCTTATCATGTCTTCCTATTTAAAAAAAAATTAACTATCAATACTTTCTATTGAATTTACATATGATAAAATGTGCATATCTTAAGTGCAGAGCTTACTGAGATTTTACTAATGTATATTCCCCTCTAATCATCATCTCAAATCATGATTTACAATATTTCCATAATCAGAGAAACTTTATTTGTGCCCCTTTACTCAGTCTGTCACCACCACTCCAACAGGACTAGAAGCATTCACTAATTTGATTTCTATCGTCATGAATTTGATTTTCCTATTCTAAAACTTCACATAAATGCAGTTGTATGACAGGTACTCATTGGTGTAAAACTTTTTTTTGTTTTAGTTCAGCATTATATTTTTTAAATTAATTTCTGCTGCTGTATGTTAATTTTAAAGATCTTATTGAATTTATTCAACAATCCATGAATTGGGCAGCATACGATGTAAGAAATAGAAAGGAGATTCAAGGAGCTGTACAAAGTGAGGAGAATTTTATAGGTAGAAATGGGTGGGACAAGGAAATTACTAGCAAAGTGTAGATTGTGGCGAGGTCACCTTCATTTAGGGGACTGCGGGGGTGGAGGTCTATCAGGTAGATTACCTCATTCGTTTTGATTAGGTAACGCCAGAATGACTAGTTTAAAGTTCCACTCCTGGGAGAGGCCAAAACTAATAACGTTAATAAGTCTTGGTTTGGTGTTTTGGACTCACGCAAGTGACTCAATTTGGAGCCTCTTGTCTTTTTTTAAACTTACATTGCAGACTAGTATTCCATTATAACATATTATACTACAATATGTTTATTAATTCTCCTTGTTTTGAACATTCCAGTTGTTTCCAGAATTTTCCCATGGTGTATAAATCTCTTATGATTTTTCTAAAACAAATCTTTATGGAGACATACATTATCATCTTTCCTGAGTAAATGCGTGGTAATAGAATTACTGAGTCATATTATAGGTGTGTTTAACTATAAGAAAATAGAATTGTCAAATAATTTTTTAAAGAGTTGTAATATTTTGTACTCTCAAAAATGATGGATCAGAGTTTCAGTTGCTTCACATTCTAACATTTCTTATTGTTAATTTTTTTTAAACCATTCCTGTGGGTTTGATGCACTATCTCTTAAGGGTTTACACTGTGGCCAATAACAGTGTATATTATTTTATGTGATTTTGGTCCTTCCTGTGTCTTCTTTTGTGAAGTATTTATTCAATACTTTTTTCTTAATATTTGTCTTTAACATTGATTTGTATGAGTCTTCACACATTCTGCATGCATATTCTTTGTTGGATATATGTATTGTAATTTTTTCCCCCCAGTCTGTGGTTTGCCTTTTCATTTTCTAAATGGTTATTTGAAGAACAGAAGCTTTGCATTTTGATGAAGAGGTTACTTTTTTAATTTATTTTTTTATTTTTATTTGTTTATACAATATATAGAGCACATCAAAAAATAAATAAATTATAAAAAATGAAAAATTAGATATGTTTTAAAAAAATGGCAAAGCTTGTAGCTATTTCATGCCATTAAACCTGTATATTATGTTAGACATAGCACTTGCATGGAACTTCGAGTCTCCTGTGAACCAAAGCAAAGAGAAAATTTAATAGCTCACGGTGACTATTAGACAAGGAGAAATATGAGATAAGCAGAGTTATTTCTGATAATGAAACTTATAGAAAATTCTTCACAATGGACTTTCATAAAGATGATACTGTAGTACTGCAGTGAGGAGTATTTGCAACAACACTCTTTTACTAAATAGAATAACCAGTTGAACCATTATATTCATTCCCCATTGTCTTTTGCTTGCTCTGTGCCTTTGGAGGCTGGTCTCCTTGGGCTCCCTCTATGGGACGTTGTCGCACTTTAAGAGAAACCAACAAGAGACCTTGGGCAGAGGAGAAGTAATTCATGGTGTTTATTCATCCTGCTCTCACCATGCAGGGCTGATGGTTTCAGCAGTGGTTACATTTCTCCATCTCAGGCAAGAGGTCCTGTTGGGTTGGTTTCTCCCACAGTCACAGCTCTTATATGGTTCTGGTAAAAGCATTCTTTCTCTTGCTTCTTCAGATCTAGTGATGCATTGCTATACTTTGTTGGTTCTTTTAACCCTGCCAACTGTTAATCATTCCTTCTCCAGGCTCTCTTCCATTAGCCTTTGAGTTTACCATTTCTTTCCTGCCAGAAATAAGAGCCAGCCTATAAAATTCTTTCTTGTAATGTCCTTCAGAATATGGTAAAACCACAATGGCAAGGGTAATTCACCAAAAACAATTCTTCAGTGTTGTGTGTGGATCTCTGATACTTTGCATTAATCCATGGACATAATTTACATTATCTCTAAAAAATGACTTGACTCCTGTTTTTCAAAATAAAATACAAATACAAATAAAACACAGAGCAATATTCCACAGTTTCAGAAGCCACAGAGCAAACAAACCTTATCCCAAATGCTGTTTTCTCTCAAATGTATGTGTTTTTTTTTAAATTTTTTTATTTTGCCAGATATGTGTAGAAATAAGTTATTTTTATATTTTCATGTTGGAACAATATTGGGCTTATTTTTGCCTGTTGGTTATTGTTGTTATAATTCAGAGAGGGTTACTGGAAATCTTTGTGGGTTCATGCTATCTGGAACCTGATTATCATTTTGATGACAAGCATGTTGGATTGGAGTCCTCCATGGCCAACTAGCAGAAAGAAGTAGTTTCTTGAGAAGTCTTATGAGACCTGAAGAGGAAAATTTTCTTAAGCTTCAAGTATTTGAATATTTAACTCTCATGATTTAAATGCACATAATAAGAAGTATATGTGTACATGAGATGTGTATATTATTTATTAGAGCAATGGCTTGAATCTAATTTACAGTTGACTGTTAATCTGAAGTTTAATGTAGCATTTTGGTCCTTATTTTTCTTCACCAGCTGCACTCCTTCATGACACTGTTTCCCATGGAAATCAGTCCTTGGGTCACAATTTGGAGTGGCAACTTCAGCAAAAATGTGACAACACTTTCTTACAAATCTTCTTAAAGAAATTGTTAGTTTGCCTGCTTTTAATTTTTTCTCCACATTCTTCTCTTCTTCTCATTTAAATGAGTTTCTCATGAGTAAGAGCAATACAACTATCTATCATATAATATTAATGCTTCATTACCAACCTCCTTTAGTACTTCTATTATTTTTTCTAGGACTGCCATGATAAGTACCACAGACTGAGTGGTTTAAATAATAGAAATTTATTGTCTCACAGTTCTGAGTCTAAAAGACTCCAGAGTCTTTGGCAAGGCCATTCTTTGTCTGCAGATACTAGGAAAGAATATGTTCCAGGCCTCTCTCCTTGGCCATGACAGTATAACTCCAGTCTTAACATGGGTTCTTCCTGTGTGCGTCTGTGTCCAAGTTTCCCCTTTTTATAAGTAATAGTGGATTAGAGGCCCACCTTATATCATTATGATCTTATCTTAACTAATTATATCTGCAATAACACTATTTCCAAATAAGGTCACATTCTGAGGTACTGGGAGTTTGAACTTCAACACATAAATTTTAGGGGGATACAATTCAACTCATAACAGTAGTATACCAATTAAAATAATTTTCTTTATACCACCTGTTCAGATGCAACACATACACTAATACAATACTATTTGTATATTATTTGTTTTTGTTAGTTTTGAATGAATATATTGTGATTCATTTTAAAAATCAATGTTTTATTATTAACAAATTGAAGGATAAAAACCATGTGATAATTTCAACAGATGCAGAAAAAGCTTTTGACAAAATTCAACATCCATTTATGATAAAAACTCTCCAGAATGTGGGCATAGAGGGAACTTACATCAACATAATAAAAGCTATATATGACAAACCCACAGCTAACATCATTCTCAATGGTGAAAAATTGAAAGCATTTCCTCTAAGATCAGAAACAAGACAAGGTTGCCCACTCTCACCAGTATAATTCAACATAGATTTGGAAGTTTTAGCCATGGCAATCAGAGAAGAAAAGAAGTAAAAGAAATCCAAATTGGAAAAGAAGAAATAAAATTGTCACTGTTTGCAGATGCCATGATAATATACATAGAAAATCCTAAAGATGCTACCAGAAAACTACTAGAGCTAATCAATGAATTTGGTAAAGTAGCAGGATACAAAATTAATGCACAGAAATCTCTGGCATTCCTATACACTAATGATAAAAAATCTGAAAGAGAAATTAAGGAAACACTCCCATTTACCATTGCAACAAAAAGAATAAAATACCTAGGAATAAACCTACCTAAGGAAGCAAAAGACCAGTATGCAGAAAACTATAAGACGCTGATGAAAGAAATCAAAGATGATACAAACAGATGGAAAGATTGGTAGAATCAACATCGTGAAAATGACCATAATACACAAAGCAATCTACAGATTCAGTGCAATCCCTATCAAATTACCACTGGCATTTTTCACAGGACTAGAACAAAAAATTTTACAATTTGTGTGGAAACACAAAAGACCCCGAATAGCCAAAGCAATCTTGAGAAACAAAAATGGAGTTGGAGGAATCAGGCTCCCTGACGTCAGACTATACTACAAAGCTACAGTAATCAAGACAGTATGGTACTGGCACAAAAACAGAAATATAGATCAATGGAACAGGATAGAAAGTCCAGAGATAAATGCACACACATATGGTCACCTTATCTTGAAAAAGGAGGCAAGAATATACAATGGAGAAAAGACAGCCTTTTCAATACATGGTGCTGGGAAAACTGGACAGCTACATGTAAAAGAATGAAAGTAGAACATTTCCTAACACCATACTCAAAAATAAATTGAAAATGGATCAAAGACCTAAATGGAAAGCCAGACACTATAAAACTCTTAGTGGAAAACATAAGCAGGAAACTCTATGGCATAAGTCACATCAAGATCCTTTTTGACTTACCTCTTAGCTTAATGGAAATAAAATCAAAAATAAACAAATGGGAGCTAATGAAACTTAGAAGCTGGTGCACAGCAAAGGAAACCATAAAAAAATGAAAAGACAACCCTCAGAATAGGAGAAAATATTTGCAAATGAAGCAAATGACAAAGGATTAGTTTCCAAAATATACGAGCAGCTCATGCACCTCAATATCAAAACAAACAACCTAATCCAAAAATGGGTGGAAGACCTAAATAGACATTTCTCCGAAGTAGACATACAGATCGCCAACAAACACATGAAAAGATGCTCAACATCACTAATCTTTAGAGAAATGCAAATCCAAACTACAATGAGATATCACCTCACACTGGTCAGAATGGCCATCATCAAAAAATCTACAAATAATAAATGCTGGAGATGGTGTGGAGAAAAGGGAACCCTCCTCCACTGTTGGTGGGAATGTGAATTGATAAGCCACTGTGGAGAACAGTATGGAGGTTCCCTAAAAAATTAAAAATAGAACTACCATATGACCCAGCAATCCCACTACTGGGCATACACCCTAAGAAAACCATAATTCAAAAAGAGACATGTACCACAATGCTCGTTGCAGCATGATTTAGAATAGCCAGGACATGGAAGTAGCCTAAATGTCCATAAACAGATGAATGGATAAAGAAGATGTGGCACATATATACAATGGATTATTACTCACCATAAAAAGCAACAAAATTGAGTTATTTGTAATGAGATGGATGGACCTAGAGTCTGTCATACCAAGAGAGGTAAGTCAGAAAGAGAAAAACAAACACTGTATGCTAACCCACATATATGGAATCTGAAAAAAACAGTACTGATGAACCTAGTGGCAGGGCAGGAATAAACACGCAGACATAGAGAACGGACTTGAGGACACTGTGGGGGAAGGGGAAGCTGGGACGAAGTGAGAGAGTAGAATTGACATATATACACCACCAAATGTAAAATGGATGGCTAGTGGGAAGCTGCTGCATAACACAGGGAGATCAGCTCGATGCTTTGTGACGACCTAGAGGGGTAGGATAGGGAGGGTGGGAGGGACACTCAAGAGGGAGGGGATATAGGGATATACGTATCCATATAGCTGATTCACTTTGTGTACAACAGAAACTAACACAACATTGTAAAGCAATTTTACTCCAATAAAAATATAAAAAAAACTTTCAAAGGCATTCTAAAAAATCAATGTTTTATAATAGAAATATTTTAATGAGAAGATAATTTAGATTTATTTTAATATTTGATAACACTATCTGTTTTTGAAACATATAAGTAGAAATGGAGATATTAGGTTTTTGGTAGCATAAAATTTAGTTACCTGCAATTTGCTTCAAGAAGCAATTAGCAAAAAAAAAAAAAAAAAGAAACCATTAGCTATATCAAACACATTATTTGTATACATGGTACAACATCAATTTCTACTATCTTAAGTTCCTACTGAAGAATAATTTGAGACTACAGGAAGATTTAATACCTTTTTTAAGTAATTAGGTTACTAGAAATAATTTAATAGTTCAGCACACAAAATGGCATCATTCTGGTTTGAAAGAGTGTCTGATATTATCCCTAAAGTTTTAGCTGTACATTTTTATTTTTTTATTTTTGTTTATTTATTTATTTTTCAAATTTTGTTCTAATGTGAGAGTAGGTAATTTCAGTTTTTTTTTTTTTTTTACTAAACTGGTAACCATATCTTTATTTTATTTTACTTTTTACTTTTTTTAAAAAAACATTTTTATTGGAGTATAATTGCTTTACAATGGTGTGTTAGTTTCTGCTTTATAACAAAGTGAATCAGTTATACATATACGTATATCACCATATCTCTTCCCTCTTGCGTCTCCCTCTCTCCTACCCTCCCTATCCCACCCTTCTAGCTGGTCACAAAGCACCGAGCTGATGTCCCTGTGCTATGCAGCTGCTTCCCACTAGCTATCTATTTTACATTTGATAGTGTATATATGTCCATATATACACTACCACTCTCTCACTTTGTCCCAGATTCCCCTTCCCCCTTCCTGTGTCCTGAAGTCCATTCTCTAGTAGGTCTGCATCTTTATTCCTGTCTTGCCCCTAGGTTCTTCATGACCATTTTTTTTTTTCTATCAAACTCTTAGAAGAAAACATAGGCAGAACACTCTATGACATAAATCACAGCAATATCCTTTTTCACCCACCTCCTAGAGAAATAGAAATAAAAACAAAAATAAACAAATGGGACCTAATGAAACGTAAAAGCTTTTGCATAGCAAAGGAAACCATAAACAAGATGAAAAGACTACAAGCAGCTCAAGCAGCTCAAGCAGCTACAAGCAGCTACAAGCAGCTCAAGCAGAGGGTGACTTCTCACTACAAGCAGCTCAAGCAGTTCAAGCAGCTCAATATCAAAAAATCCACAAGCAGCTAAAGCAGCTCAATATCAGAAAAACAAGCAACCCAGTCCAAAAATGGGCAGAAGACCTAAATAGACATTTCTCCAAAGAAGATATACAGATGGCCAACAAACACATGAAAGAATGCTCAACATCATTAACCATTAGAGAAATGCAGATCAAAACTACAATGAGATATCATCTCACACCAGTTAGAATGGCCATCATCAAAAAATCTACAAACAATAAACGCTGGAGAGGGTGTGGAGAAAAGGGAACCCTCATACACTGTAGCTGTATCATTTTTAGAAACTGTCAAGGACTTAGCTGCCTTTGAAGAAATTCTGAGCATAAGTTAAACAAAATTCCATGATCTCTTTGATTTTCTATTATAAAACTCATGGTAATATGAGTTTTCTGGGAAAAATAAAGAAAAAAAAGTATAATCTAGGTCACTACAATCTCTTACCTTTTGATTTTTTTACTGAGTTAGCTAACGCAATGGTTGCATATTTATTGTTGTATTTACTTTTTTTGAACATATTTTAAAATAATGGTCACTTTATTGACTTTTTAGAAAACAGATCATTTAATAAGAATTCCAGCAATACAGATGTGCAAGAAAAGAACAAAAAAAAAAAGAAAGAAAGTAAAGAAAGGATGAAAGAAAGTAGATAGATGATAGATAGATGATAGATAGATAGATAGATAGATAGATAGATAGATAGATAGATAGATAGATAGATAAGCAAGCAAGAAAGAAAGATATGGAGAAGAAACCATTGTACTTAGTGACTAATTAGACAAAGTAACAATTTAAAAATGAGAAGCAAAAGCCAATGTTAAGCTCTCGATTAGCACCATTCCTTTTCATTTTGGAAAGGACAGTGATTTGTCATCTTTGTCATTATAAGGATAGACCTTTACTCTCCAGGTAAAGATTTACCTTCCCCACTCACAGCAATTCTGCCATCATTATCTGTGGATTGCAGAATGCATTATTCATTGAAGTACAATATTGTTGATCATCAGAAAATGCATTTTATGGGAAAAAAAGTGAAGCAAAATGTTCATTTCATAGAAACCACTGATCTTCTCTGATGTCTTATTATCTAGAGAGAGCTGGCTTGGTAGAATAGTAAAATGGTCTGCTAAAGGATAAATTGGGGTACCATCTTGGAGGTAGCACTCTATGAGGTTGGGGTTCTATCATGGGATGTAAGTTTTCAATCAATAGTTATCATATGGTAACATCTAAACCTGAATGCTTAGTTGGGAAACAACAGGTATAAGTGATATTGACACCATCACTACTACACCTATAACCTACTTAAATAATTCTTGCTTTCTATCTCAACAAAGTTGGCCTGAGTGGGTTAGAAACCCTAGTCTCAAGATAGAAATATTTCTGCTTCATAACATTGTTCTGTTAAATAAGGAGCTAAGACCTGGCCTTTGGACTCTTTCCTAGATATTTTGGATTCTTCAGACAACAGAGATGTAGGAGTTTGAGTAATTTATTTGAGAGAATTTGGGTTGCTGTCATATAATGAGAGCAAAGAAGACTATGTCTGGAAACTCTATGGAAACACTAGATTGCCCCTTACTACTCTTCCCATTGTATTTGAACACTGGAAAATTGCAGTACTCTAGATTCCTAGGACTAAGGATCTAGACTTCACAGTTGCTTTGTTCTGAATATTTGTGACCCCCACCCCCAATTCATAAGTTAAAACCTAATTCCCATTATGATGATATTAGGAAGTGGAGTTTTAGGAAGTAATTAAGCCATGAAGGCAGAACCCTCATGAATGAGATTAACGCCCTTATAAAAAAGACCCCAGAGAGAGTCCTTGTCCTTTCTAACACGTGGTACACAGTGAGAAGTCACCCTCTGCGAACCCAGACACATGTCCTTAGCAGACACAGAATCTGCCAGCAACTTGATCTTGGATTTTCCAACCTCCAGAATTGTGAGAAATAAATTTCTGCTGTTTCTAAGCCAACAGATCTATAATCTATGGTACTTTGTTATAACAGCTCAAACAGGCTATGACAATAGTATTAAAATTTTGATAAAGAATGCACCAAGTAAATAATCCTTCTAGAAAAGATGCTGTCAGAAGGTATCAACATGTAATGAGTGGTTGGAGAAGGAAGCCTGATTATCAAATTAAGCTCTGGGATCATATATAGAACAGATATGGAGATAGGGACTGTAATAGCTACATTTTAGATTAACGTTTTTGTTTCCTTCTTTTTTTCCTGTTTAATTATTTAAAGGGTTCTAATAATGAAAAAGGTCTTTAGTTGCAGTTCAAAGTATGAAAAAAATGATACTGTCTGTGATGATACAGTAAGTGATGAGACTTTGGGTACCCTCATCTGGACAAAAGACAAAAGTGGACGCTAAAGGTCAAAGTGTGGACTGTTCTGCACATTTTCTGTTTGCCTCTCTAGACAAAATCTTCTCCACCCTTCTCTGTTCCTGAAAGACTCACTTGTCTGGATAGCATCAATGAGCTTCTTTCCCTCTGCCTCCCTGTTGGATTCAGTCAATGGAAGACAGCAGCAGAATCCCAAAGGAAGCAGAAGAGTGAGGATGGGACTGTCCTGGTTCCTCCCTGATAGAAGTTGACTATGTCTCTCTTCTAAAAGTTACACTACTATCAGGTGGTCATCCTTTTCAGTAATTCCTCCCTCCTTTTGCCTCCTTCAGATCTAATATCCTTCCATTCTCCTTTTCCTCCTCTCCTCTCTCATTGTTTTTATTTAACTCTGGCTGTATCTTTATAAATAATGTCTTTCTAAACTCCTCTCAATTACTCCTATTCTACTGTGCCCTTTGTTTCTTTCCAGGATCCCCCACAGATACAATATGCGAGCTATCAAAGGCCTTAAATCTCATCTCTTCTCTTTGCATTTAGTTTCTATCAAAATCTATATAGAAACAAATGTTTCTGCATTTGTGATATGTTTACCTGGCAAACAGAATATATACATTCTGGGTTCAAATCATAAGGTTGCCTCCTTTTAGCCGAAGAAATCAGAGGCTGCCTTTGGCAAATAGTGTTGAAAATAATGTTCTTACAATGCTGCAGGAAGGAAATCAATGCTCAATTCTCACATTTTATTCCAAGTCCAACAAGATATTTTCTTATAGTCATGAAGGGCTTGCAAAAACACTGCAACACCTCCCCTTCTGTTTATTTAGTTAACTCATGGCTCCGATGCTGCTTATATGATGCATGTATCTCCAATAAAAAAAATAAATACTGTGCTAAATACAGTTTAACCGATTTTTATTTTTATGTGCATTAATTTAACAGTGTTAAAAGATAAACTGAGGCATAATAAACATTTTGAGAGCCTATTTGAGCAAAAATTGATTCGAATCAGGCAGCATTCAATGTAACAGATAGAAAGATGCTCCAAAGGAGCTGTGTAAAATGAAAAGACTTTTATAGACAAAAGGGAGTGGGAACAAGGAAGTTATATTAGGCAAAAAAAAAAAAAAAATAGAATAGTTATTGCAAAGTTACTTCCCTTTAGGGGATGACAGGAGTCTATCAGATAGATTACCTAACTAGTGCTGATCAGGCATTTCTTGATTGACTGCTTTAAGATTCCATTTTCTGGGAGATCCAACACTATAAATGTCTCAGCTTGGTGTTGTAGGCCTTAGTCTAAGCATCTCCGTTCTGGGCCTGTTGTCTTGTTTTTAACAATCCCCCCCTTTTGATCAGACTCTTAGCATAACTGAAAGATATAATTAAAAAAAAAAAAAAAAAAAACAGGCATAAGGACTTTTCTCAGCTACCACTCTGGAGTTCTTCCAGTTTTTACTGAATCTTTGTGTGGCACTCAAAGATTGTGATGTCAGGTTCACATTCTTTAAGTTGGTCATTCTCTTTGTTTCTTTTCTGACATTCTATTTTTAGGGAGATCATTTGCTTGGTGAGTAGAGGCTGAAAACATGAATCTAATTCTTTATAGATAATATAGCACACTAGGGAGACTCCTATGATTATGTATAACCAGGATAATTCCCAATGTTTGGAATGCATTTTGGAGCATGGTCTTCAAGATCCAAGCCAATCAGAATCAAATAAGTCAAAAAAGACCCCGTTGAAAGTGTCACTTTCTTAAGCCAACTGTCTTATGTAGCTAAGTCTCAACTCCCTAAGAAGTGTCAGTCCAAGTGCAACAAGTGGTGTTGGCCATAGCACAAACACTTCGCTCAGCTAAAAGATAATCAAGAGCTATCCTATTATCAAGGACAACTTTGGATAGAGAGTCTAAGGATTTCTGTTGGGCAGTTATTTCTTTAGTAGCAGATTCTGAAATATTTTCAAGAGTTAAGGAGAGGTTTCTGATCATAGCCTCATTTGCACTTACTACTAGCCAGGGAATAGGGATATGCCAAAGGAAGTGAATTTTGAATCATGAATACCTCTTGGTAATTCCTGTTTGAGCCTGTGACTCAGAACTGGAAAGATAATAGCCATGGAGGCCAGTAAAATTTAAGTTCTGTAGATGGCACAAGGAGTTTTATTCTTGTTACTTTTGCCTCATGTCCTTTTCTTTGTCCAGAACAAAGAGGCAATGTTCTCTGGGCTTGGAATTATTAAGCAGAGACAGGAAAATAGACCCTGACATTGATAAAGGGCTGAGTTTATTCCAGAATAACTGAGGCATTAGACATAAGGAGAAGTATATGGTATGAAGAACTACAGGATTACCAGCATCATGGCAAATCCAACAGTCATTTGGAGATTTGGAGGTAATCTCTTTGCAATGACCTGAGATATATGCCAGCCCAGAGCAAAACAAGAAGTGAAAAAAAGAATCATAAAGAGCTTCATAATATAAGAACTAGAAAAAGGATGATCAGAGAGGAAAGGAGGAATGGAAAGAAATGTTCTCAATCTGACATCTTGGAAGAAAGTGGTCTATTTTAATGTCCACTACTTCTTTTACTAGGCAATTTGATTTTGAGGTCTCCAGCATTTGCACAGGACCTGATGTTGGGTGGAACCTTCTTTAGTTGTGAAATATTTACCCAGGTTTCAGTACCTTGTAATTTGACAGCCATGTCAGTTGTCAAGTGTAATTGATAGGGTCCTTTTCATGAATCACACTTTTGTAAAAGAATCAGAGTAAAACAATAATTGTTTATAAATGACAAAAGACGTAGAAATGCCCATGGTTAAAGATATGTTGAGAGTTAATTATAATGAAATTGACAAGGAAATTTGGATATTTCTGTGACATGTATTTTAAGATGAAAACTGAAATTATGACTGGTAACATTAAACCAGTACATATAAGAAATTTTAGAAATTTCATGCAACTTCTGGAACACATATTACTAATATGCATCTATACACATATAACCTAAGGTTTATCATCACTTATTTGACAATGCTCCTATGTAATTTAACATGTCAAATAAACCTAATTAGTTTAATATCACTCTTTTACAAGGTGAGAGATAAATCCTTTGTGATTTTCCAGGGCCCCTCTGGGAAATCTCAGAGTTATTTAAAGTCAAAAAACTCCATTTAGATTTTGATTTGGGGAAGTTGTCAAAATGTCAAAAAGTCTGAATATTTGATTAAATAGGATCACAGATCATTATGAAATAATACTTAAGTATATATATAACCAAAGTGACAACAGAAGATGTTAAAGTCAAATACAGAGGTTGCATAGTTATAAAGAAAACTTAGTTCTTTAAATATTGAGAAGACTTGGTTGTCTAAAGTAATCAAAGACCTGATAAAGACAACATGAGCACAGTAAATTATTTTGGTAAGACACAAAATCTTTGCTGTCCAGGATGATTACTTTCAAAGTAAAGAAAACCTTCGTTTACAATTTCTTATTAAGAGCAGACAAATAATTGAAAAAAAATTGTACTTTTAACAGAGAGAAAACCAATTTCTAATTTTGCACCAGTGTACACTTGATTTTAAAACATTAAAAAAACAAATAAAGCCATTCCAATTTTTTTTTAACATCTTTATTGGAGGATAATTGCTTTACAATGGTGTGTTAGTTTCTGCTTTATAACAAAGTGAATCCATTATACATATACATATATCCCCATATCATTCCAATCTTAACCAGCTTGACCACAAATGCAATTCCTTTCCCAAGTTTTCATTTTCACAAACCTACAGATTTTTTTATATCAATTCAGATATTGTCCCATGTTTCATCCTCTTTCTCATTCTGGAAAAATCAATCATTTTACTTTCCTTGCCTACTTTTCATACACAGTCTCTTTTCACTCATTATGTCTAGGTAGTTTTAATTACTTATATTGAATAGCATTCTTAACACTTAGAATCCTTTATTCCTGGTGGAAACTAAGAAGTAAGCAGTTGTGGACTATCTGTTACACCAGCATTCTGTAGATTGGCAAATTTATAGATACATTTTATAATTTCTAGAAGTATAATCTTCCTCACAGTAAACTTTTCAATGTGGCACTTGTGGCGCATGTTTACTGATAAACCCAAAAGCTTTTGTTCCTTTGTAATAAAAAGCCAAAAGTAGGTAAACTTGTGTTCAATAATTCATATTTTAGTACTTTATCTTATTTGAAAATGATCTAGATATTCAATGAATATATATCATTTAACTTATCTCAGTATAGCTTTAATGTTTCAGGTTGCCAAAAAGATTTTGGAAAATATTTTTAAGTAAATGTACCATAAAACATAATTATTGTTGTAAAGTTTATTTATAAACTTTTATCATAATATGTTTAATTTACTTGTTCTTAACAATCATGTTTAGATTACTCATGAGAAGTTCATGAGACATTAAAAAACTAACTATCATCTTAAGTTATCTTTTTTGTTGATAAACCCTGTAAGAGAGATAGCATGAGCTTATCTGACTTTAAACCTAGGTAGAATAACAGTTGAATATCTGCAGTATATTTTATATTGATAGTTCTAAAGACATGTCTGTTTTAATTAAACCAACAAACCTTAAACTAGCTTTTATTTACTGGAGATTATTCTAGATCACATAAACTTGGAAAACATTTGGATTAGGTTCTATGTTTCTGAAAGTATACCTGATTTATATAAATGTTTAACTTTCTTTAAACCAATTAAATAGATCTCTTTACAAATTAATTTTGGCTATACATCTGGAGGTAAGAAAAAAAACACACATTTATAACATATATACATAGACATCCACAAACATAAAGATAGACACAATCAGCTTTTGTTTCAAAATTTTAGCCAACAGACAGGTAATAATGCAAAACTCATGACTTTGTAAAAGAACAATTAGATCCAAATTGTGTTTCTGGCAGATGGAGCAAGTTAAGTTTACATGCTCAAATGGCTAAAGCTTTAATATTTGTGGAAGAGATTATTAAGATTTTTCATAGTCCTAGTTTTCAAAATGGTCTTATTTATTTATGTATTTTTTCTGGTAAGAATTTCCTTGGTTTCTGGAGAAGACCAAGTAGAATAATTTACATCTCAAAAGGCACAGAGAAAGAATGTAAGTTTAACTAAGAAGGATTTTTGTTTCCTGAATCTAGATCTTTTACAATATCTGCAAGTTTTTGAAATGAATAGGGAAGTTTGGGGATTGGTAAAAAGGATAAGTGGGCTCTGAATTGTTTCTAGAGCCACACTTCTGTTCTCATAAACACTAGATTTGTAAGACAACTACAACTGATTTTTATTCCTCAAAGAATTCTGTTGCAGCCTGAATATCAAGAGACAAACAAATTTTCAATTTGATTCTTTGTATCAGAAGATCTTCAACTAAGATGTAAACCCAAAAAACTGCTATGTTTTAGATTTAGACCTGTGTGTCTTTGGAATGTTTTAGTAAGTCTTTTCACAAAGGCTTCAGAATGTTTTTATTTCCCTCTGGGTTCACAGTTTCATTTTTAGCTTAGGTTAAAAAAAATGTTCCCATCACTCTTTGACTATCAGCTTCCAATTTGGCCAACGTCTGACCATGGAGCTAATTTTTAAAAAAATTCTTTCAAGTATTTTGTCAGGTTTCAGCCAGGACAAACAGTATATATTCCTGGCAGTTTTGAAGAACCCCATGAATGCAAGAGTTTCCCCAAAGAGAGTGCAAAAGATACTACTCTGCCAACATCCAGAGGAACTCTCACAGATAAACCAAAAGAAAGAACAACTTAAACAAATGCTAGGTAATTTGTATCACCAGATAGAAAGTCTTCTTGTAAAGATACTGACACTAAAATAGTGCGGAATTTCTGAAAAAATAAACAAACAGATGAATGGAATAAAAAACAAAAAAGACATTGTCAATTCTTCTGAGAGTTGGCAACAATGGTAGGACCCTAGCCACAAATGGAGCCTATCCCACATTTCTGTCTGGCCATATCTAGCCACGGGGTGCACTCCACATTTCTGTTTGGCCATATTTTGAGGGTTCACAACCTGACAGTTGCCAAGCCAAGTTATCAGGACTCAAAATGATACAAACAAGGAAGCAATAGCTGTCCCTTGGGGAGAAAGGATGGACAACAAATGGGTACCCGAAAGCAAATTCACAAGTCAAAATTCAAAGATCTAATTCTTACAAATGTTTTCTGCCTGCCAATCTGAAGTTTAAAAGAAAGGGGCAACATGAAGTTTTACCTACATTTCTTAACTAGGCACAACGGATAAAGATGAGAGCTGACTTTGGCAAGCAATCTCATTCTTTGCTGGCTTCTGCCGGTTTTCCCAGAATCCCATCTGCAGGCTCTAAAGTTAATGAGGTGTCCCAGTGAGTCTCATCCTCTTCACCTTTAGAGGAGGAAAATAATTTTCCCTCTACCCTTTATGAATACTTGGCTAAGATCCCTTTTTCTCTAGAGCACTTCATAAATGGATAAGCTTACCTAGGATAAAAGTCCTCCACTGTGGCCACAGTGATTCAAGATTATCCTTGGTTAGTTTAACATGCTTGTTTAGTCTTTAAAAAATTTTTTTATTGATCTGAGTCCTCACACTGGATTCAGTCCAAATTAAGTTAGACCCAGCTCAACTCTGGCAAGTTTTCAGACTCAGTCCAGAAAAGAAAATGCTCAAATAAAGTGTGAAACCTCGTAATGCAAAAACTGCAGAGCTAGGATCCAAGGGTTACTTACTATCTCCAGAGGCAGTGAGAAAGCAGTGAACTCAAGGGACTCAACAGGTACCTACAACTGATTGCTTTTTGCTTCTGGGGGCCTTCACAGGTCTCCTTCAGTTTCCTCTCTGACAACAGAACTGTTAAAAGAGACATATTAAAAATTGTAAGAGTTTATTTGAGCAAAAATTGATTTGAATCAGGCAGCATTCAATCTCACAGATAGAAAGGAGCTCATAGGAGCTGTACAAAATGAAAGACTTTTATAGGCTGAAGGGAGTAGGAACAAGGAAGTTATATTAGGAAAAAAGTAGATTGGTTATTGCAAGGTTACTCTCCTTTAGAGATAGCAAGCATCTGTCAGACAGATTACCTAACTAGTGCTGATCAGGAAATTTCTGATTGACTTCTTTAACATTCCATTTCTCAGAGATCCAAAACTGTAATTAAGTCTCAGTTGTTGACATGGGGCTTAGCTTAAGTGACTCCATTTTGGGTTAGTTATCTTGTTTTTAACAAAAGATAAGCTTGTTCTTTTTTAGTATACTGGGGAAGTAAGGAGCTCCTAACATTATGTACAGCATTATATTTTTCTGGGTTTAATCCACATTCAAGTTTAACTTTTAAAAATACACCACTGACATTCATTGTAAGCAAAACATCTCTGTATCCTCAATGCCTGGTACACTGCTTGGCAAAGAGTAGGACTCTGTAAATGTTTACTGAATTTCAGGGCTCAGTGGGCCTTTTTTTGGATGGCTAATATGTGCCCATATTTTAAAGTCATATTTCTAAATTTTGAGGTAAGTTTGAAATTTGATAAGGTATATCAAGAAGCAAGCAACAAGTCTTAGGCAGACTGTTAACAATCAAAGCTGGGACTCACTGCATTAGCATTCAGAATCAGAATATAAGTAGGAGTGTCAGGAATGTCTTTGTAAATGTGTGA
The DNA here is from genome assembly GCF_028021215.1 of Eschrichtius robustus. Taxonomy (NCBI): domain Eukaryota; kingdom Metazoa; phylum Chordata; class Mammalia; order Artiodactyla; family Eschrichtiidae; genus Eschrichtius; species Eschrichtius robustus. The sequence goes on from NC_090843.1 coordinate 35,037,756, forward strand.
ATCTCAAAATAAAGAAGAGCTGCATTCAGATCTCCCCCCTCTATTGGTATATAGCTATGAGCTCTGCCCTTGAAGGCAGACAACTGATATTCTGATTGCTTTCCAAATTGAAAACCTCACCTGCTGTTTTCAAAAGTGTTCTCTTCACTTTTGCCCTGTTATTGAACAAACTGACATTGATTTCTACCTCCTTTTTTTTCTTTTAAAGTAATAACATCTCATGGATATTAGATACAACTCTGCCTGCTTAGTAAAGAATTTGAGTGAGAGTCATATTAAAAGAGATAGAGGGAGAGAGAGAGAGAGAGAGCCTATAAATTCTGCACAGTCTGTTCATAAGTTCCTATTATGAAAGGAAATAATCTGATGTGACAGATGGAACAGGTTTAACTCACTAATTATTAATACATAACTTCTTAAGAATAAAAGTATATTGGAAGGTATTTATGACAGTATTACAGCTGAAAAGCAGTTGAGCAAACAGACATATCAAGATGGCTGATACTATCTCCATTTAGAAAGCAGAACTGAACTCTTCTTTTGGATAATCAGCACTTCTATAGGAAATGAGTTAAAGGTAGGAGAGAGAAACTTTACCTGACTGTAAAAAACAATAGAGCAGATCCTGCTTGAGGTGCTGAACACTTAGTGAGCCACATATTAAATGGTATGTTACTAATATTATACTATTTTTAAAAATGCTATTTTAAAATACGTGTTTCACTTGAATTGTTTGTCTGTGTACCATGTATAAGTGTTTACTTATTTTTAACTACCTCTTACATTTAACTTTGGAAATAAATGCATGGAAAGAGAATAAAAGGAGTGAGAGAGAAGGTTAGAAAGAGAGATTGATTGATTGATGAATGGAAAAACTCACACTAACTCCAAATTCTCTGAATTTAATTAATATTTCTTGACTCACTCATCAACTCACTGATACATTAAATCAATGACATATCTTTTGATTTATATCTTGTACTCTTCCTTTACGATTGTCTATAGTCTTTCTGTCTAAGAAACTCTGATAAGTTTACAGGTATACAGATATGAACAAATCATTACAGGAGTATATTCATTCATGACTAATATCAATGTGCAAAAAATTATGTATCCATGGTTAAAGAAGGAAATCATACTGGACAAAATCAGTAGACAGAAGTTGATTGTATTCCAATATTATTGTCAGCAAAAGGGAAGAGAACATAGACCAAATCTGAATACGCAGAAATACCCAACTCCATAGGAGGGTAGGTCATCTATGTTTGCTAATTGGCCTTACCTAAAAGAAGGAAATTTTCTCATTTTTCTCATATATTCATGACTGGACGTAGTTTTACAATTTGGAGCAGTTAAGCCCCTACCTTCTCACAGAAACTGGGAGATAGAGGCACTATCTTCTTTGATGATTACATTTCAAAGAAATGGTTCCCAGGTCTTTGAGAAAGACATTACTGGTATGTAAAACTGGCAAGAAACTTTCTCAAAAGATTTATGCCTCTAAGTAGTAAGGAAAGGATTTACAATCACAGGTTTCTAAAGTAAATGCTAAAAAGGGGGAGGTCAGGAGCTTAGAGTCAGAAAGCCTGTCTTCTAAAATTTAGTCAAACTGAGGGAAATGTCAAGGTCATCTTGCTCACCATACAGCCCACTTAGCCTCAATTCCAAATCATCAAGCATTCTATTTGATCCAAAATGCAACATGAGGTATGGTTTGAGTGTAATTCAAAATCTACATTGATTGAATCAACTGGTTGCCTTGGAATATAATAGCACAGCCAATCACAAATACACAGTCTTTTGAAAAAACAAGTAAAATGAGAGAGAAGCAGAAGGAAATAGCATAATAGAATTTGCTGAGATTTTCATGTCCCAGGCCCTGAAATGTTTGCTCTTCATTCATTAACATTAACCCTGGGTCATTGGTGATTATGTCTATTTAACAGATTCAGAAAGTGAGGCTCAATGATGTGGCGTGCTTGATAACTAAAAATAGAATAGCTGGCAGAGCTGGTATTTGGGCTTCAGTTTACCTGGTTTCCAAAGACTATAATCAAAGCTTTCAAGAATGCCACATTCTATTGTCAATAGAGCTGAAATGAACATTTTGGTACATGACTCTTTTTGAATTATGGTTTTCTCAGGGTATATGCCCAGTAGTGGGATTGCTGGGTTGCAGCTCTATTTACGATAGCCAGGACATGGAAGCAATCTAAGTGTCCATCATCGGATGAATGGATAAAGAAGATGTGGCACATATATACAATGGAATATTACTCAGCCATAAAAAGAAATGAAATGGAGTTATTTGTAGTGAGGTGGATGGAGTTAGAGTCTGTCATACAGAGTGAAGTAAGTCAGAAAGAGAAAACCAAATACAGTATGCTAACACATATATACGGAATCTAAGGAAAAAAAAAAAAAAGCCATGAAGAACCTAGTGGCAAGACGGGAATAAAGACACAGACCTACTAGAGAATGGACTTGAGGATATGGGGAGGGGGAGGGGTAAGATGTGACAGGGTGAGAGACTGGCATGGACATATATACACTACCAAATGTAAAATAGATAGCTAGTGGGAAGCAGCCGCATAGCACAGGGAGATCAGCTCGGTGCTTTGTGACCACCTAGAGGGGCGGGATAGGGAGGGTGGGAGGGAGGGAGATGCAAGAGGGAAGAGATATGGGAACATATGTATATGTATAACTGATTCACTTTGTTATAAAGCAGAAACTAACACAACATTGTAAAGCAATTATACTCCAATAAAAATGTTTAAAAAAAAAAAAAGAATGCTACATTCTAAAAGCACAAAGTTATGGTCTGAAAAAAGGAAAAGTTTCAACAATTGAGTAGAAATTGACAGAATCTTGGGAGTCAGGATGAGAGAAGGTAGCTCTCCTCTGGCTGTTTTGGATGGTAAGGATAGCTAACATTTCTTTTCTACCTCACATTAAATTCTTCTGGGAGATTAGTTTGCCCCTGTCTCTACTAAATCTGATTAAGACAGATGGACACTTTTAAAAGAAAAAAAAATAAGGCCATTATATTGTTTTATTCTGAAACCTTGGCAAGAGGATTTCACATTAATGGATTGTGCTCAGTGAAATTCCTGAACAATTAGGTATGCACACATGATGTGACCCTCTAGGAGGAAGCCAGACCCTTGAGAAGTCTTTGGAAATGGGTATGCTGGGAACCTGGACATCTTACTGAAAATAGAATGGTTTCAATGCTCCAGGGATCTGGTTTTCAGAAGGCTTCTTTCCTCCCTACCTCCTTCCCCTCCCTCTTTTCTTCCTTCCTTCCTTTGCGCTTTCTCTCTCTCTTTTTTCATACCTGGCAGCAGTGTACACAGTCATGAATTCTTTGCCTTGTACTTTGCCATCAGTGAACATTGTGGCTCACATTATCAAACTCTAGGGAAGAAGCAGAAGCCTCAGTTCAGTATTACACAGTCCTGAATTTTCAGGATTTATACTGGTATTTTATTGTGTTTATTTACTTATTGTGTGTTTGTTTTTATCTAAAAGCTTGGTATTGTAGATTTTCTATCTATCATCTATCTATCTAAACTACTGACAAAATTTTTTTAAAATACTATAGAAAGAATAAACTTCTCACATGCCAGAGATTATTACAAGGTTTTTTTTTGTTGTTTGTTTGTTTTTGCCTTAAATATAAATGAAACTGACAGAATGGATCTCAGTACTTAGTAGAGCATAAGTTCCTCTCTGTCTTGGTGCAGAAAGAAATCAGCAAGAGGTATAGTGACAGGTAAGGAAAGAGTTATTAGTATAGGATGCTTGTGAGAGATACAAGTGGGTGGACAAGGGAGTGTCACACCCAGAACTTAGTTGGCTACAGTTTTATAATCAAAGGAAAAGTGGGGAAGGGTAAAAGATCACTTTTTCCTCATTCTTGATTAGATGTCATGCTTCCATCATCAGTTCCTCCTCCATGTCGGGCGGGGGAGTTTTCTTGTCCCTACGTGGTCAAACTGGGACTGTCACGGCACAATGGAAATGCGCAAGAAGGCAGTAACATATACTAAAATATGGTAAATCATCTCAGGTTTCAGGATAATGTCACCTTTCCTTATTTTTTTTTTTTTTGTGTTTGTTTTTAGTGTGCACAGAGGAGCATGTCCTAGGAATCGTTAACTTACTGACCTTACTGGGCAGGATGTGGGTCTCACTCCACCATTGTTTTATTGTTTTGGGGCATTTCTTATGCTTCTGTTGCATGGTTTTGTTACTAAGCAAGCCTGCTTGGTTTTGTGGTTAAACAAATCTGCTTTCTTGAGTGATTACTAACTTACAGGGTCTCCTATACTTTTTTCTTTACTTATGATCCCTTAGTGGGATTAACAATTTAATTACCTACTTTGTCCCTTTACTATGTCCCTATCATAAAAAATATGCTTTTACTGAAAGATAAAACTAGTAGAGAAAAGCATGGAAATCATAACTGTATAGACCAATAAGCTGTCATGAAGTCAATAATTCTTGTAAACACCACTCAGGCCACAAATAAAGCATTGACAGCACCTAAGATCCCCTACTGTGTGCTCTTTCAACAGAACCCCTGTCTTTGGTGCACTAGAAGCCCTTTATTTCCTGTATCCAATCAGAGCTTCAGTTATTGTAAAGGCCAATCTAGTTTTGACTCACCTTTACTCCTGGAGTGTAAACTTTAGACTTCTTAACCCAATGTCCTGAGAGTGTGTGTGTGTATGTGTGTGTGTGTGTGTGTGTGTGTGTAGGGGGTGTTGCTGAGCTCCAATTTTCATCCCCTGAGCCTCGGGGTCTGTCCAAAACTCTGCTCAACTTCTCAGCTATTCAGCTGCCTTGTCCAGAATGTGCAGATGCCCTCGCCCTAGGGTAAATATAGCCCAAATGTTGAACTATTTCTTTGGGTTTCCTTGTCTCCAGCATCTTGACCCATTCACTCTTCATTGTCTTATCACCATGCTGATGCTTTTGAGCAGAGTTTTTAAATTCAAATTTTCTAGTTTTTTTCAGTGGATGGGTGGAGCCAAATTACTTATTTTACTATTACTGCCAGCAATCTCTCCTTCACTAGACATTTATGCCACCCTCACAACCCTTTAGACAGTAGAATAGGATGTGTGTGTGTGTACCAACAAAGAAATAGGTTTAAAAATGTTAAGCAGTTTTCCTGACGTTATAAGCCTAGTAATCTTATGTCATTGCTCTACACACATGACTTCAATTTGCCTCTGAGAAGGGCATTTAAGAGTTTGGAAATACACTTACTTCACTTCTATTCACTCTCACAGGGAAATCTACATCTTAACATAGCTCTTTGGCACTTTATAAATAAAATCCTTTGAAATATGACCAAGATATAATAATCCATTAATATTTTTGGTCTCTGTAACACTGATTTAGTTTCAGTAGAGCCCTTTAATTATAGATGATTTTCAGGCATCTTTTTGTTGAATTGGGATTATGGCATCCTAGACCTAATAGAATATTTTTCTTTTTGATTTTTTTCCTCAAAAAGACTCAAATCAGTTTGTTGTTTTAAATAATGAGCTCTTGATCTGGAATACCTGGATTCAATCTTGACTCTTCTACTTACTTTGTGACTTTGCGTAATTAACCTCACCTTTCTGAGCCTCAGATTCCTCAGTGGTGAAATAAGGCCAGTGATAGTCCCTACTACACGGAAGTGTGAAATTGAGTGCCCTGAAAATATTGACAGTGTCTTTGGTATGTATTCAGTTCATAATAAATATTTGTTATTATTTTAATTTTCTAGTACATTGAAGTCAGTGTTAATTTTATTATTTTGGTATCTTGAGGTTACTGTGCTTTCTATTGTTGTTTTAAGAACTTGATTAAGGGTCAAGCTTTTTTATAAACCAAAATGTTTCAAAATAGATTCTTTATACTGTCTCTCATCAACTTAAAAATATCGTCAGAATCTAAGCAGCCTTTTAAGTTAATATCTTTACACTTACATGGCTATTTGAGTTCTCCTGAAAAAGTAAAGATTGCCCAGCAAAACCTGAAGGGATTTCGTTAAGCTACCCATGGCAGTAGGTGGGGAGGTTTCATGCAACCATTCTTTCAAGGGAGTAATTTTACTCATAATGTGTGATAATGCTCAATTTTAATAGTAAATTGTGGTAAGATTTAGTCATAGATCAGTGCAAGGTTTGTGTTCTTGTGCATCTGAGTCAGACCAATCTGACTGGCATCATGGTATGAGGATGGAATCTTTCAGAAGTTAACATTAACTGAGCAAGACACATGTACTAAATGCATGAAGTAAAAAACTTGCTACCATATTTTCCTTTTCTCTTCAAATAGGTTCTTGGTCACTTTAAGCACTGGGCAAAATTGGAGGCTGCAACCTAATTTCCTTGTATAGTCAAACGCAAAGGGACAAGCTTGTTCCCTCACTACTGTACTTGATTTCATCACAAATTATCATCTATACATAGAGAAATTTCTACTTTAGGTGGATGGTTCATAATTTTTTGACTTTGTGATAGATGCTGCTGCAGCTAGTGGGGAAAGGACCACCTGTTAAAGGATTTAAGAAAATAGCATATCCAAAAATTATCAGTTAATTCAACATTTTCAGATCATCCCTGATACTCATGGTATCTATCAGCTTCCTGCTTTTGGCTATCTGAATGTGGCTATCTGAACTCTTAGATACCTTATTGTCTGGCTGGTTTGAGAGACAAATACTAGTGGTCTGGTTTGGTATGTCTGGATTGTACCTCCCTTATCTCTAATATAAGTTTTTAGGATGCTTTTATAGAAAAAGTTATGTTTTACACGTCTTTGGCATATTTAGCAAGGCTGGACCAATTAGAAAATCTCTCTTTTGTTTTGGAAGTATGTGAGTGAACATGGTCTGCTTTAACTCCTCTCTGCCATACATAGCTCTATATATGTCTTTGACATCCCCCAAGTACACACAAAGAAGCAGAATAGAACTCACTGGAAAACTTAGGACTTTGTTTGGCCCACCCTTTCAACCACACGTCCTTCTACCCTAACAAACAGAGAGGAGTCCCAGCACTCTGGGGAATTAGATTCACTCTCCTATGTCTTTCTCTATGTTGAATTGCAATACTTATGCACTATGCTACGTTTTGCCTCCCTTATTTTTTCTGTTTCCACATACCCATTCTGTTACTAGTAACGATCTATATGAACTCTGTTTTCAAACACAGATGAAATAGTGGCAATGGCACTGTCTGGTGGATGAGAATGAAGAGTGCAGAGTCAAAGACTGGCTAAGATCCTGCTCTAGCCTTCACTAGTTGTGTGGCTTAGGGGATATTAATTTAATTCTCTAAGCTTCAGGTTTATCATCTAGAAAACAATGAGAAGTAATTGCAACTATACCATAGAGTTTATGTAAACATTAAATGAGATAATGCACATAAAACACTTAGCACAGAGCATGAAAACAGTAAATTCTCAACAAAGGGCAAATATTGTAATCGGAAGTCCAGCCTTGTATATCAGATAACCCTTTCTGGATTTGAGCTCTAGTCACATTATTTTCCTCATTTTTCACATCTGTTAAATTAGAATGATAAAGCCCACAGCTTAGGATTGTTATGTGAACCATTTAGTCTGACACCCAAGAATTTTAGAATTCATGGAAAAGATAAGACATTATTAAATATTTTTCTTTGGACATAACAATAAATCTGACTTACATTATCCTTTCAAAGATATAATTAATTTTATCTGTGGTAACCCTGGAATTAAAGTCCTGTTAGTAAAGTTTTCCTTAAGGTTCAGTAGCTAAATTTGCAAATTATTCTTCTTTGGATTGCAAGAGAGCTGAGAATTACTACTTAGGCCCCAGTCAGAGAAATTTAACAGAGACTTCCAGTGGGGACAGAGGTAGTTGATGAAACATCTCCATGTGTTCTTCTTAACTGAGCTGGCTTTGTAATTGGTTCCAAAATCAGTTTTCAATTAGTGGTGTTTTGGTATTTCATATTAGCTGTTAAAAATTTGAGGAAAGGTAAAAAGAAAAGCACTTGACTTAGGAATTGCTTTTGGCTACACCAAAAGCACAATAGAAGCTAAAAGTTAGACACCATGACTGTTAAAATCATGCAATGCACTGAAGAAACACAAGGGACTGGGATAGATTCACTTGCAGGTAGCATGATGCCAGCTGGAAGCCCTGATAGTTATTCTTTCCTTATGTTTATTTTCTCCCATTCCTCAGTATTTCAATTCATAATATAGACTCTTGCTTTTACCCTAAAAACCGTGAGGGAAAGGAGGGAAGAGGGATTTAAAAAGAAAAAAAAAAAAAAAAGACTCCGGGGTTTTCAAGATATAGTGGGGTGGACTTGTCTTTCAAAATTTCCTGCCCATTCTGAGCCTTTGTATCACAAAATATATGTTCTGACACTTGTCTCTAAAACAGAATAAAGATCCACCCCTCTCAGAAAAAGAGCTACCCTATTCACATATTCACGTACCATATTGTTTTTAATCTTAGCAATTCTGCAAACCCCCTAACAGTGTTGGGGTTTATGTGTTAGGTCTGAATCTAACAGATGCCTTTCAGACCAGAGGGAACATGGGGAGTTGGAGGGAATTCCATAGCAACAGTAAATGTGGCTCATATCATAAAAACTGTTCTTATGACATCTTTATTCATATGTAGACAGGCTCAGTCCTGATTGGCTGATGAAAAGTATAGAAAAACTTTATTACTACAAATATTTAGCATAAATATATGTATGATATATATATAACCTAAATATTTGTAGTAGTAAAGTTTTTCTGTACTTTTCAAACACATATAAAGTACTTTATATATATATTATATATATGTAAATTACTTCTGTATATATAATATATATATGGGATATAAATATACATGTATATCCTTTAGTGGAGGAATTGTAGAAAATGGTTTTCTTATATTCTTTTTAATCTGCTCTTTCTTATCTTTCTTTTCTTCCTATCCAAGCAGGTAAAATTGTGATTGTGGTAAGCAAAAATCCATCTCACAAAAATCTTAAGCACAAGCTTAAGTAAACAAAGACAGTTTTTAACAAAAAAAATTTTGAATGGATCGTTAGTTTCTTATATTCCATCACTAAGAAAACCTTATACAATGTCTGACACTTAGTAGGTGCTAATTCTGTCAATGAATGAAAAAATTAGTGGATGAATGAAAATGGTCTTTAAAGAATTACTGGACCTAAACATCTGCCCTTCATTACCCTGTACTCATAGGCATATAAACACATTTTGTTTCCTTCTTCTGGGAGAGAAGCTTAGGTCCAATTCTACTTATGAGGTTTCAAGGGCTAGTTGGCCCATGGGCTAGTTTTCATTCTAATTGCAAGCCAAACAGCTTGAGCACTTCAGTAAGTACACATCAAACAAGCTCACACTCATGAACATCACAAGGAGAAATGTGTTTCATGGCTTATGGTCTACCAGTGGTTTTATCATTTTGCAGACTATGCTGACCACTCATTCCAGACTGGACAGTAGATGGAATGTGTAAGAGCTAATGTGTGTTTCATTGAAATTTTATGTCAATCTATTTCTTTAAGTGTTCATAGTGGACCATGATCTTGAGAACCAAACAGGATTAATTTGCATGTGTATAAATTTTGCCTGACAAGTTTCTCACCATATTTTTAAAAATTTCTACCACAAAACCTCCATCATATAAACAAAAAGTTATTGAGAAACAAGAAGAATTATAATCCTGCATCCTGTGGAAAGAAAACCACATTCATAGAAAGATAGACAAAATGAAAAGGCACAGGACTATGTACCAGATGAAGGAACAAGATAAAACCCCAGAAATACAACCAAATGAACTGGAGATAGGCAAACTTCCAGGAAAAGAATTCAGAATAATGATAGTGAAGATGATCCAGAACCTCGGGAAAAAAATGGAGGCAAAGATCAAGATGATGCAAGAAATGTTTAACAAAGACCTAGAAGAATTAAAGAACAAACACCTAGAAGATTTAAAGAACAAACACCTAGAAGAATTAAAGAACAAACAAATAGAGATGAACAATACAATAACTGAAATGAAAAATACACTAGAAGGAATCAATAGCAGAATAACTGAGGCAGAAGAATGGATAAGTGACCTGGAAGACAGAATGGTGGAATTCACTGCCACAGAACAGAAAAAAGAATGAAAAGAAATGAAGACGGCCTAAGAGACCGCTGGTTAGAGTCGAAAACTTCCCTAACATGGGAAAGGAAATAGCCACCCAAGTACAGGAAGTGCAGAGAGTCCGAGGCAGAATAAACCCAAGAAGAAACATGCTGAGACATATAGTAATCAAATTGACAAAATTTAAAGACAAAGAAAAATTATTAAAAGCAACAGGGAAAAATGATAAATAACATACAAGTGAACTCCCGTAAGTTTAACAGCTGATTTCTCAGCAGAAAATCCACAAGCGAGAAGGGAGTAGCATGTCATATTTAAAGTGATGAAAGGGAAAATCCTACAACCAAGATTACTGTGCCAGGCAAGGATCTCATTCAGATTTGATGGAGAAATCAAAAGCTTTACAGACAAGCAACAACTAAGAGAATTCAGCACCACCAAACCAGCTCTACAATAAATGTTAAAGGAACTTCTCTAAGTGGGAAACACAAGAGAAGAAAAGGACCTACAAAAACAGACCTAAAACAATTAAGAAAATGGAAATAGGAACATACATATCAATAATTACCTTAAATGGGAATGGATTAAATGCTCCAACCAAAAGACACAGGCTCGCTGAATGGATACAATAACAAGACCCATATATATGCTGTCTACAAGAGACCCACTTCAGACCTAGGGACATATACACTGAAAGTGAGGGGATGGAAAAAGTTAATCCATGCAAATGGAAATCAGAAGAACGCTGGAGTAGCAATACTTATATCAGATAAAATAGACTTTATTTTTAAATTTTATTTATTTTAACTTTACTGCAGTATAATTGCTTAACAATGGTGTGTTATTTTCTGTTTTATAACAAAGTGAATCAGCTATCCATATTCATATATCCCCATATCTCCTCTCTCTTGCGTCTCCCTCCCACCCTCCTATCCCACCCGCCTAGGTGGTCATAAAGCACCGAGCTGATCTCCCTGTGTTATGTGGCTGCTTCCCACTAGCTATCTATTTTACATTTGGTAGTATATATAAGTCCATGCCACTCTCCTACTTCATCCCAGCTTACCTTTGGCCCTCACTGTGTCATCAAGTCCATTCTCTACATCTGTGTCTTTATTCCTGTCCTACCCCTAGGTTTTTCAAAACATTTTTTTTTTTTTAGACTCCATATATATGTGTTAGCATATGGTATTTGTTTTTCTCTTTCTGACTTACTTCACTCTGTATGACAGACTCGAGGTCCATCCACCTAACTACAAATAACTCAATTTTGTTTCTTTTTTGGCTGAGTAATATTCCATTGTATATATGTGCCACATCTTCTTTATCCATTCATCTGTTGATGGACACTTAGGTTGCTTCCATTTCCTGGCTATTGTAAATAGAACTGCAGTGAACACTATGGTACATGACTCTTTTTGAATTATGGTTTTCTCAGGGTATATGCCCAGTAGTGAGATTGCTGGGTCATGTGGTAGTTCTATTTTTAGTTTTGTAAGGAACCTCCATACTCTCTCCATAGTGGCTGTATCACTTTACATTCCCACCAACAGTGCAGGAGGGTTCCCTTTTCTCCATACCCTCTCCAGCATTTAATGTTTGTAGATATTTTGATGATGGCCATTCTGATTGGTGTGAGGTGATACCTCATTGTAGTTTTGATTTGCATTTCTCTAATGATTAGTGATGCTGAGCATTCTTTCTTGTGTTTGTTGGCATTCTGTATATCTTCTTTGGAGAAATGTCTATTTAGGTCTTCTGCCCATTTTTGGATTGGGTTGTTTGTTTTTTTTGGTATTGAGTTGCATGAGCTGCTTGTAAATTTTGGAGGTTAATCCTCTGTCAGTTGCTTCGTTTGTAAATAATTTCTCATATTCTGAGGGTTGTCTTTCCGTCTTGTTTATGGTTTCCTTTGCTGTGCAAAAGCTTTTAAGTTTCATTAGGTTCCATTTGTTTATTATTGTTTTTATTTCCATTTCTCTAGGAGATGAGTCAAAAAGGATCTTGCTGTGATTTATGTCATAGAGTGTTCTACCTATGTTTTCCTCTAAGACTTTGATAGTGTCTGGCCTTAGATTTAGGTCTTTAATCCATTTTGAGTTTATTTTTGTGTATGGTGTTAGGGAGTGTTCTAATTTCATTCTTTTACATGTATCTATCCAGTTTTCCCAGCACCACTTACTGAAGAGGCTGTCTTTTCTGCATTGTATATTATTGCCTCCTTTATCAAAGATAAGGTGACCATATGTGCGTGGGTGTATCTCTGGGCTTTCTATCCTGTTCCATTGATCTATATTTCTGTTTTTGTGCCAGTACCATACTGTCTTGATTACTGTAGCTTTGTAGTATAGTCTGAAGTCTGTGAGCCTGATTCTTCCAGCTCCGGCTTTCTTTATCAAGATTGCTTTGGCTATTCGGGGTCTTTTGTGTTTCCATACAAATTGTAAAATTTTTTGTTCTAGTTCTGTGAAAAATGCCATTGGTAGTTTGATAAGGATTGCATTGAATCTGTAGATTGCTTTGGGTGGTATAGTCATTTTCACAATGTTGATTCTTCCAATCCAAGAACATGGTATATCTCTCCATCAGTTTGTATCATCTTCAGTTTAATCAGTGTCTTATAGTTTTCTGCATAGAGGTCTTTTGTCTCCTTAGGCAGGTTTATGCCTAGGTACTTTATTCTTTTTGTTGCAATGGTAAATGGGAGTGTTTTCTTAATTTCACTTTCAGATTTTTCATCATTAGTGTATAGGAATGCAAGAGATTTCTGTGAATTAATTTTGTGTCCTTTACCAAATTCGTTGAATAGCTCTAGTAGTTTTCTGGCAGCATCTTTAGGATTCTCTACATATAGTATCATGTCATCTGCAAACAGAGACAGCTTTACTTTTCTTTTCCAATTTGGATTCCTTTTATTTCTTTCTCTTCTCTGATTGTTGTGGGTAAACTTCCAATGCTATGTTGAATAATAGTGGTGAGAGTGGACAAACTTGTCTTGTTTTTGATCTTAGTGGAAATGGTTTCAATTTTTCACCATTGAGAATGATGTTGGCTGTGGGTTTGTCATATATGGCCTTTATTCTGTTGAGGAAAGTTCTCTCTATGCCTACTTTTTGGAGGGTTTTTATCATAAATGGATGTTGAATTTTTAAATCTTTTTCTGCATCTATTGAGATGATCATATGTTTTTTCTCCTTCAATTTGTTAATATGGTTTATCACATTGATTGATTTGCATATATTGAAGAATCCTTGCATCCCAGGGATAAACCCCAGTTGATCATGGGGAATGATGCTTTTAATGTGCTTCTGGATTCTGTTTGCTAGTATTTTGTTGAGGATTTTTGTATCTATATTTGTCAGTGATATTGGCCTGTAGTTTTCTTTCTTTGTGACATCTTTGTCTGGTTTTGGTATCAGGGTGATGGTGGCTTCATAGAATGAGTTGGGGAGTGGTCCTCCCTCTGCTATGTTTTGGAAGAGTTTGAGAAGGATCGGTGTTAGCTCTTCTCTAAAGGTTTGATAGAAATCGCCTGTGAGGCTTCTGGTCCTGGGCTTCTGTCTGCTGGGAAATTTTTAATCACAGTCTCAATTTCAGTGCTTGTGATTGGTCTGTTTATATTTTCTATTTCTTCCTGGTTCAGTCTCAGGAGGTTGTGATTTTCTAAGAATTTGTCCATTTCTTTCAGGTTGTCCATATTATTGGCATATATTTACTTGTAGTAATCTTTCAAGATCCTGTGTATTTCTTCAGTGTCAGTTGTTACTTCTCCTTTTTCATTTCTAATTCATTGATTTGAGTCTTCTCCCTTTTCTTCTTGATGAGTCTGGCTAATGGTTTATCAGTTAAGTTTATCTTCTCAAAGAACCAGCTTTTAGTTTTATTGTTCTTTGCTCTAGTTTCCTCCATTTCTTTTTCATTTATTTCTGATCTGATCTTTATGATTTCTTTCCTTCTGCTAACATTGCTGTTTTTTGGTTATTTTTTCTCTAATTGCTTTAGGTGTAAGTTTGGGTTCTTTATTTGAGATATTTCTTGTTTCTTGAGGTAGTATTGTATTGCTATAAACTTCCCGCTTAGAACTTTTTTTGCTGCATCCCATGGCTTTTGGGTCATGGTGTTTTCATTGTCATTTGTTTCTAGGTATTTTTTGATTACCTCTTGATTTCTTCAGTGATCTCTTGGTTATTAACTAGTGTATTGTTTAGCCTCCATATGTTTGTATTTTTTACAGATTTTTTCCTGTAATTGATATCAAGTCTCATAGCATTGTGGTCAGAAAAGATACTTGATACTATATCAATTTTCTTAAATTTATCAAGGCTTCTTCTGTGACCCAAGGTATGATTTCTCCTGGAGAATGTTCCATGAATACTGGAGAAGAAAGTGTATTCTGTTGTTTTTGGATGGAATGTCCTATAAATATCAATTAAGTCCATCTTTTTTAATGTATCATTTAAAGCTTGTGTTTCCTTGTTTATTTTCATTTTAGATGATCTGGCCATTGGTGAAAGTGGGGTGTTAAAGTTCCCTACCATGACTGTGTTATTATCAATTTCCCCTTTTATGGCTGTTAGTATTTGCCTTATGTATTGAGGTTGCTCCTATGTTGAGTGCATAAATATTTACAATTGTTATATCCTCTTCTGGATTGATCCCTTCATCATTATGTTGTGTCCTTCTTTGTCTCTTGTAATAGTCTTTATTTTAAAGTCTATTTTGTCTGATATGAGAATTGGTACTCCAGCTTTCTTTTGATTTCCATTTTCATGGAATATCGTTTTCAATCCCCTCACTTTCAGTCTGTATGTGTCCCTAGGTCTGAGGTGGGTCTCTTGTAGACAGCATATATATGGATCTTGTTTTTATATCCATTCAGCCAGTCTATGTCTTTAGGTTGGAGCATTTAATCCATTTACATATAAGATAATTATCAATATGTATGTTCCTATTGCCATTTTCTTAATTGTTTTGGGTTTGCTTTTGTAGGCTTTTTCCTTCTTTTGTTTTTCCTGCCTAGAGAAGCCCCTTTAGGATTTGTTGTAAAGCTGGTTTGTTCATGCTGAATTCTCTTAGCTTTTGCTTGTCTGTAAAGGTTTTAATTTCTCCATCAAATCTGAATGAGATCCTTGCTGGGTAGAGTAATCTTGGTTGTAGGTTTTTCTCCTTCATCACTTTAAATATGTTCTGCCACTCCTTCTGGCTTGCAGAGTTTCTGCTGAAAGATCAGCTGTTAACCTGATGGGGATTCCCTTGTGTGTTATTTGTTGTTTTTCCCTTGCTGCTTTTAATATGTCTTCTTTATATTTATAAACTCATATACAGTGGAGAAAAGACAGCCTCTTCAATAAGTGGTGCTGGGAAAATTGGACAGGTACATGTAAAAGTATGAAATTAGAACACTCCCTGACACCATACACAAAAATAAACTCAAAATGGATTAAAGACCTAAGTGTAAAGCCAGACACTATCAAACTCTTAGAGGAAAACATAGGCAGAACACTCTATGACATAAATCACAGCAAGATCCTTTTTGATACACCTCCTAGAGTAAAGGAAATAAAATAAAAAAATAAACAAATGGGACCTAATGAAACTTAAAAGCTTTTGCACGACAAAGGAAACTATAAAGAAGATGAAAAGACAACTTTCAGAATGGGACAAAATATTTGCAAATAAAGCAACTGACAAAGGATTAATCTCCAAAATATACAAAGAACTCATGCAGCTCAATATCAAAAACATCAACAACCGAATCAAAAAAGTGAGTGGAAGACCTAAATAGACATTTCTCCAAAGAAAACATTCTGATGGCCAAAAAGCATATGAAAGATGCTCAACATCACTAATTATTAGAGTAATGCAAATCATACCTACAATGACATATCACATCACAACAGTCCGAATGGCCATCAAAATATCTACAAACAATAAATGTTGGAGAGAGTGTGGAGAGAAAGGAACCCTCCTACACTGTTGGTGGGAATGTAAATTGATACAGCCCCTATGGAGAATGGTATGGAGGTTCCTTAAAAACTAAAAATAAAATTACTATATGACTCAGCAATCCCACTACTGAGCATATACCCAGATAAAACAATAATTCAAAAAGGCACATGCACCCCAATATTCATTGCAGCACTATTTACAATAGCTATGTTATGGAAGCAACCTAAATGCCCATCAACAGATGAATAGATAAAGATGATGTGGTACATATATACAATGGAATATTACTCAGCCATAAAAAGGAATGAAATTGGGTCATTTGTAGAGATGTGTATGGACATAGAGTCTGTCATACAGAGTGAAGTAAGTCAGAAAGAGAAAAACAAATATCATATATTAATGCATATATGTGGAATCTAGAAAAATGGTACAGATGAACCAGTTTGCAGGCAGAGGTAGAGATACAGATGTGGAGAACAGACATGTGGATGCTGCAAGGGGAAAGTGGGTCATGGGTGGTGGGATGAATTGGGAGATTGGGATTGTCATGTATACACTGATATGTATAAAATAGATAAGTATTAAGCACCTGCTATATAAAAATAAAATAAAATTCAAAAAAAAGTTGTTGAGTTAAATAAGTGAAAACCAGGACAATGAAAATATCAATCAAAGTTTTTGCCTGGGGCAATGCCATTATATACCATTCTAAAATTTCTTTAGCAAACATGGTTAGGAATATCTAAGATAAACTACTAAGGTAATGAATAATAAAGAAGAGTCTTGGGAGATATATTAAACTGTAAAATCATTGTCTCATTTTAACAGCATATACAAATGACCTTAAAGTCATGAGACTATTTCAATAGGTCACAAGAGCAAAACAGTCTCAAAAATTTACACACATATTATTTACCATGTAGTGGGACACCAAGAGATTACTGTGCTATTGTTGAAAACAGCACGTTGTTCTAGTTTCAGGCTTGCTGAAGGGTACCATATCATAAGACCTACCATAATAAAACATAAACCATGTTGGAAGCCTGGTGCTTTCAACACTTTAATTTAACCTTCACAAAATTATGCAAATTAAGAATCAATTTGCTCAGGTATTTTCTGATGAGAAAACTGAGGTTCAGAAAGTTTCATTAGTTTGCCTGCTATGGTAAAGGTGCTCATCAAGCATAGCCAGCAGTCAAGCAGTCAGATGCAGCAATCATGGATTCTTCTTTAATTTTTTTCTTTCCTAGGCTATACAAACCTTGACAGTGGGAAGAAACTATACTGTTTCCTTTGGGGAAACATAGAATGATTAATCGTACTATTTGAATTTCAACTGTAAAAGTGTTGCACCTCATCTTTGAATGGGAACCTAGAGACCTAAGAGCAGAATTCCCAAAATGAGCCTTTCTGCCCAGTAGCTAGTTTCAATACTCTCCTTCTGTTTACTTAGGGAAGGTACCTCTCAGTATATTTGCTGACTGTTCTTTCTAAGTGAAGACACTTAGGAAGGATATAATGGCCTCATGGGTAAAAATCATAAAATGAAATACTCCAAGCCATGTACATTTTACTACATTAAATCAAAAACACACCATCTACTACAATCCACCCAGTAAACAAAAAGCAAGCAAGAAAAATGCTAAGCAAATATTTTTAACAAGAAAATAGGTTTTTTGGTTCTATAATGTTTATAAAATTAATAAATTTTTATTGTATAAATTTGCATAATAAAGGAAAAAACACAAACTTACACAAAACTCACCTAAAACACTAGCTAGAAATAAGCATTATTTTAATTTTACCAAAGTCTTCAATTTTTCAAAAATATGAGATTATACTATATATGCTTTTTGTAATTTGTTTTTTAATTGCTAATATAAATTGAGAATTTTTCTTCTCATTACATATTCTTCTAAAGAATTATTTCTAACGTTTGCCTATTAAAGTATTATATGTAGAGTGTAATTTAACCAATACTTATTATTAGTCATTGTGATGACTAATATTCCATGAAATGTCATGAAATTAAAACTCTGATAAACAAATTTTTCATAAATGTTAGATGAGGAATTCATTGGCAAAAGTGTTGAAGTACTTTTTGAAAGAGTTGTGACATATTTTATCAGATACATAATAACTTCCAGACTCTCTAAAAAAATGCCTGTTGCAGTGCATAAGTATGTTAACCTATAGCCTTGCCAGTACTAAATATTTTCATTAAAATAGTTTTGAAAAGGTGACAGCTGAAAATTCTACCTAATGTTGAATACTTTATATTTACTTAACATTGAGCTTATTATGTATATTTGTATAAAAACACATTTATTTTTATTGGCCATTTTTAAAATTTTTCCTTTGAAATTTTCCTTTTTTTTCTTAATAGGAATGTTTATCTTTTTATACAGATTCAAAGAGCTACTTATATATTAGAACTAATACTCCTTGGATTGTCATTATATTGCAAATATTTTCTCCAGCTTTTTTTTTTCCATTTTATTTGGCTTTTATGTACTAATGCATGATTTTCTCCCTTGCTTTAAATCTTAATTTTTTTTTTTTTACTATGATACACAAACACACATGAACACACAAATTTACAGAGAAGTGGAAAAAACATTGCAATATGTTAGTGTCCACAGTATTAGCCTAAAGTTATCCATAACACACCCTTATTATTATTTTAATGTCTGTAAAATGTGTAGTAATGTCATCTCTCTTATTCCTATAATTGATGACTTGTGTTTTCTCTCCCTTTTGTTTTCTCCTGATCAGTCTGGCTTTGGGGTTTCATCAATTTTATTGATCTTATCAAAGAATTGTCTTTGGTTTCAAAAAGAAAGCACTAGAAAAAACATTAATGGATTAATAGTATATGTAATATAATGCAAAAAAAACCACAACTGCACCACATACAAAATAATAGCACAGTTCTGTAAAAATTACCTGGGCTTGTTTTTAAAAGAAATAAATGGCGGGATGGGGTGAGGCCGGGGCAGCAGGAGCCGGTGCAGTGACAGCAGAGAGAGCTGCGGGGACAGCAGACCACGATGAAGTCGCACAGGCAGCAGTCCGGGCCACGAGGAGAGGGGCTGCCAAGAAGCCGTGGGAGGCTGGGCAGGCAGTGGGCAACGCTCGAGCTGGGAAGCAACATGGTGCTGTTCAAGGAGTATGGAGTCATCCTACCTGCATCTGTAGAAGAGTGTCATGTAGGGCAGCTGTATTCTGTGGCAGAGGCCAGGGAAAATGGGAATGGGTGGTGGTGAAAGTGTGGAGGTCCTGATGAACGAGCCCTATGAAAAGAACAGTGAGAAAGGCCAGTACACGCACAAGATCTACCACTTACAAGGCAAAGTGCCCACATTTTTTCGAATGCTGGCCCCAGATGAAGCCCTGGATATATATGAAAAATCATGGAATGACTACTTTTATTGCAAAACTGTTATTACAAATGAGTACATGAAAGAAGGCTTTCTGATTAGAATGGAAACCTGTCATAAACCAGATCTTGGCACCCAGGAAAATGTGCATAAACTGGAGCCTGAGGCATGGAAACATGTGGAAGCCATATATATAGACATTGCAGATCAAAGTGAAGTACTTAGACAGCATTACAAGGCAGAGGAAGATCCAGAAAATTTTAAATCTATCAAAACAGGCTGAGGACCCTTGACTCCAATTGGAAGCAAGAACTTGTAAATCAGAAAGACTGCCCATACTTGTGTGCATATAAACTGGATACTGTCAAGTTCAAGGGGTGGGGCTTACAGAACAAAGTGGAAAACTTTATACATAAGCAAGAGAGGCATATGTTTACAAACTTCCACAGGCAGCTATTCTGTTGGATCAATAACTGGGTTGACCTGACTATGGAGAACATTTGATGGATGGAAGAAGGGACAAAGAGACAGCTGGATGAGATGACACAGAAAGACCCAGTGAAAGGAATGATGGAAGATGACTAAAGCCATCCTTCCCTTTTCTGCACTTTTTACAAGACAGCTGTCAATAGGAAGGGCCAGCAGCTCCACCCTCCCAAATGACAGGGCATCCACAGACACAGCCTTTCTGTGTCCATTCTTCAGGCAACTTTCAATCCCTTACTGTAGCTAATTCCAGATGTCTTTTAATATTGTGAACAAAGAGGCTGTCTGATTTTTTTTTCTAATTTTTGAATTTTATTTTATTTATTTTTTTATACAGCAGGTCCTTATTAGTCATCAATTTTATACACGACAATCCCAATGGCCCAATTCATCACCCCACTACCCCCACCCCACTGCCGCTTTCCCCCCTTGGTGTCCATACGTTTGTTCTCTACATCTGTGTCTCAATTTCTGCCCTGCAAACAGGTTCGTCTGTACCATTTTTCTAGGTTCCACATATATGCATTAATATACGATATTTGTTTTTCTCTTTCTGACTTACTTCACTCTGTATGACAGTCTCTAGATCCATCCACTTCTCTACAAATGACCCAATTTCATTCCTTTTTATGGCGGAGTAATATTCCATTGTATATATGTACCACATCTTCTTAATCCATTCGTTTGTCGATGGGCACTTAGGTTGCTTCCATGACTTGGCTATTGTAAATAGTGCTGCAATGAACATTGCGGTGCATGTGTCTTTTAGAATTATGGTTTTCTCTGGGTATATGCCCAGTAGTGGGATTTCTGGATCATATGGTAATTCTATATTTAGTTTTTTAAGGAACCTCCATACTGTTCTCCATAGTGGCTGTAGCAATTTACATTCCTACCAACAGTGCAAGAAGGTTCCCTTTTCTCCACACGCTCTCCAGCATTTGTTGTTTGTATATTTTCTGATGATGACCATTCTAACTGGTGTGAGGTCATGCTTCATTGTAGTTTTGATTTGCATTTCTCTAATAATTTGTGATGTTGAGCAGATTTTCATGTGCTTTTTGGCCATTTGTATGTCTTCTTTGGAGAAATGTCTATTTAGGTCTTCTGCCCACTTTTGGATTGGGTTGTTTGTTTGTTTTTGATATTGAGCTGCATGAGCTGTTTATATATTTTGGAGATTAATCCTTTGTCCGTTGATTTGTTTGCAAGTACTTTCTCTCATTCTGAGTTGTTTTTTTGTCTTCTTTATGGTTTCCTTTGCTGTGCAAAAGCTTTTAAGCTTCATTAGGTCCCATTTGTTTATTTTTGTTTTTATTTCCATTACTCTAGGAGGTGGACAAAAAAGATCTTGCTGTGAATTATGTCAAAGAGTGTTCTTCCTATGTTTTCCTCTAAGTGTTTTATAGTGTCTGGTCTTACATTTAGGTCTCTAATCCATTTTGAGTTTATTTTTGTGTATGGTGTTAGGGAGTGTTCTAATTTCATTCTTTTACATGTAACTGTCCAGTTTCCCCAGCACCACTTATTGAAGAGACTGTCTTTTCTGCATTGTATATCCTTGCCTCCTTTGTCATAGATTAGTTGACCATAGGTGCGTCGGTTTATCTCTGGGCTTTCTATCTTGTTCCATTGATCCATGTTTCTGTTTTTGTGCCAGTACCATATTGTCTTGATATCTGTAGCTCTGTAGTATAGTCTGAAGTCAGGGAGTCTGATTCCTCAAGCTCTGTTTTTTCCCCCTCAAGACTGCTTTGGCTATTCGGGGTCTTTTGTGTCTCCATAAAAATTTTAAGATTTTTTTGTTCTATTTCTGTAAAAAATGCCATTGGTAATTTGATAGAGATTGCATTGAATCTGTAGTTTGCATTGGGTAGTATAGTCATTTTCACAGTATTGATTCTTCCAATCCAAGAACATGGTATATTTCTCCATCTGTTGGTATCCTCTTTAATTTCTTTCATCAGTGTCTTATAATTTTCTGCATACAGGTCTTTTGTCTCCCTAGGTAGGTTTATTCCTAGGTGTTTTATTCTTTTTGTTGCAATGGTAAATGGGAGTGTTTCCTTAATTTCTTTTTCAGATTTTTCATCATCAGTGTATAGGAATGCAAGAGATTTCTGTGCATTAATTTTGTATCCTGCAACTTTACCAAATTCATTGATTAACTCTAGTAGTCTTCTGATGGCATCTTTGGGATTCTCTATGTATAATATCATGTCATCTGCAAACAGTGGCAGTTTTACTTCTTCTTTTCCAATTTGTATTCCTTTTATTTCTTTTTCTTCTCT